>NC_137009.1:16903488-17125699 GCF_032717465.1 Coenobita brevimanus
TTACCACTTGCACTGTTTTAGAGTCACCAGAAAGATCGTAGTCACTGTCCATCATTACCATTGATAAATTAGCCAGTTCACGTTCCACAGCAGAGTCACTTAGCCTTTTACCCCTTCCCACACGAGGTTGAGGGGTAGAGGTCACAGGGCCCTTTGCAGGGGACTAAGGACAGGCGCGAATCGATCGTGGTTTCACCTTGAAAGACGACAGTAAACTGAATGACGTGGCCTAGAGGCAGGGAAAGGTTGACAATATCAGTGTGGTGACAGCTGCTAATTTATATGCTGTGAAATGATTGGCTCGAAATCTAGACAATACAAAATAAATTAGGTAGTTCCAGGTGAATGTAAATATCACTTAGGCTTCTCACTTCCTTTCTTATATATATTTTTATTACGAGAATAAGTCATATGGCATATTTCAAGGGTAAATAAACAGGGACAATTAGCGAACGAGTGCACATGGGGTGTTGCCAGGTGATAATAATCCCATTCCAGACATATGGCAGTATCAATTACCTTTTCTCTTTCTTTTATGAGGCGCTGAGTTCATTACCGGGCTAAGTGCCGAAAGTACAAAACGCCAGAAAATGCATTTAAAGTCTGGTGACTTCAAAACTTTGATATCTCAGTAATCGCTTGTGTTATTTTGATTGTGTGTGTGTGTGTGTGTGTGTGTGTGTGTGTGTGTGTGTGTGTGTGTTAATGTAGCTTATGGTATTTTCCTTATTGCAATAACCTCTGTTTTGCTCTATCTGACATTAATCATGATGATATTGTGTGAAGAAGTAAAATTTTGCCCCCTACCGCTGGACCGATTGGCCAAGGAAATGTTTTTACTCTACTAATAACTACTGAAGTACATCATAAGATGTTAAAAATATATTAGCATAATGTCCCAGGAGTGTCATACTGCCGAATAAAATCAAAGTTCTATGACATAAGTATTATTATTTTCACAAAAATAGCAGTTGAAAGGTCGGAAACTTTGTGCGTGTTTTTCTCGGAGTTTATAACCAACCATAAATACGAACCACAACACAAACATCAAGAAAAACATAATAAATTATTATATTGCTGATAATAATATAAAAGTAAGACAGCATTCAATGTATGAGGACATTATTAGAAAACCCCTGTAACCTGAATGATAAAAAAATGAACCCGTAACCTAAATAAAAAAAATAAAAAAAACACTACCATGAGTACCAGTAACTTCACAAACAGAATGACAATAATATTAATAGTAATAATGGTTAAAAAATATTATAATAATAATGAGAAAGCAGCAAGTTGCTATGCACTACAGCTGGTGGTGGGAGTAGTGTCAGGTGTCAGCGTATTGGCTAGCTGCAGTGCAACCCAACTATCTAATTGGCCAGCTTCAAGGGGGGTAAGGAAAGGGGCTGGGATATAGCCTGGTAATGCTCTCACATTCGCTTCAACACCACGGAGAGTCAACATAAGGAACATAGGAAAGACTGAACTCATAGGAAAAGCGACCATATAGCTGGCAGAATTCTGGACCCAGTTGCCCGCCTTGAGCACTAGTGCGGAACCAGACTGGGTTTTTTGCTGTGTGATGCGACAGCGCAACATACATATTTACTTAATCAGGATTTTGACCCCTTTGTAGGTTGTTTCTTAGCACTTTTTTACTTCCAACTTATAGAGGGATGGTTTAGCTACATGTAGGTGCTTGGCGTCCATTTTGGCGCTTAGCCCAGTATTGAACTCAGTGCCTCATATATTATTATGTATAAGAATAGGGCATAGGGCACATTTCAGTGGATAAAATGAGTGGAAAAATCCGTCCAGGATTTCTGTAGCATAAAGCAGCTGGACAGGCAAGAGGAGAGAGTAATGGAGGGGAGATAAGGAGGGGAGTCAAGGACAGGGGTAAAAATGGCTAAACTGTCAACAGTGGATGGGAGTGCAGATGACATTACCAGAACTGAGTATAGCTGGACACTGGTAGTACTGATAGATGATACAAGTCAAAAACTTAAAGCCCAGGCGAATTGAAAATAACACAGAATCACAAAAGAGCAGCCCCGCGGTATGATCCCTTGCTCCCGAGCGTCATGAAAGTGACTCTCTGTTGTTAAGGGGTTAAGCGCTGGTATAACACATTTAATCAGTGGAGAGTGGCCATGGTTCTGAAACTACCTGCTGCCAAGCAACAACTTGGCCGAAATTTTGAGTCTTGCAGAACTGAACGAAACACACAAAATCATCTTGGAAAAGCTCACGTGCATCCATAAATATATATATATATATATATATATATATATATATATATATATATATATATATATATATATATATATATATATATATATATATGTATATGTATATATATATATATATATATATATATATATATATATATATATATATGAAAACTATCCACAGGAGAAATGAATGGAGCGACAGTGAGTACTTTCGTTTATTACATCTTCAGACAGAGTGAGACAGAAACGTAAAGGGTAGAGGTCTTTTATGCACACCCACAGCAGGTAGTGGCACACAGAACAAAGGATGACCTGAATTTTTACCTGCGGCTTAACCTATGGTCACCTGCAGCAGGGAGTGGAACACAACAAAGGATGACCTGAATCTAAAAATGGGCGATGCATAGAACAATAGGTACCTTTCTTTTTTCTTCCTTAGGGATGCACGTGACAAAGGAGGAGAGAGTAGGAGGGGAGGAAAGGGGAGGGGGAGGGAGGGGGAATGGGGAAGGGGAGGAGGGGAAGGGGGAAGGGGAAAGGGGGGAGGGAGGAGGGGATAAATACTGGTGCTTAACTTAAGACCTAGAGGATTAATGCTAGGTGTGTCCCACACAGGTGTGACTACACTACCAGGAGATGACAGGGAACAATCAGTTGTTAGTCTGGGGGATACTGCTTTAAAATTAATTTAGTAAACAATTTATCACACTTAAAATGACCATAGCTCATGTTTACATTCTTTTCATATGTGCCAGCAATTAGTTAAGATTCTATTACATTTCTTTCATCTAAGCTTTTTGATCTTGCTAGAATCTTGGAGCCTGTCCAGTCAGTATGGTGATCACTGGATGATTTGTGCTGAAATAAACCACTACTCTGTTGGGCTGTCCTTACACTATATTTATGTTGTGAGATTCTTGTTTCCAAATCTTTTCCAGATTGTCCTATGTAAAATTTGTTACAGTTTTTACACGGGATTTTGTAAACAACGCCTGAATTACTGAAAGGGCTGTTCTTGATCAGGGTTTTTTTGATGGAGCTCTCATATTTGAATACTACTTGTACACTGAGTTTCCTCAGTATGTGAACAACATCAAGAAAATTTTCATGAAAGGGGAGGACAAGGGTTCTTTGAATATTCTGGCCATCTGGCTTATTAGTTTTCCCTTCAAGGAATCGTTTCTTGGCTGTATTGTGCCACTGAGTTAGTATGCTTTGTGGATATTTTAGCTTCTTTCCAATACTCTGAATCATTTTTAATTCATCATCTAAAAATTGGGGGAGGCGGTGGCTGAATCGGTAGAGAGGCGGCCTGCAGTCCTAATGGTCCCAGGATCGAATCCCGGCTGGGGCAGGGAACAGTTTAAGGATTTGAATTTCCTAAAATGCAGACTTTCCTGATCTACCAGATGACCCGCCGACATGTCGTAAAAATACCCCCGCTAATACCAATACACCAGTCCTGTATGAGACAGCCCTAGCATGTATTCAATATGGATGGTGGGTGTTAGTGCCCAAGTGGTGACATGTGGAGGTGTAGGAGGACTACTGGGCCTTGGGGATAGGCAACTGCCCCCGAGAAATAGGCCCTGAAGCCTTTGCTCAGAGTCGGACACGTAAAAAAAAAAAAAAAAAAAAAAAATTCATCATCTAAAAATTCTGTGTCTGAAATTCTATATGCTCTTAGGTACATGGATATGAACATAGATCTTTTTACATTAATATGATGGTTTGAATAATATTGTACATATGACATAATATTTGTAGGTTTTCTGTATACCTTATCTTCAAAACATTTTGGTCCCTGGTCACTTTTACATCCAAAAATGGCAATTCATCATCCATTTCCATCTCCCGAGTAAGCTCAATCGATGGAACTAACGAATTTAATTGCAGGAGAAATTCATCAATGGGAAGACTGTTAGGCCAGAAGCACAGGATATCATCAACGTATCGGAGCCAAACTATGTTTTGCTCCTTTATGGAGGTCAGTAAATGTTTCTCAAAGTATTCCATGTAAATATTTGCCAGAACTGGGGAGAGGGGACTACCCATGGCCATACCAAATTTTGTGTGTGGAAAATTTGCCTTCAAAGGTAAAAGAATTCACAATGCACAATTTAATTAGCTTGATAATGTTTTCAGAGGGAATACCATCAATGTTACTACCCAGAATGCTTGGCAGGAAAGTTAAAACATCATCAACAAGGACATTTGTGAATAATGATTTAATATCAAAGCTGACTAATTTGTAGGGGTACATGACATTCAGAGATTTTAACTTTCTTACCAAATCCTCGTTGTTTTGTACAAGGGAATCAGAGTGCCTACAGCAGGGGACAACAGTGTTACAAGCCACTTGGAGAGCTTGTATGTCGTAGAGCCTTCAGAGCTGATGGGGTTGTTTGGTTTGTGAGTTTTAATCAAGCCATACATATATGGTGCAGATGGATTTTGCACAGAGAACTGTTTGATCAAGTCATCCCTTCCTCTTAGCAAAGTCATGATTTCTTTATGGAATTTTCTACTTTGTTTTTCAGTTGGATCACTTTTTAGTTCACTGTAAGTGTTGGTGTCACGCAACAGTTCACTCACTTTTTCCTTGTACTCACATTTGTTCATGACTAATACAGCGCTGTTTTTATCAGCTGTAGTTATATGCAGGGAGTCATCTTTTTTTCAATTTGTCCAAGGCATTCACAAATCTTTTAGAAGCAGAGTTGTTATTTTTCTTAAACATTGCCCCATATAAAATGCCACGAATAATCTCACTATTTTCACTTGATTGTTTTTCCATTTCAAACAAGGACTTTCATCCTGCACCGGGTTTATCTTCTTCCCATAAGAAAACGATAAACCATAACCTAGGGCACATAAGGTATCCCGATCAAATTCTTTAGCTGACAGGTTTATGACACAATCTGGGTTCATATGTATGTTCCAATAGCTGTTTTCAATCAGTCCTTTTAATTTCTGTTCATGTTTACGTTTCACACTAAGAGTTTAATTGGTGAGAACTTGATAACAGTGAGAGAAATCTATGTGTTGATTTTCCGGTGTTAGTATGTTTCTAATACACTGTTTCTTGGTGTCCGAAATTTTATTTTTGTTGTTTGTTTCTTCTCTGGTTTTGGCAATGGATCTTGTCAGGGTAAGCTTCTCGTAATCTCCAAATGGCTGTTCGTCCACGCTGATGAGTCGATCCGGCAGAAGAGACTTAGGTATTATATACTTGCTCCCTTCAGGAGGATGGCAGTGCTGGCTGTGCTGTATTTTCCCCAAGTCTGGACCCACCTCAAGAGGGCTGGTTGGGCCATCAACTGCCAACCTCATCGAGCTCTATGTATTGTGAACTACATGGACTCCTGGATGCAGTTACTTTATTACGGATGGACAACAGCGGCTTGATCATCTGTGACTCACAGCTGGCCCTCCATGCCCTCTCCTTTCCCAGGCCTGCATATCAAAACCTTGTTACACAGATATTCCATCACTTGGCCACTGCCTGCGATCGTTTGCTGGTGGTGCACTTTCTGTGGATTTCCTCTCATATTGGTCTCACAGCCAACAACACTGCTGACCTCCTTGTGAGGACTGCCTGTGGACTGGATCCGCCCGCTGTGGATGCTACTAATGCCTCCCCCATTTGCTTCAAGCAGATAATACGCAGAGCAACCCGCTCCCCTATTCTCCACCGTAGAAATGCTGAGAGGGCTCACAGTGTGTCCATCCAGCATTATGACCACTTTCTCTCTTGTCCTCATAGATATTGTTGCAGTGGTCTTATGGTTCGTCAACATAAAATGGTGTGTGCCTGTCTCAAACTGCGCTGCCGACCTGTGTGACAGGTGGCTGGGGTGGGTAATGCACCGCATTTCTCCTCCTGTTAGCTGTGTGATGCACCCAGTCCCAACACCCTTGACCATTATTGCCTGCAGTGTCCACTTGTCTCTGATTTAATACCACATGGACTCACATTAATCGACACTTGGAAACATTTGTTGGAAGATGATAACTTAGATGTTATTCTCATGTGTCATCCACACTTTGGTGGGTGTTAATTTGTTATAGCTAGACACCGTGTCCTGCGTGGCATGAGTTCCCCTCTACTCATCTCACATATGGCCGCATGGCACTGTGCTAGATTTGTCGCCTTCGAGCGTAATAAATTAACCAAATCAAATCTCTAACTCTCTCTCTCTCTCTCTCTCTCCGAGAGAGGAGGGAGGGAATGGAGAATGAGAGAGAGAGGAGGGGCCGATGTTATGCCTTATCTCGTCATTCAAAGGGACGCCGCTTGCGCCATTCCTGTATTTATTCTCTTCTCTCTCTCTCTCTCTCTCTCTCTCTCAAACACTGATAAATTACCTTACGCACTGCTGACAAACCATACACTATTATATAATTTACTCATCTCTCTCTCTCTCTCTCTCTCTCTCTCTCTCTCTCTCGTGTGTGTGTGTGTGTGCAGATCCTGTAGTGCCTGTTGTGAGGTTGGCGGCGTCACAGGAGGAAAATTTACGTGTGCGCTCCATGGTGTCCACGCACGCGTATTCTGAGCGTATATGGGGCAGTGCATTGATGGTATCGAGAGTTGCCACCTGCCCCTATTTCCCATACATTTTCAGCCACATGCTTCTCGTGGCACGGTTTTGGTATGGCTTTGAAGATCGCACTCATTTGAGGCCTATCGCTTTTGACTCTAAGTCCCAAATGAGGCCTATCGCTCTCAACGGGTTAAACTATAAGATCAGTCTGCATCCTTAAATCATGCCACAATTCTGAATAATTAATAATTCTAATGAAAAGACGAGTTCTGCAGGGAGGGAAGCAGCTCAATCAAACAGCCACTGAGTGACAGCTGAGTGAAGGTGGGATGCACAAGTTTTATTTTTAATGCATAGGTTTTTTTTTTTCTGCATGGAGAGCCTTTTACCTTCTTCCCTTACAAGAGCATGTTCTTGGGTCTTTCAGTCGATGTGAATGTTTATCTTAGGCTTTTGAACTTTTATATACTCTGAAAATAGAGGAGTTATAATGAGATAATTTTCCTTTAGCCTACTTTGATTTTTGCAATTTTTTCAAATCTCCCTCCCGGCAGAACTCGTCGGTTCATTAGAATTTGGCATTAGTCAGTGTTGTGGCACAATTGAAAGGGTGGAGACTGATCTTATAATTTAAATGTGTGTTTTACAAACAGTTGGATTAAGGTTTCCTTAGTTTTCTGTTGCATTACAGAGTGCCCGAGATGCAAAGGAATTGTTCGAATGCTGACCTTAGCTTAGTGTGTATTATAAATACTTTGTTGACTCATATCTCTATATTCCTACGAAAATTCACTGTTGTTAATTATATAATGGATTTCATTTTGCTTTTGACGATTATATGGTAATAGAGTATCGGTTTAAGCAACAACGAATACGAACAAACACCTCCATCCAATCAGAATCTCGGAGGGAACAGCATTGCCAGACATGCATGGTCAGATTAATTGGGGTATAGAGCCTTTCATTCCATTACCAGCCAACTCAACTTATTCATTCACACACGACTAGGGACAACTGCCAAGATAAATATATTCCTGAATAGGACAGAATATATTAATTTCAATATCTGGAGTATGTGTACATGTTGATGAGTACTGTGGTAAATTAATTATATGTTAATGTGATTCAAATCTCTCTCTCTCTCTCTCTCTCTCTCTCTCTCTCTCTGCCCTAGCCTGGAACTGATATTAAATTTCCCTTCTCTTACCTCTGCAGGTGGTGTTCAGTCTCAACCACCTCCAGGGCCCCTTCTTGGTCCTACTTTTAGGCTGTGGAGGTGGTGTGCTGCTCTTGCTTCTGGAGATGTATGTTGGCAGGGGAAGAGGACACAACTAATAAATACAAAATTCTTATTACTTATGACAGCATAATGTATTTCCCTGATAACGCACTAGTTTCAGTCGCTGGAATGTTTATCTACAAACTATTTCCTTAAGTTAAAAAACCGTTACATTAGCCAATTAAAGAATAAACAAAATGCTCAGTTTTCAGTGACGGCATGATGTATTTCACTGATTGTGCACTAGTTTTAGTTTTTCCTGTCTTTATGTCTAACTATTCCAAAAGTAATTAGAAATAGTATGCGGCGATGGCCAGCTCTAAGTGGACCAAGTACCACTGTTTTGACACTATAAGTCATTTCCATATGAAGGTACTCCAGTGGAACATTCCACCCAGGAATCATGTTCCTGGCTTAATAATCTTCGCAGCCTTTGCATTTCGCGTGAGCAAGGTCGTAATTTTAGTGCGTTTCATATTTTCTGCACTTTATGACCTTTGATCCCTAATCTGGCGAATGTAGGTCATGCATGTACGAAGAACACTTGTAGTATATATATATATATATATATATATATATATATATATATATATATATATATATATATATATGCAATTCCACCGCTGAACAAAGGGCTCACCCGATCTTTTCCAGGAATTCCTTGACTGAGCCAATCTCTACCACGTTTTGCTAGGAAACTATCTCATCTCTCCACCTCTTGTCTGGCCTTTTTCTGCTATCCTTGTAGTCTCTTTGAGTCTAATCAGTCAGCCTCTTTCTCCATCGGTTATCATTTATTCATGATACATGACCTGCCTTCTCCATTTCGGTTCCTTTATAACTTCTATAATGTCTTTCAGTTTAGTCTGCTCTCTCACTCAAGCAGTTTAGTCTGCTCTCTCACTCAAGCAGTTTAGTCTGCTCTCTCACTCAAATAGGTCCCAGTGTCATGTTTGACAGATGCACTTAAAAAAAAAAAATGCCAAGGTTTCCAAATAAAGCAAAAAATAACATATTCATGCACAAGAAAGTAATACACATTTGCCTATAAAACATTAGAGCTCTAGTCGCCATACAAGCACTGCAAAAATGATGGGAAGTTGCGTAGCAAGTGGTGTGTGGTAGAGTGTGAGTATTGCCTTCTCGGTGGGTAGGTGATTTCTTGGTGCGTAGGCTGCATGATTGCATTGCTTGTTTCCATGTTTTTCCATAAAAATCAATGCACTAATATATGTACATTATATCTCACGTGATTTGTGAATGATTCTTGAGACGTTTTCTTTACAAACAACAAACTAAACGGTTACAAGATCCTTATAAAGGTATCACTTACTAGTTACTAATTTATTTTACTTTGCTCTTACTTTGCTTAGTGCTGTCCAAGGCTGTGGGGGTGAGGACATGGGGGTCCTACGAGCTTGCCTTTTGTATGTGCATATGTTTATTTCATTGTTGCTGACTATAATATCATCCTGTGTACTTACAGGCAGCAGTAGAGCCAGTGATCAAATATTAATTATTATTTCTCAAAATTTACGGTGTTATAAGTATAACCAGGAGATGTGAGAAACTCATGAAGAATAAATCAGAAAAAAGTAAGGACATGTGAACAATAATTTGTCAGTGAAAAAGGCAGCACTCGCTGCAGGTGGATAATCCGCCTGGTAACAAATAAATGCATGGTACGTGTATTAAAGGCTACAGAAACAACCTTAGATACCTAAAACCATAAATCTGCATTAATTTTCCCTCAATCAGACACTCTAACACCCAGGAAATGAATAAATATTGAGACATACAACGCGGAAATCACTTGCTTCCCTGTGACGTGGCACTATGTGCATAAGCGAGAGGCAGGGGTGGGGGATTGGAGGAAAAGTGGGGGGTGTAGGGTGGGAGGTAGAGGGGTGGGGGATCAGTGGGAGGCAGGAGGATGGAGGATGGAGGATGTAGGGGATTGGAGGGAGTGTGGAGGGTGGAATGGTGGGAGGAGGAGGGGTGGGGGATCAATGGGAGGTAGGGGGTTGGAGGAAGGGGGATAAGAAAGGGAGGAGGGAGGTGACAGTTATGTATCCTCCAGAGCAGTAAAAATATATTACAAACAATATTCTTTTGCTAAATGAACTGTTTGATACCAAAATAATAAAAAATATTGCCAGATCAACAGTATAATAGAACCAATACGTGCAACCCAACCCCCCACCATGATTAGCTCTTCCCAGACTGTGTAAACTAAAACATTGTGATCTATACATGCCTGATAGAAGCAGAGGAGTCTGGAGAGCGGCTTGTATCGTTATTTCATTCACCAGCCTCACGCAACAGCTTTCATTCATGCCTTAATATGCTGCCACGGGAGTGGCTAGGAGACCCCTACCGAGAAAGCCACTATAGTGGCCAGGAGACCCGAAAGGGTTAAAGATACTCTCAAAATTTACCTTTCCATTGGTCTTTGAGAAAGGATTAGTTGATTTTCTATTGATTTTGTCAGTTGTCAGGTCTCACATCTGTACGTCATAAATGGAATTATAGTTATTGTTATATACGTTTAGTTTTTTACCGTATTGGCAAACTACTTTTCACGATGTCTATGTTTACCGAAAGTTTTCTATCCAATTGTAATGCGCCTCTTTATTTCGCTATCATGGTTTTTCATTAGTCTTGGTATTTACCAGTAATTGTACTCCACGACCTCAAGAGTTTCCTCACTTATTCTGATGACGGTCTTTGGTGTTTTTGGATTAAACGTTAGTTTTACTCCGGTTCATCTTTAGCCCTACTTCGAGACTTTCTTTGTTCAGGTCATTTAACATTTCTTAGAATGTCTGCTTTTTTTGAGATTAGGATAATGCCATCTGCAAATCATGAATGGTTTACGTTTTCTCCACCTATGATTACTTCTTTGTTATCCCAGTCTAGCTTTCTCAAAATACTTTCTAGGCATGGTCTTAATAATTTTTGTGAAACTGTATCAACCTAACGCACCCCCTTGTCAATCATAATTGTTCCGAGTCTTTATGTAAATAACATCAAGACTCAGAAAAATTGTGATTGAGAAAGGCAGTTCCCTCTTCACATACGTTTTCAAGCAGTTTTACACTGTGCTTCTTTACTCTTTTTTCTTGCAGTGAATTTCCAATTGGTATGTGCTCCACTAAGTCGAAAACCTTTTTGTAATTAAAAAAAAAAAAAAAAAACTAAGCACAGTGGCATATTATATTCTTTACTTTTCTCAATTCGCCGACTCATTGCGTGTTGATCAGTAGCCAAATGCTCGCTTCGAAATCTTGCCTGTTCAAAGGCTGGATTCCTTTCAACATTGGTTGTTATTCTGTTTGGAAGGACTTTAGTGAAGAGTTGGTGATTAACTGATAGTAGCTAATGATTCGAGTCGCCTTTTTTTGTAAAGCAACATAACTATTGCATTACACCATTTTTTTTGTAATTGTCTTCTTTTTTATACTCTGAATACATAATTAGGCGTGCCGGCTTTGTACTTCTACTCCTCCATCCGACAGGAAATCTGCTACAATTCCACCCTCTCCCTCGGTCTTCCCTTTCTGATACCGTACATTTAATAGAAATGTTTACTTCTTGTGTTTCCTCAGGTATTCCACTTGTGTCAGCTGAAAAGTTAGTTATTTGTACTATTGCCTTTGATGCATACATTTCTTCGTAAGATTCTCCTACTGTCTTCATCAATCTATCTCTGCATTGAAATACTTCAGTGTTTTTCTGTCTTTCCGTGATACAATTGGTTGCATTCCTAGTGTCATTTTACTTCGGACCTGTGTCAGCCTTTTTCTTTTTTGATGGATTGTTTGATATTATCCATGTTTCCCTTTCTTTTTTATTCAGTCTGTCTCTTGTAATAATCCTATTTAACTGTGCTCTTTCCATTTCAGCTTTGTTTTTACTTTTATTTTCTATATTCTTTTCATGAGCTCGAATGTCATTTTGAATATTTGTTGGCTTTGGTTGTACTGGCTTGTCCTATAACCTCTGCTAATTCTCGGAACACTTTTCTTAATCTATCATTCAACTCATCAGTGTCACAGTCAGCATAACTTGGTGCCTGAAATATGTTCGTTATTTCAAACTGAAAGGCTTCTTTGTTTCGGTTACTCTTATTGGATATGTCTATTTTTTTTTCCATATCATCCTTTCACTTCTGAAACTAAATCTCGCTGTGCAATCCACCATTCTATGGCCTCTTCCTATATTTATTTCGTTGATAACTGTGACATCTACGAATGTGTTACTTTTATCTGCTATAATTAAGTCGATTTCATTCTTTGTTCCTCAGTTTGGTCTTCTCCAGGTTCATTTTCCTGTTTTTTTTTTTTTTTTTTTTGTGAATGAATACAGTATGTTCTCCATTCGTATTTTATACATTTCAGCAAAATTTACCACCATTCTCCTCTCTCTTTTCTATCTCCCATTCTGAATTTTCCCATACATGCTTCTCCATTTTTTGATTTCCCAACTTTTGTATTGAAGTCTCCCATGAGTATATTCTATGTGACATTTTCTTCTTCCTTAATCTGGGAAATGTCATCATTGAGTGTTTCTGTTTTGTTTTGTTTTTTTCATCTGAGCTATAAGAATTTGGTGCATACAGTATACAGTACTTGTTTTACTTTCAGTGTATAGTTGTTGCATAGTCTAAGTACAATCCAAATTATTCTGTCAGATACACTGCTGAATCTAACAATGTTGTCAGCAAGAATTCTGTTAATTAGAGATCCCACACCACTAACTCTACTATTTTGCATTCCCCTGTAGTAAAATAGGTGGTTGCCGTCTTGGAGATGAATTAACTTTTCTTCTTTTCTGTGGATCTAACTCAGAGCTACAATATCCCAAGAAATGTTTTCTATTAAGTTACCAAGTTTGTAATCTGCGAGGCTACTAACACTGTACATACGGTATACTGTACATCTTCATGGATTTGTGTTTACTTAATATCTCAGTCCCTTATCAGCCGAGACAGTGTCTACTAAATTTCGGTGGCACACTGCCCATAAGCACAGGAGCCAGTGCGGCTGGACCTTTAGTAGGCAATGGCGGAACTAGGAAGCCAGTCAAATCAATAACAGTAGAATTCATGTTTGGTTGGTAGGATTGTGGCAAATGATCTCACCCCACTGCCACATAGTTTCTGTTGAGATCTAATTTTTTGTGCCACCTTATTCAGATATTCGGTGGAACCTTATATATATCTGCAGGGGGTCACATAGTACACACGCCCTAACACGGTACCTCTTAAATCTGTAATGCCTGCCTCTATGTGCCACCTGGGGATGCGTCAGGTACCTGCCCTTGAATATATATTACATAATATATATATATATATATATATATATATATATATATATATATATATATATATATATATATATATATATATATATGATAAAGCACACACACACACACACACACACACACACACACACATATATATATATATATATATATATTGTTACGGAACAGAGAAAGATAATGTACACTTTAAGTGAGAATACTAAAAATCACTACTGTCCCGTAAAGTTCCAGGTTCAAAACAAAAGAGTTAGGTAAAATTACAAGTTAAAGTTTAATGCTCAAACTAACAACAAAACATTCAGGACTCATAAGGATAATGTAGTGGCAAAAACAGTTTAAATATATGGTTAACTGCAATAGCCTCTATTAACACGAAATTAGCATGAGTAAATTTATCTAAGTCAGCCCTGATGAAATGAAAAACACTGGGTAATGCTCAGTTAATGCAAGATAAATAATTACAGATACAAACTATTATTACCACTGGCTGACAAAATGAATTCTACACAATTTACAAAAACTTTCCAGGCCTAAGAATTAACCTTATGCTATACAGTACAAGAACAAAATGCAATAACACTTATACTCAAATCACACAGCTGCTAGATGGTTGGAGACTTCCTGAGAAATTCACAATAATAATAACTGTACAGGGGAGGACAGAGATGTGAACAAAATGAGGAGCAGATCTAAGTGGCAATGATGCAGAGACTGAGCTCATTATATAAGGGCCAGCAGAGCTTGATACAACTTGTAAGAAGGACGCGCAAATGAAGCCATGGGGACAAAGAGCTGAAAATCCCGCACTGAACAACAGAAAGGACGATTTACTCTACTATAACGGTAGAAGGGGGGTACTGAGGCAGAACACGCTCGTGATCAAACATGCAGCATACTGTGCGTTAAAATTACACAAAGGATGATGAAATCATAGGCTATGTAACACCTCCCCACAAAGAAAAAGAAATTTACAAAGGAAACCTCTTATTACTCTAAAACAATCTGTATATGGCATTACAGAACATGCAAAAGTCCTTCCCAATGTTACAAAACATGAGATCTCCCCAGCACACTCAGTCACAGGTACCTGCCAGTATCCCTTTAACAAATCAAACCCACTCATGCACCCAGCCCCTCCGATCTCGTCCATGCAATCCTCCACGCGAGGGAGAGGGTAAGTGTCTGTTTTGGTTATCTGATTAACACGTCTGTAGTCAATGCAAAGCCGCTGTGACCCACCTGGCTTAGGGACTAGAGTGACAGGAGAACTCCACTCGCTCTGACAGGCCTCAATCATCATGTGGTCCAACAGGTAGCCAAGCTCCTTCTCGATGAGAGGAACTTTCACTGGGTTCACACGGTAAGGAGGCAGTTTAATTGGCTTTGCGTCTCCAACATCGACATCATGCATCAACACAGTAGTTCTTCCTGGAGTGGCACGGAACACTTGCGGGTACTCCTGCAGTAATGCCGAAAACTCCTGCCTTTCCTTGGGAGGTAGATGAGAAAGCTTAGTCTGGAGATCATTCATGACATCAGGATTCTTCCCCAAACTATCACTCAGGCTCATACTGCATGGGAGAACTTCACTTGCAGACTCGGGTGGAACAGCTACAGTGCAGACTGGATTATTTTCGTCCCGCCTGTGATATAACTTAAGCATGTTGATGTGACATAGTTGCTTGTTCTTTCTACGATCTGGTGTGGCGATGACATACTTGACATCACTGAGTTTCTTCTCCACGAAATAAGGACCACTAAACTTGGCTTGAAGAGGTTGCCCATGCACTGGTAGCAGAATCAAAACCTGATCTCCTGGCTGAAAGTGGCGTAACCTGGACTTCTTATCATACCAAGTCTTCATCTTCTCCTGAGCAGCTCCTAAATTCTCTCTCGCCAGCTGTAAAGCAGTGGACAGCCGTTCTTTGAACTTCATCACATACTCCAGCAGGTTGACGTCATCTTCCTAAGACAGCCAGGATTCCTTCAGTAGCTTAAGGGGTCCTCTTACTTCATGGCCAAACAGTAGTTCAAAAGGTGAGAAGCCCAGTGATTGATTTGGAGATTCTCTTGCGGCAAACACAACGAATGGAAGACCTTTATCCCAGTCTTTCTGATGTTCCAAACAGTATTTCTTGAGCATCGATTTGAGTGTTTGATGATATCTCTCCAACGCTCCTTGGGTCTGGGGATGGTAAGCTGAAGACGTGATCTGGGTGATGCCCAACTCTTTCAGAGACTGCTTGAAAACATTCGACATGAAATTACTTCCCCGGTCTGACTGTACCTCCTTGGGCAGACCAAACTTTGTGAAGAACCCTAACATTTCCTTAACCACGTTCTTTGCTGAGATATTTCTAAGTGGAATGGCTTCAGGATAACGAGTAGCCATATCAATCAGGGTCAACACCTAAGAAAATCCTGAAGAAGTCTTAGGAAGAGGGCCCACAATATCCACCAACACACGGGTGAAAGGCGCCTCAAAAAGAGGAATGGGAACTAGAGGTGCAACCTTTTCGGTCTGATTACACTTCCCCACAACTTGACAGGTGTGACAAGACTTACAATACCAGGAAACATCCCTGAAGATACCTGGCCAGTAGAAGTGTTTCAAAATGCGTGCCACAGTCTTCCTCACTCCAAGGTGTCCTGCCAAACTGGAATCATGAGCCACTCTAATGATATCCTGCCTACAAACACGAGGGATGACAACCTGATGTACAACCTCCCATTCACAGTCGGCTGATGCTGTTGGGGGTCTCCACTTTCTCATAAGTACTCCTGACTTTACATAATAACAAGTAGAAGCACCGGCTGACTCTTCTTCACTAAGGGCAGAGTTAGCTAGACCTTTCAACTCAGGGTCAGCAACCTGCAACTCAACCAACCCTTGACGAGACAAATTATCAACACTACGGGGTACTGCCTCATCTGGTGAGTGGTCCAAATTAGCAAGAAAAGTGTCAGCTAGGATAACATCATCATCATCATTAGCCTCTAAATCAACAGTAACTTTAGACTTAGCCCTAGTGACAGCACATCAGGGAACACATCAGGGACATCACAATCCTGGGACGCAGCCACTGGCTCACTAGACAACTGAGGAGCTGGACACACTTGACTTCCACCAATATCATTTCCAAGTAAGAAAGTTACACCTGACATTGGGAGTGTCTCAACCAACCCAACCATAACGGAACCATTAACAAAACCAGACTCTAAATTCACTCTGCACAGAGGGACAGAGAAGTAATTATTCCCTACACCTTGTAAGATTACAGTTTCATCAGAGGAATTAACATTAGAGCCTAGAACACTGGTCAGCATAAGGGATTGGCAAGCACCTGTATCATGATATATTTTAACTGATTTCCTGTCATTACTGTCCAGAGGACTGACAAAACCATCAGACAGGAAATTAGCACATGAACTCTTGAGAGTGTCACCCACGTTACTGCTCAAAAGAGGAGCTCCATCATGAGAATTTAAGTTACCCCTCAAAGCAGGTTCAGTTAACTCAGTTAAAGAATTCTGGGAACTCTCAAGGGTGGACACTAGACCAATTGACTGAATATTTAAAGACTCCTTTTTGTTCACATCACGCTGTCTCCTGAAACATTTCTCCGTAGTATGACCAAGCTTACTACAATAAGTATATTTACTTTTCTGAAATCTAGAGGTGAAGCTGGTATTTACTTCCTGAGAAACATCTCCTTTATTCTCTTTCCTGTTACCTGTACTCTGAGCAGAGGCAACGTACTTACTCTCAGCTTTCCCTTTTTCTTTAGAATATCTCTTGTGAGTGAGAACATATTCATCAGCTAAAACTGCAGCATCAGACAAATTATCTATTCTTTTCTCATCAAGAAATAGGCTTACGTCTTTATAAATACACCTCTTGAAGTCCTCCAGCAAAATCATCTGCTTAAAATTACCAAAATCAGAATCCACATTCTTAGAATTTAACCACTGCTCTAACAGATCTTCTTTGATTTTTGCATACTCAACATGGGATTGCATATCTTGCTTGTAAGTTGTCCTAAATTTTACTCTATAGGCCTCAGGAACAAGCTCATAGGCCTTAAGAATCAAGCTCTTAACTACATCATAATTATCAGATTGATCCTGAGGCAAAGATGCATAAGTTACTTGAGCTTTACCGGTGAGAACAGTTTGAAGGAGTACCGGCCAATACTCCTTGGGCCAATTAAAACCTGTAGCTACCCTCTCAAACAACTGAAAATACTTAGTTAAATCAGATTCATTAAAAGGAGGGACAAGTTTAACATTTTTAGCCACATCAAAATCATCAGAGCTAGATGATCCACTTCCACATTGTTTCATGCGATACTCATGGTCTGCCTGAATCCTAGCAAGTTCAATTTGTGCCTGAGCCTGTACCTGTGCCTCTTGAATACGAGCATTTGCCTCCTCAACATCAGCCTCCTTAGCACGTGCTTGAAATTCAGCTTCCTTCACACGAGCCTCCTGCAGGGCTACCTGTAACTTAGCTAATTCAATCTGCGTTTGCTCATTTGGAGGAGTTACATTAAACAAGCTTTCATTAATCATGTCAACAATTTGATCTTTAGAATGATGAGAGCGAACAGCAATTCCCAATTGTTGAGCAACGAGCTTAAGTTCATTCTTTGTTCTGTTTTCTATATCACACACTGTTTGCACATTTGACAAAATATCTTTGGCTTCATCAAGTGTAGAAATAGTAGACATCATGAATAAGTAACAGTCACAAAATATCAAGCAATATCCTTATGATAATATCCTGAATATCCTGGCGAGGTCACCAAATTTATGTTACGGAACAGAGAAAGATAATGTACACTTTAAGTGAGAATACTAAAAAATCACTACTGTCCCGTAAAGTTCCAGGTTCAAAACAAAAGAGTTAGGTAAAATTACAAGTTAAAGTTTAATGCTCAAACTAACAACAAAACATTCAGGACTCATAAGGATAATGTAGTGGCAAAAACAGGTTAAATATATGGTTAACTGCAATAGCCTCTATTAACACGAAATTAGCATGAGTAAATTTATCTAAGTCAGCCCTGATGAAATGAAAAACACTGGGAAATGCTCAGTTAATGCAAGATAAATAATTACAGATACAAACTATTATTACCACTGGCTGACAAAATAAATTCTACACAATTTACAAAAACTTTCCAGGCCTAAGAATTAACCTTATGCTATACAGTACAAGAACAAAATGCAATAACACTTATACTCAAATCACACAGCTGCTAGATGGTTGGAGACTTCCTGAGAAATTCACAATAATAATAACTGTACAGGGGAGGACAGAGATGTGAACAAAATGAGAAGCAGATCTAAGTGGCAATGATGCAGAGACTGAGCTCATTATATAAGGGCCAGCAGAGCTTGATACAACTTGTTAGAAGGACGCGCAAATGAAGCCATGGGGACAAAGAGCTGAAAATCCCGCACTGAACAACAGAAAGGACGACTTACTCTACTATAACGGTAGAAGGGGAGTACTGAGGCAGAACACGCTCGTGATCAAACATGCAGAATACTGTGCATTAAAATTACACAAAGGATGATGAAATCATAGGCTATGTAACAATATATATATATATATATATATATATATATATATATATATACATAATTTTTATTTTAATGCGAGGAAGAAGGAACCAAAGGCCATGAGCCTGCAAAAAGAGTTCCCTCCAAGAGAAAAACAAAATACAAGAGAGAGCCAAAGTCAAGATTCATTCATTTCGAGATGCCTGGACACACTGCATTTGAAAGACTGGAGATCGTAGGCACCAGGAAATACAGATAGAGGAAGACAGTTCCACAGTTGACCTGTTCCATAAATGAAGGACTGGGAGTAACGGTTAACTCTTGCATTAGAGAGTTGGACAGAAAAGGGATGAGAGTTTGCTGATAGACGGGTGCTACGCGCCCGTCATAGAGGTGGAGGAATGCATGCAGACAGTTCAGACGAGCAGTGACCATTAAAGTAGCGATAGAAAAGAGATAAAGATGCAACAGTGCGGCGAAGTGACAGAGGTTGAAGGGAGTCAGTAAGAGGAGGAGAGTTAATGAGACGAAATGCCTTTGACTCCAACCTATTGAGAAGAGCTATGTGTGGAGAGCCTCCCCACACATGAGAATTGTACTCCACACAGGGGCAGATAAAACCTCTGTATAGAGTCAACAATTGTGCAGGGGTAAAGAAAGAACGGAGTCAGCTTAGCACACCCAATCTCTTGGAAGCAGATTTTACAAGAGATGTAATATGATCTTAACAAGATAAAGTCCCGAGTAAATGAAACCCCAAGCATGTTCAAGGATGATGATGGATTAAGCTGAATATTGTCAAACATTAGTGGGTATACCTGTGGAAGATTTTCACAGGTTGATAGGTGTAAGAACTGAGTCTTTGATGCATTAAAAACAACAAGATTATTTTTACCCCAGTCAGAGATACGAGCCAAGTCAGACATTAGGTGTGCCATAGCCTCATCCCTTGTTTGTTGAAGTAACTGCTGAGATGGGCTTAGCGGGAACCGAATGGAAAGGTGAAGGGTGGAGTGATCAGCGTATGAGTGGATAGGGTTAGATGTACAGCTTAGAAGGTCATTGATGAATAGAAGGAAGAGAGTTGGTGATTGGACAGAGCCCTGAGGAACACCACTGTTGATAGATCTAGGAGAAGAACGATGGCCGTCTACAACAGCGGCTATAGAACGACCAGAAAGGAAGCTAGCGATGAAGGCACAGATAGAGGGATAGAAACCGTAAGAGGGCAGTTTGGAAATTAAAGATTTATGCCAGACTCGATCGAAAGCCTTTGAGATGTCAAGTGCAATGGCAAAGCTTTCGCCAAAGTCCCGAAAGGAGGATGACCAGGAGTCTGAAAGGTAGGTGAGAAGATCACCAGTGGAGCGTCCCTGACAGAACCCATACTGACGATCGGAAAGAAGGTTGTGATAGGAAAGATGCCTTAAAATTTTTCTATTAAGAATTGACTCGAAAACTTTTGAAATACAGGACGTTAAAGCAATTGGACGATAGTTGGAGGGTTGGGAGTGGTCACCCTTCTTTGGGACTGGCTGAATGAGAGCAAACTTCCAGCAAGAAGGAAAGGTACAAGTTGACAGACAAAGGAGAAAGAGTTTGCCTAGGCAGGGTGTAAGCACAGAAGCACAGTTCTTTAGAACAACAGGAGGGACTCCTTCAGGCCCATATGCCTTGTTAGAGTTTAGGTCAGTGATGGCAGAAAATACATCAGCTGAAGAAATTTTAATGTCAGCCATGAGGAAGTTAGAGGCGGGAAGTGATGGAGGAACAGCACCGGAATTGTCTATGGTAGAATTGGAGGAGAAAGTCTGTGCGAAGAGATCTGCTTTATCAGTAGAAGAAATAGCTACAGAACCATCAGAGTAGAAAAGAGGAGGGAAGGATGATGAGGTAAAGTTGTTAGAAAGGTTTTTGGCAAGGTGCCAGAAGGAACGGGAAGAATTTGAGTTGGAGAGTTGAGAGCATTTAGTATGGATGAAATTATTTTAGCAGAGTGAAGAACAGACTTAGCACGATTCCGGGCAGAAACATAAAGATGATGTGATTCAGGGGTGGATTGGCTCCGGTACCTTTTGTAGGCCCTCTCCTTGTTGTGGACAGCATTAGAACAAGCATGATTAAACCAAGGCTTTCTTGCGTTAGTCAAAGGATATGAGAAAGGAATGTATGCTTCCATGCCCGAGAGAATAACCTCCGTAATGCGCAAGGCGCACTCAGATGGCTCCTGGCCATGGAAGCAATAATCATTCCAGGGAAAATCAAAGAAGTACTGCCTGAGGGTCTCCCAATCCGCGGCTCAAAAATGCCACAGGCGAAGTTTCCCTGGAGGTCCACAGGCCGTACCAGAGTGATAGGACAGGTTAAGGTGATAAGGTTGTGGTCGGAGGAGCCCAACAGAGAGAAAAGATTAACAGTGTAAGCAGAAGGATTAGTTGTAAGGAAGAGGTCAAGTATGTTTGAGCTCTCTCCAAAGGTGGTCTGGGATACGGATAGGGTGCTGAACAAGCTGCTCTAGGTCATTAAGGATAGAAAAGAATATGTAGGCTTGTTCACCAGGTGGATCAGTGAAAGGAGAGGAGAGCCAAAGGTGATGGTGAACATTGAAATCTCCTAGAACGGAGATTTCAGAGAAAGGAGAAATGGATAGAATGTGTTCCATCGTAAGAGTAAGATATATATATATATATATATATATATATATATATATATATATATATATATATATATATATATATATATATCAATCAATCAATCATTTCCTGTGGCACCCTCGGGGATGCATAGGGCCTCGATGAACTCACACCACCACATCCTATCTTGTGCTAACTCCTGAAGATCTCCCCAACACTCATCTCCAGCTTCCCGTCTCATTGTCCTCACCCACGTCTCTTTTGGCCTTCCTCTACCTCTCCTACCAAGTGCCACCCACCCTGGTGTACCTCGTACTATTCCCTGTCTCCTATACACATGTCCTAGCCACTTCCATCTTGAGAATCTAACATATTCATCGATTGGCTGCACTCCCGTTATTTCTCTAATTCTACTATTTGGTATCCTTTCCCACCACTTAACTCCTAATATTCTTCTAAGTGCTTTATTTTCAAACACCAAGAATTTATTCTCCATAGTCACTGTGCTGTACCAAGACTCGTGTCCATAAATTAAGATACTCCTAACCATTACCTTATAAAGTTTGATTTTTGTATGCACAGAAAAATTTTTATTATTCCAAATATTTTTAAGCATTCCCATTGCCTGATTAGCCTTCTTTAACCTTTCCTCGAATTCAATGTTCAAAGAACCATCCTTGGCTAAATAAGTACCTAAATATTTAAACCTATCAACTTGCTTTACAACCATACCTCCAATTACACATTCCTGCGCATTTTCCATATTCATATTGATTATTTCAGTTTTTCCACAATTAATAACCAAACCCACCTTGCGACCTTCACTCACCAAACAGTCCAACACTCTCTGCATCTCTTCTGGCCCATCACAAATCAAAACTATATCATCTGCATAATCTAAATCCAAAAGTTTCCTGTTCTCTCCCCAAAGTATACCTGCACCGGTTTCTGTTCCAACGCGTTTCATAATGTAATCAATGACCAATATAAATAGTAAAGGTGATAGAACACCACCTTGAATTACTCCGGACTTGACTTCAAACGAATCACTCAGACAACCATCAACCATCACTTTACAAAATGTATCCTCATGCATGTTCATAATGACCCTCACAAACTCCTCTGGTATTCCATAATGTCTCATGATCTTCCCCATAGTCTCTCTCGAAACACTATCAAAAGCCTTTTCAAAATCAACAAAACAAAGACTTAACGGTACTCTCATTTCATTAACTTGCTGCATCAAATGCCTAACTATAAAGATATGATCATTGCAACCACGTCCCTTTCTAAAACCAGCCTGTTCATCCCTCAGAATACCCTCAACCACCGGCTCCAACCTATTTAACAACACTCTACTGAAAACTTTCAAAGCTATCGGTGACAAAGAGATTCCCCTCCAATTACCACATTCACTCAGGTCTCCCTTCTTCGGAACTTTAACAATTACACCATTCTTCCAAACTGATGGTAGTAACCCCGTCACCCATATCTTATTGAATAGCTTGGTCAAGATCATTATTAATCTATCCCCCTCCACTTTAAACATTTCCGGAAATAAACCATCCTCCCCTGGTGCCTTATTATTCTTTAAATGTTTTAATGCTTTCTCCACTTCTGCAAGCCTCAACTCTCCTGTTTCTATATTTAAATCTTCCTGAGCAGACGGTATATCCTCTTCTGGTGGTATTGGTCTATTAAGAACTGTCTCAAAATGCTCTTTCCATCCATTTTTAATATCTCCATCTTTGGTCAATAAATTTCCTTCCCTGTCTCTAACTGGTATTTCCTTGCGTTTACCTGCATTACCACTCAGTTCTCTAATCGATTCATTTGCTATTCTTTGACTCTGTCCATCATTTTTGTTTATTAAGATTTCAGTCTCTGCAACCTTTTCATCCACACATCTTCTTTTATCTCTCCTAGCTAACCTTCTTACTTCTGAATTCAAACTCCAGTACGCAGCTCTTGCTAATTCAATCTCTTGTTCATCAACGCATTGCATCTCACTCCTCAATTTAGCCTCACCTCTCTTTTTTATCATATCCCACGTTTCCTCTGACATCCATTTCTTTCTCCTGAATCTATGTCTCCTTCCAATCGTACATTCAGCAGTCTCATGCAAAACTTTGTTCACATCCTCCCACATCTCATCTACACTTCTCTCCCCCTCTTCCAACGTTTCCAACACCAAAAACCTATTTCTGCATTCTAATCTGAATTCCTCCTTTTCTTCTCCTTCCCTACTAAGCTTAACAATATCGTATCTACCAACACCAGATTTTTCCTTCTTCTGATTTTTAAGTTTAAACCTTATTTTTGCAATGCTGAGTTGATGGTCACTACCAATATCCGCTCCCCGTTTAACATGAACATCTAGCAGAGAACTTCTATGCCTCCTACTGATAGCGATGTGATCAATCTGATTTTTATATTTTCCACACGGCGACACCCAAGTTGTCTTGTGTATATTGCAATGCTGAAAGAGTGTGCCCCCGATGACTAAGTCATTTGCTAGACAGAAGCTTCCAAACCTCACTCCGTTTTCACTCATCCAACAACCAACTCCCATCTTACCCATACATGCCTCAAATCCCTCATTTGAACAGCCCATTACTGCATTAAAGTCTCCGACGCAGATCAAAACATCATGTCTAGGTACCCTTCCTACTCCTTCTTGCAACTTTTCAAAAAATGTGTCTTTCCTTTCATCGAGTGCATCATTAGTAGGTGCATAACACACAAACAGACTGATGTTGCCATGATTTGATTTAAACCGTGCGTATAACAATCGCTCATCTATAGGATCCCACTCACATAAAGCCTTATTTGCCTTACAACCCAGCAACAATCCTACTCCCTGATAATGCATTCCGTCCTGTCGGCCAGATATCAATAAACGTATACCATCCTCCAAATCCAACTTATCGACTCCAGTTAATCTAGTTTCTGTCAGAGCACAAACATCAAGTCCGTAATTTTGAAAAACCTTCACTAACTCATTGATTTTACCGTCATGATTTAGCATTCTCACATTCCAGTTACCAATTTTAATTGTATTTTTTGCATTAACAAATGAATTAGATTGTAATTGAGGCAACCGTGAGATTCTTAGCACCCCCTGCCCATTTAAGGGCTGCACGGGACTGGGGGCCATTATTGTTCTTTCAGAGTCCATCAAGGCTTCTTTGGCTAACTTCCTGAACACCTCGCCAATGTGTTGCAGTCGCAGTAGGCAGCTAACTTGCCTGATTGCCCACACCCGAAAGACCCAGCTATGCTGTAGCCAGTCACGTGCCGGCATGCTTCCCAGCCATTTCACTCTCAAGGAGTTCCTCTGCCTGAGAAAGCAGCCACCCCCCTGCTCCCGAGGGCTTTTGATCTGTGTAGGTAGAGGGCGATCACTCCCTCACTAGCCATATACAGTGTATATACAGTGTATAGGCTACACTCACATATATATATATATATATATATATATATATATATATATTGCCAGATGCCTTAATCCCGTATGGGGTGGCCACAAACAAATCGCCTCCACGACGCCCTGTCCCCCGCCATTTCACTGCCCTTCTCCCGACTCACAAACCCCTCACTCATATACCTCTCCACTCCATCCCTCCATCTCATCCTCAGCAATTGCCAGACGCCTTAATCCCGTACGGGGTGACCACAAACAAATCGCCTCCACGTCCCTCTGTCCCCCGCTATTTCACTGCCCTGCTCCCAATTCACACCCCTCTCTCTTATATACCTCTCCACGCCATCCCTTTATCTCATCCTCGGCCTCCCCCTCCCTCTCCCTCCCTCCACCTCACTCACATACACTCTCCTTGTCAGTCTCTCACACTCCATCCTCTCCACATGGCCAAACCATCTCAGTGTGTTCCTCCTAACGCTTCCTACCACATGCACATCCACACCACAACGCTCCTTTATATCCTCATTTGTCAGCCTGACTCTCCATGTGACTCCAAAGGCTCCTCTTAATTAACTCATGTCCACCGCTCTCATTCTTGACTCGTGTCCTCCCAGCAACGTCCAAGCTGCACTTCCATGCGTTAGAGTTGGTATCACAATACTGTCATGTAGCACTTCCATACGTTAGAGTTGGTATCACAATACTGTCATGTAGTAACTTTTTCACTTCCATGCTCACTTTCCTGTTTCTTATCACTGCTCTCAAAGAACTAGCAACCTTTCTTCCTTGTTGTACACTTTGAAGCACTTCACTCTCCAAAGTGCCATCGTTACACATCACACAACCCAAGTACTTAAACGTGCTCACATTTTCCATTTCCTCACCATCCAACCTCACTGCACATTCACTGACATCACCTCTCTCAAGTACCATCAACTTACTCTTCCCTATATACACCTTTAGATTCCGTTTCTTACATACTCTCCCAAACTCATCCACCAAGCCTTGCAGCTCCCCTTCGTGTTCACTTAACGACACAGTATCATCTGCAAACAACAGCACAGGGAGCTTTCAAACACTACCCTCTCTCAATAGGGCCATTCCAACATCGACTGCCCTACCTTGTGTCTCATTTATTACCCCATCCATATACAGATTGAACAACCATGGAGACATGACACATCCCTGTTTCAATCCAACCTTCAAAGAGAAAAAATTCACTCAGTTCAACATCCACACGCACTGCAGCCTTAGCACCAACATACATACTCTTCACAGTATTCAGCAACTTCCTCTCTGCTCCATATATTCTTTATACTTTCCACAATCCTTGACTATCCACCCTGTCATATGCTTTCTCCATATCCATAAAGGCCGCATGCAACTTCTTTCACTTCTCTAGAAACTTTTCCACTAAAGATCCGTGAATGAATATCTGATCTACACAACCTCTTCCATTCCTAAAGCCTCCCTATTCTTCTTCAATTAATTCTTCTGTTACTTCCCCAAGTTTGTCAATAAGTATCCTACCACACACTTTTCCTATTACACTAAGACAAATGCCCCTATGATTACCACACACTTCTTTTTCCCCTTTTCCTTTGTACAAGGGAATAATTATACCTGCCTTCTAATCCTCGGGGACTCTACCTTCCTCCCAGACCAATCAGCACATCTGTCACATCCATTCTACTACTGTCTCTCCCCCATGCTTCAGCATTTCACCATACACTTCATCAGTTCCTGGGGCTTTCCCCAATTTGACTTTCTTCATTGCTTCCACAACTTCTATCCTACTGATTTCTTCTTGCCTTCTCACCTCCCTCCTTCTCCCAGCCATTCCCCAGCCACTTACTGTATACTCGCATTACTTCCACTCTCTATGTTCAACAATTCCTTAAAGTGTTCTGTCCATCTTCTCACTTTTTCTCCCTTTTCCATTAGTAATCTACCATTTTTATCTTTCACTCCCCTGCTAACTTCAATACCACCCTGTCTTACTCTCTTCACCTCATTCCACAACATTTTCTTACAGTCCCTCCACTTTACACTCAAATTCCTTAAAAACTCCCCATCCACTCTCTTCTTACTCTTTCTTACTAATCTATTTACCTCTCTCTTCCCTCCTACATATAACTCTCTCTTCCGCCTCTCAACTTCTTCCACGTCCCTATATCTTATCCACTCATTCTTTGCTACCTTCTTTTGTGCCACAGCCTGTCTCACCTCTTCATTCCACCATGCTGTTCCTTGCACCCTCTTCCGTCTTCTCTTCACCCCACACATCACATCACATGCTTCACATATTTCTTCAGTGAATATCTTGCACACACCTTCCACGTCCCCCATCTGCTACAAATCATATCTACTCAATCGTTCCTCTACTTTTCTTTTTTATTCTGCCTTTTTCTCATCCTCTTGTAACCTTTCCACTCTCCTTATAACTACTCCTTCCTCCCGTCCTTCCCTTCTTCTGTTTCTCCATCTTACTTGGATCTTGATTCTGGCCACCACCAAGTAGTGATCAGAAAGTCCAGTCCCCCAGCCTCTATAAGCTATATAATTATATATAAGCTTAATATATATATATATATATATATATATATATATATATATATATATATATATATATATATATATATATACAGCCAGTGTATCTGCTGTTTCTGAGATTAGGAGAATGTCATCTGCAAATCTTAAATAGTTTAGCTTTTCTCCATGTTCATTCCTTTGTTTACCCAGTCTAGCTTTCTGATAATACTTTCTCTGCATGCTGAAATAATTTTGGTGCAATTGCATCTCCCTGACGCATGCCCTTCTTAATCTTAATTTTCTCCGAGTTCTTATGGAATTTAAGTATTGCAGTTCCCTCTTTATGTATGTTTTCAGGCAGTTTTACAATGTTCTCAATCACTCCTTGTTTTCGCAATGATTTGCTCATTGCTATGTGTTCCTCTAAGTCGAACCATTTCGTAATCAACACAACCTAAGCACAGTGGTTTTTAAATTTCATAGTTTTCTCAATTAGCTGATTCACTGTGTGTACATGAGCAGTAGTCGAATACCAGTTTTGGAATCCTGCCTGTTCATGAGGTTTCTTTTCCTCCAAATTTGTCGTTAATATATTTGTGAGGACTTCATCAAAGAATTTGTAAAGTACTGATAATAAGCTAATGGTTTGATCGTTACTCAGATCTTTTGAGTTACCTTTTTTGTAAAGTAAAATAACTATTGCATTACACCAGGGGTGGGGAACGTCCGGTGTCCTGGCCGTATAAGGCTCGCAAGACCATTTGATCAGGCCCGCGAAGCATTTCATAAATGCATTTTCATAAGCTCATGAACGAATACATATATATATATATATATATATATATATATATATATATATATATATATATATATATATATATATATATATATGTTTATATATAAAATGTGCTGGTCTACAGTTGATTTTAAGTTGATAATTTTGTATGGCCCACAAATGTTAAAAATATCATAATGGCCCTTAACCCCTAAACCGTGGGGTTGTTTTTGCTTGACTTGCATGTCTCGCGGGCATATTCGCACTCCGACAGACTCTCTAAAATTATGTCCCAAAAATCAATTATTAGCCCAAGAGTATTAAAATTAAAAATGCACATGGCACATAACCTTCAGCTTTCTCCTGGGATGTTTTTTGAGCCTTCGTCGAGTACAGTAGGACTTGTGGAGACCTCTGAAGTTGGGTAACGAAGTCTCCACTTTACACTTCCCGACAACCCGTAATATGATTACCACAGCCTGATATTATCACTAGAAACACTATTCTATGATTCTCAAATAGTTTGGAATCCATACTTAAAAAAAAAAACACTGAAAGTAATGAAAATTACGAGCGATTATGACCTTCCCACTTACGCTCGTTCGCCGCTTGTGTTCTGTTATTTATTATTCATAAAAACACTCACACTTTATATTTCTATTACTATATAACATTTATATATATCTGCAGTCTTTATCCATAAGTTTCCTTCAGTAATAGTAGTTTATTGTCACTGTAGGCATTCAATTTCTCTTTTAGTAAATAAGTAGCATTCAGTTTCTCGTCCTGTATACTAGCATTGAGAGTGAATCTGTCACTTTCACCTTCACTTTCGTAACTCATAGTATTCATACATGCTAGAGTGAAACTTTCACTTTCATTACTCCTAGTATATATACTTGTATTCTTATATTATTACTCATTTACATTTCTATTTACCTTCTCTATTTTATTTAAATTATTTACATTTCTATTTTATTTACACTGTATTATGCACTGTCACTTCCAGTAACTTATAAAACTATTTTCCACTGTTCACTTATATTTACATTCATTGCTTTCACTTGCTGTTTACACATCACAGTATTTACACATTATTTACATTTCCACTTGCACTGTTTTACTCACCAGGAAGATCATAGTCACTGTCCACCATTTTCATTGATAAATTAGCCAGTTGACGTTCCACAGCAGTCACTTAGCCCTTTACCCCTTTCCACTCGAGGTTTAGTAGGGGGTAGAGGTCACAGGGCCCTTTGCATGGGGCTAAAAAGCGGCGGAATTGGACAGGCGCGAATCCGACGTGGTTTCACCTTGAAAGACGACAGTAAACTGAATACAGTGTGGTGGACTGGTGGCTTACGGGGAGTGCAATGCTGCCAATGTTAGCGTGGTGACAGCTGCTAATATATACGCTATGAAATGATTGACAGGAAATCTAGACAATACATAATAAATTAGGCAGTTCCAGGTGAATGTAAACATCACTTAGGCTTCTCCCTTCCTTTCTTATATATATTTTTATTACGAAAATAGATTATACAGCATATTTCAAGGGGACATAAACAGCAAAAATTCGCGAACAAGTGCACATGAGGTGTTGTCAGGTGATAATTAGCCAATTCCACGTGTATGGCACTATCACTTACCTTATTTCTTTTTTGTATATATTATTTGGTATAAGAATAGTGCATAGGGCTTATTTCAATGGACTAAATCAGTGGAAAATTCCAGGGAAGATTTACTTAGCGTAGCACGGCCGGGCAGGTGAGAGGAGAGGGTAATGGAGGGGAGGTAGGGAGGGGAGTCAACAACGGGGAGAAATGGCTAAATTGTCAACAATGGATGGCAGTGCAGATGAGATTAGGAGTGCTGACTAGTGTTGGACATTGGCAGTCCTGATAGATGATACAAGCCACCACTTGAAAGCCTGGGCGAATTCAAAATAACACAGAATAACAAAAGTGACGCCCCGCGGTATGATCCCTTGCTCCCAAGCGTCACGAAAGTGATGCCCTGCGGTTAACAGGAGAAAGGTCCCCCATCCCTGCATTACACCATGTTATGTGCATTTTCTTCTTTTTTGTACACTGAGTAAATAAATGAGGAAGCCTGTGTTGTGACTCTACTCCCGCATCCAACAGTAAATCTGCTACTATTCCATCTTCTCCTGGAGCCTTTCCTCTTTTCATATTTTTAAGAGAAATATTTACTTTGTCTGGCGTTACCTCAGGTATTTCACTTTTTTGTGAACTGACAAGTTAGGTATTGGGACTACTGTCTTTGATGCATACAGTTCTTTGTAAAATTCTTTAACTCTCTTCACCCCCTTATCTCTGCATTTAATGACTTCACCTTTTTTGTCTTTCAGTGATGTAATTTGTTGCTTTCCTAGTGCCATTTTACTTCAGACCTGTTTCAGACCTCTTCCTTTCTTGATGGTTTCTTTGATCTGATCCATGTTTCTCTTTCTTTTTTTCTTTTCCGTCTCTTATTGACGAGCTTATTTAATTCCGTTCATTGTGTTTAACCTTTCTTTGTTTTTACTTTCTTTCTTTCTTTTTTTTTTTTAATAAGCTTGAATGTCTTTTCTGAATACTTCTTTGCTTTGGTTGTATTAAGTTTTCCTACTACCTCCACTGATTCTCTACCACCTTTGTTAGTCTGTCATTCAGCTCATCAATGTCACATTCAGCAGTACGTGAAGCCTGAAATTTGTTCCCTATTTTCAACTGAAAGGCTGCTTTGTTTTCATTTACTTTTATTGTGCGTATCTTATTATCTTTAATAATTTTCTTTCACTTCTGAAATTGAATCTGTCTGTGAAACCCACCATTCTATGGTCACTTCCTGTATTTACTTTGTTGATAACTGTGACATTTGTGATCGTCTTATTCTATCTGCTATAATGAAAAGTCAATTTCATTCTTTGTTTCTACATCTGGGCTTCACGTCCACATTTTCCCTGTTCTTTTGTGAAAGAATGTGCTCATTATTTTCATGTTACACATTTCAGCAAAATTTATCACCATTTCTCCTTTCTCATTCCTTTCTCCCACCCCAAATTTTACCATACACGCTTCTCCATTTTTTTTTTTTTTTATTTCCCAACATTTGCATTGAAGTCTCCCATGAGTATAGTATATGTGGTCTTTTCTTCTTTCAGGGCATTTTTTTGCATAGTCTAATTACAGTGCTGCTCTGTCAGATACACTGCTAAATTTAACAATGTTGTCTGCAAGATTTCAGCTAATTAGAAATCCTACACCACTAACTCTTTCATTTTGCCTTCCTCCTTAGTGAAATAGATAGTGGCTGACTGAGCTGAATAACTTTTTCTTCTTTTCCGTGGGTCTCACTCAAGCCTACAGTATCACAATTAATGCTTTCCAGATCAGTCATTAAGTTTTCAAGTTGTAAATCTTACATTGTATGTATAGATTTTCATGGATTTCAGTTTGTTTAATATTCCAGTCTCTAACTTGCCAACACAGTGCCTACTCACTTTTGGTGGCACACTGCCCGTAAGCAGAGGGGGCAGTGCAGTTGGACTTTTAGTGGAGGATGATCCAACAGGAATGCCCCTCAAATCATTTGCAATATAACTCATGTTTGGTTGGGAGGATTGTGGCAAATAATCTCACCTCCCTGCCACATAGATTCTGGTGAGATGTAATTTTCGTGCCACCTTATTCATCATATTCGGTGGAGCTCTACCTGTACATATCTACAAGGGGTCCCATGGTCTGCACTGTCTAAGACGGTACGTCGTATATCTACAAGGCCTTCCCCTATCTGCCACCTGGCAATGCACCAGGTAGCAGTAGGATCCTGCTCCTGGATATATATATATATATATATATATATATATATATATATATATATATATATATATATATATATATATATATATGAAGAATACTTCCACCGTATTCCCTGCGTGTCGTAAAAGGCTACCAAAAGGGGCGGGGTGAGGGAACAAGAGACCCCTCCTCAGTTTTTTAGTTCCTAAAAAGAGACAGGCCAGAGAAAGGGACGGGGGATTTAGTTATCCCCGCACCTTGAAGATTGGGTCTATGAATGTGCGTGGATGTAGTACGATTGAGGCTAAAAGGGAGGAGATTGGGAGAATGTTTGTGAGAAGAAAGTTGGATGTGTTAGCTTTGAGTGAAACGAAGGTGAAAGGGAAGGGTGAGTCTATGTTTGGAAGTGTGAATGGAAGATTGTCAGGTGTTGATTGAGGAAGGGCAAGAGAAGGTGTGGCCTTGTTAGTGAGTCTGGAAGTACAGCAGTGTGTGATTGAATGGAAGGAGGTGTCATCAAGACTGATGTGGGTGAAAGCGAAATCTGAACGTGAGTTGTGGGTGTTTGTGAGTGCATATGGAGCTGGTAGTGAAAGGGATGAAGATGAGAGGGAGTCCTTCTGGAATGATGTTGATGAGTGTCAGCAGAATTTTAGAGCAAATGTGAATGTCGTAATGATGGGAGATCTGAATGCTAGAGAGGGAAATATTGCAGTTGAAGGTGTAGTTGGTATGCATGGTGTGCCTGGAAGGAATGAAAATGGGGAACGAATGGTAGGGATGTGTGTTGAACGAGAGATGGTGATTGGAAATACGCTGTTCGAGAAGAAAGATATTTATAAGTATACATGGGTGAGACAGGAGGGTGGAATGGTTGTGGATAAAGCATTGATGGACTATGTGGTTGTGTCTAGGAATGTAATAGGAAGATTGTTGGATGTGAAAGTTCTGAGAGGGGAGGGTGGAGATATGTCTGACTGCTACCTGGTGGAGGGAATGTTAAGAGTAGGTAAGAGATGGGTGAGAGCTAGGAGGGTTAGGTGTGGCAGGGTGGTTTTGAAAGTGAGTGAGTTGGATAAATGAAAGAAAATGATGGAGTATCAGGAGAAATTGAAAGATGAGTGGAACACAGTGAAAGATCAGGAAAGTGGCAGTGTGGAGGAGGAATGGCAGTTGTTTAAGAGTGCTGTGGTGGGGCATGCAGAAGAGGTGTGTGGTGTGAGACGTGTGGGTGGTGGTGTAAGAAAAGGAAGTGAATGGTTGTGCGAGGAAGTAAGTATGGCTGTGGCTGAGAAGAGACGTGCATATGAAGTGTGGCTGCAGAGGAAGGATGAGGTGTCATATGAGAGGTATAAGGAAAAGAGGAATTGGGTGAGAAGGGCTGGGCGTGATGCTAAAGTGGCAGCAGATGGAAGGTGGGGTAGGCGACTGACTGAGAATTTTCAACAGAATAAGAAAATGATCTGGAAGGAGGTGAAAAAGGTGCGAAAGGAAGAGTCTGGGAAGGAAGAGCGAGTAAAAGCAGAGGATGGAAGGATGTTACTTGAGATGGTTGCAGTAAGGAAGAGATGGGCAAAGTATTTTGATAGATTGTTAAATGTAGAGGAGGAAAGGGTGCCTGAGACTGTGGCAGATGGAAGGGTGCAATGAATAAATGTGTTGGGAGAGTTGAATGATTCTTTTATCACGAAGGAGGAATTGGAGTAAGCAGTAAAGGAGATGAGAACATGGAAAGCTGCAAGTATGGATGGGTGTGCCATGGAATGCCTGAAGGGTGGTGGAGTGACTATTGTTGGCTGGTTAATAAGATTGTTGAATGTGTGCTTTGTGAAAGGTATGGTGCCAATTGATTGGGCAAGTGCTTGTGTGGTCCCGTTGTATAAAGGCAAGGGTGATAAGTATGAATGTACTAGCTTTAGGAGTATAAGTCTGTTGAGTGTTGTAGGTAATGTGTATCGTAGAGTGTTAATTATGAGAGTTAGAGAGGGTACAGAGGGAGTGATGGGTGATGAGCAGTGTGACTTTAGGAGAGGGATGGGATGCGTGGATCAGGTGTTTGCTGTGAGACAAGTGTGTGAAAAGTATTTAGCGAAAGGCAAGGATGTGTTTTGGGCATTCTTGGATTTAGAGAAAGCGTATGATAGAATTGATATAGAGCCTTTGTGGACTGTTTTAAGATTGTATGGACTTGATGGTAGGTTACTAGAAGGGGTGAAAAGTTTTTATGTAAATAGTAAAGCGTGTGTAAGAGTGAGAAATGCTGTGAGTGATTGGTTTCCCGTGAGAGTGGGGCTGCGACAAGGATGTGTGATGTCGCCCTGGTTGTTTAATATTTATATGGATGGTGTTGTAAGGGCGGTGAATGCAAGAGTTTTAGGTGGAGGTCTGAGTCTGGTGAATGTTGATGGTGGTGAGTGGAATCTGAAGCAGCTTCTGTTTGCAGATGATACTGCACTGGTGGCTGATTCAGAGGAGAAATTGAGACAGTTGGTAGAGGAATTTGGAAGGGTGTGTGAAAGGAGGAAACTGAAAGTAAATGAGAATAAGAGTAAAGTGATGACGTGTACGAGGTTGGTAGATGGCAGGGGGATGAATATAGTTTTGAATGATGAGTTGCTTGAGGAGGTAGAGTGTTTTAAATATTTAGTATCACATGTTGCTGTGGATGGAGGAATAGATGCAGAAGTGAGGTTTAGAATGAATGAAGTAGGTAAGGCACTGAGAGGAATGAAAAAAGTGTTTAGGTGTCATTCGCTTAGGATGGATGTAAAGAGAAGGCTGTATGAGGGTGTTGTGGTACCGACTGCAATATATGGGGCTGAAACATGGAATATGGGTGTAGCAGAGAGGAAAAGTTTGAGTGTAATGGAGATAAGGTGTCTGAGGAGTATGTGTGGAGTAACACGTATGGCTTTAGTGCGAAATGATGAAGTGCGAAGGAGAACTGGAGTGGTTCGGGTGATGGCTGGTAGAGTTGAGCAGAGGGTATTGCGATGGTTTGGGCATATGGAGAGAATGGATAATGAGCGATTGGTGAAAAAGATAACTAGATCTGATATGAGAGGTGTAAGGCTGAGAGGGAGACCACGAATAGGATGGATGGACAGTGTGAAGTGACTGCTGGATGTGAGAGGGATGTCTGTTGAGCAAGGAAGACTGGCTGTGCGTGACAGAAATAAATGGAGAAAAATTGTGAATGAATAAATGATGACGCAGCCTTGAGGGGATATTCTATCGCATTTGGTCTGATCAGCTAGTCAGGTCAGGTGCGGGTAAGGGGATGGGTCTATTCTGATGCTGTCGGGCCCTGCTGCGGATGTCACTGGTTGCACGGTGTGATTTGGTGAGGATCTGTCCCTTCACCTCTTTGGGGCTAAGATGCGAATGAATGTGTTTGAATGGATGAGTAAATGGGGAGTGTATCGTCCTGTCTCGGCTACCTCCCTTTCCTTGGGTGAAGCAGCCTTGGCATATATATATATATATATATATATATATATATATATATATATATATATATATATAACGAATGTACAATTCCAGCTCTGACGTATGATTGTGAGACCTGGAAACTGACAAAATCAATGGAAAATATATTAATCCGTTCTCAGAGAGCAATGGAAAGGTCAATGTTGGGAATATCTTTAAGATAAAAGAAAAGATCAACTTGGGTGAGTGAGCAGACTAAAGTCAAAGATATTTAAGAAGTTATAAAAAAATCAGAAATGGAGGTGGGCAGGCCATATGACAAGAATAAGGAATAACCGATGGAACAAGAGGCTGACTGGCTGGACACCAAGAGAATGTAAGCGTAGCAGAAAAATGCAAGACAGGAGATGGAGAGATGAGATGGAGAAATTTGCAGGGAAAACGTGGCAAAGATTGGCTCAGTCAAGGAATTCGTGGAAAAGGTTGGGGGAGGCCTTTGTTCAGCAGTGGACTAGTTATGGCTGATGATGATGATTATATACATATATATATATATATATATATATATATATATATATATATATATATATATATATATATATATATATATATATATATCTGTCTATCTATCTATCTATCGATCTATAATCTCGCAGCTCGGTCCTTAGGTCCATATATCCTCCTTCATTCTAAACGCACTATGCGACCTCTTAAGCACTAACACACATCTCCCATACTATATACATGCTAGGGCTGTCTCATACGGGACTGGTGTATTGGCATTAGTAGGAATGTTTTTACATGACGGTTGGGCATTTGCTGGATTAGTAAAGTCTGCTTTAACGAATTTCAAATTCTTAAATTTTACTCTGTCCCAAATGATTTCGAACATGGGCTAATTAGGACTGTAGGCCACTTCTCTACCAGCTGGTCCAACTTCTAGTGATATTGTGCTTATAAATGATGCAATAACCCAGCAAATTAATGATTACTTTTACATGCAAACATCTTAGTAGTATTTGGTATCGGTCCCAGGGAATCATGAGTTCAGGCAAAATAATAATGTTCGCTTTTCGATTACGTTGATGAGGAGGTTACTTTCATTGTATCTTCTTCTCAACACCATTGAGGTTTTTTAAAGGGTTTACGTGGGTTTTACAACTGTGAGATGAAGCCAGGATTCAAACACGATTTCACGATGTTTGAATGGCCGTGTAGACCATTGTAACTAGCACAGAGTTCCATTTTCATACTGTACTTTCTCGTATTGTTCTTTTAGATCTTGGCCGCAATTTGCTCTTTAAGTGGAAATAAGGACAAGGATTATGTATTGTGACTTTCAATTTAATCCACGTCTATTGTTTTCGAGCATTCCACCCAGTGAAACTGACATATATATTCAGAAAACATTTATCTTTTAGTAAGATGATGTTTAACTCAAGGCATACATGATTTTATGCACCTTAGCAAGGTGTTATAAAATCCTTATTCGTTACCATACAAGGGTATATAAAAACTTCATATAAGAAAATAGCCATTATTCGGAAAAAGGTAGCATACATGGGTGTTAAGGCTAGTGCAGAAAAGAATTAATCCTCTTTTATGTTTTGGCTGAAAATAAATTAAAACTAATGAAACGACCAAAGACTTGTCTGTAGCGGATCCACTGTATAGGATGGACAATAAGGTGTCTTGAAAACTAGGCTATTTAAGGGTCAACTCTCTCGTGTTTGCTTCTTTTCGAGGATATCATTCCACAGAGTAAGTCACTGACGCCGGAGACTGTTAGCTGCCAAGAAAGTTGTAAGCAATAAAGACGACAGGGATGTAGCTGAAGGACGTTTGCATTGCCAAGCAGTTAACCAGTCCAGCTACCTGTATACCCTCACATGAAGGCACCCTCTTGCAACACCAGGTGATGCATATAAAGTGGTTTCACTGTTTTAACATAACATTAATATGCTCATTAGAGTGTTAGTGGAAGCTGTGTAAGTATTCCTCTGATGCGTCATTTACCCTTAATTAAATAACTGCACTACTGCCAAACATGTATGTTTTAAACATTTCTAGGTATCCATACTTCATCAGCTAGCTTCTCTGTATCCAAAACAACCCCCAGAGTAATGAAAATCTAATGTTACTTTAATATCCTAAAAAATAATTTTCTAAAAATAAGTCTCCTCCTCTTCCTTCTCGTTTTTCGATAGGCGTAGCTCTAAAGTGGCAAAACCAATCACATTTTTTAATATAAAATATTTAACTTTCCTGTGAGCATGAAACGCTATATATATATATATATATATATATATATATATAATGACCAAAAGTGGTCGAACTATCTACCTATCTATCTATTGACAGACGCCTCAATTCCATGAGGGGTGGCCACAAAAAAATCGCCTCCATGTCGCCCTGTCCCCCACCATTTCACTGCCCTCCCCTCAGGTCACACACCCCTCTCTCATATTCCCCTCTACTGCATCCCTCCATCTCATCCTCGGTCTCCCTCTCCCCCCCCCCTCCACCTCATTCACATACACTCTACACCTCTGCGTATTTTTTGTAACGGCTTTTATCACATCTACATCCACAACACAACGCTCCTTCATATCGTCATTTGTCAGTCCGTCTCTCCATATATTGTATTTCCAAACGCTCCTCTCAAATAACTCATTTCCACTGGAGTCAAGCTTGACTTTTGTCCTTCCAACAAGGTCCAAACTTCACTTCCATATATTAGAGTTGGCATCACAATACTATCATGCAGCAACTTTATTTTACTTCCATGTTCAATTCCCTATTTCTCATAACAGCATTCCAAGACCCGAAAAAGTTCATATGGTAAAAATAGGTTAAATTTCGTTTTTTTTATCTGATTTCGACCAAACTTGGTGGAAGGGTTGAAGATGAGGAATGGGTGAAGTTATTCAGTTCAAAGAACACTCAGTCGGGGGTAAAGGTCAAAGAACATTGTAAATTTTGGGTTTATCTCAAAACTTGACTATTAGAATTGAATCAAACTTTTTTTCAAGTTAGCCAAGGACGGTGTGATTCTTTTGGAGTAACAACAACTCAGTCGTGAACGTCACAGAGCAAGATGAACAGAAACACTTTTGATTCTGTTTAGACCAAATATAGCTGAGGATCTCGCAAGGATGAAGTATTTTAAGTTAGAGAGCAGTTTAGTCAAAGGTCAATGAAACTGGGCAGGTAAAGTCAGATCCGATCCTCTTCGGACACGAAGGCGATCATTGGCATGAATGTTGACCTGAATGGTGAAGGTGGTATTACAAATCATCCCGATGCACATCGAAACACGCTCTCTCCCGACGATCTCTTAGCGTCTACCAACCTATGCAAGCTAATACTGACCAGAGAGAATAAAATCGGTTGGAAGGAGTCTTATTTGCCTTGATATTGATGTATACGTTTCAAAATATTTTGTAACTTCATTATTAATCCCAATAATGGCTTTTTATAAGCAGAAAGTTCTTTTTAGCAAAGATGGCACCATGTGTATAGTTGGCATGCGGGTCACCATAGAAATGCCAAGATGGAAGATGACAGATCGTTCCGCTGTTGGCTGCTCAAGGAATACAGCTATTGAGATTGATAAAAGAATAGAAGAAAGTAATCTAGGACAGGTCGACAGGAGCTGCTGCCCTGGAGAAAAAGGAGAAAGGCATAGGAAGACGTGACATCAGCGTTTAATGCCTCAAATCCCAACCAGCAATCTAGGTCGTCCAATAAATTCAGACGTAGCTTTAAGCACGTCAGAAGCAAGTAAGGGCTACTTTAGTTTATTTGCATGATAATGAGCTCTTGCTGTTAGTAAGTGTTTTACAATTACTTGTCATTCGTATCATCATAATACAAAAGTAACTTCAGTATTTGCTGGAAGTGTGACTGAAGTTTGAGTAGCCTAGGCCTACAAGGATTTTATTCAGGCTACATCATGGTCAACGAATTTGAGTTAGATCAGTGATTACCCCAACACCTCTTTAATCATATGGCAAAATTTATAATAAGAGATAGTAAAATTTACGAAAAATTGTCAATGGTTGTCTAGCAGAAACAGGAGAATTTTCTAGATTAACTTAAATAATTTCATTTTCATAAATGCTGTTGCAACACAAAATTGATACCTTTACAAGACACCTTATCCTTCTTTGTCATCAGTTTTTATGTTTATATGCGAACCAGATTTGTACAGTGGGACAGATCCAATTGTACAGTTTTCAATCTATTTGTTAGACAAATTTTTTTCTGTAAAGGTCCAGTTTATTGCAGCTAACTATTGCATCAATTCTTATCTGTGTTTTGGGATTCTTACATCATATACATACTTATTATTTTTACTATATTTGTCACTACCGGTGCAAATAGGTTAGGCTAGGTTAAGAAAGGTTATGTTGGTCAGGTTAAGGTTAATTATGCCTTATTATCGTCTTTAACCCCACATTTTTGCTTATCTTCATAACACTCCCCACTAGTGGGGGCGGTACTTTAAGAATGTTGGAAAATGGGAAATTATACACTTAATTCCAATGGTCCTCAGTTCATTATAAATCAGCTCTTCAGTATATTAAAGAAACCTAATAAAAAAAATAGTTGGTGAAAACGATAGCGGCAGTAAACTGGACCTTTACCATGTATTCTGTGTTGTATGATTAGTCTGGTTCATGATGTGGCATAATCAGCTGTTGCAACCCTCTCTTTCCAGAGTTAAAGAAAAGAAATGGAGTTCAAGGAGAAACTCAAAAGTACGGATGGTGGCCCTCCTCTAAAGCTAACGCAGCCCAAGGAGGAAATGGCTTTAGCTGCATCACTGATGACTGATGAGCTCACGATGGGTGACAGTGTAGTTGATACATTGGTCATGCACCCAGTGGACATGGAAGGGGAACCTTTGGCTAATATCACAATCAGTAAGCCTGAGAATTTCAATTGTAATTGCGTATCAGAATACTTTAATGCCTTATTACTGTAACATCATTTTATATGTATTCACTTCCTGAAGACCATTTCACTTCTTAATAAAGTATTCACCCTGTGGTTATAAATTAACGGTTGTTATTAACTGGTACTGTACATAGTCATGTGCATTTTCATGCTTGGATTCATAGTTATACTCCTGATTTTTGGTATGTAACTACTGTAATATCGCCGTTGATAAAGTAGGCAACTTGAATTTCATGGTCCGTTTCCTTATTTCAGTGACCTGAAATTATTGTTTAGGATACCTATGGAAACACGGGTCTATGCTTAACCCGCCCCGTCCCGGCAACTTTTCGACCACTGGTACCCCCCAATCCCGGGCAATTTTCGACCTTTTTTTTTTTTGCTTAAACTTTCGCTTTTGGTCAGAAACAATGGCCGGTGGCAAAGAAAGTGGTCCCTGGGGTCCCTAATTAGCTTAACCAGGTATGCGATGGTCCCACCTGGCCCCGTGTTCTCCCTATGCGGTGTGAGCATCAAACGTTTTCTATGGTATTATAAGTTTGGGAAACCAATGAAAGTAAGTAGAAATGAATTTATTACAAACATAAAAACATGTGATAAAAGAGTATATTGGATTTTATACAAAAATAGAGCAGAAATAACCATTGTACCATCGTGAGAAACGAGCAAAATCGGCCAACTTGGTTCCCATGAATCGCTAACATTCTAAAAAATCATGATACATATATTTTTTACTTACATAATACTTCTACAATAACATTATACCATTTTACATTATATTGAACTGTTTTTACGTATTCACAGGCCTTTTGATAACATTTAGCGTAATGCTAGCGCTAATTTACGTAGTGAGTGAACTCGCTGTGACTGATGTTTCAACTCGTATTGTGCTTTTTCTACTAACATAATACCTTTCTAATATTATTATACACTTTTCAACTTTATAGAACTGTTTTGAGATTATTTCAGGCCTTACGTAAATATATAGCGTAATATTAGCGCATAGTAACACACACGGTGAAGTCGCTATGACAACTAATTCAACTTACAACCTATTTTTTTACTTATATAATTATTCTACACTAACATTGCACATGTAAACACTTGATATAATTGATATTACATCATTTCTGAACGTACGATGGAACTTAGCGTCATATTTGCGCGTACTTACACAGGGAGTGTTATCGCGATATCATTTGTTTCATCTTACACAAGTAATCAACTTATAAAATACCTTACTACTAACATTACATCATCCACTGTATATAATTCCTATCACATACTTACTGACCAGAATGTGGGTGTAATCGTGACATCAATTATGACAACTTACACTAATGTTCAACTTATACGTTTTATTCATGCTAACATTACACCCGTTTCCACTTTATTTCCTTGCTATCACATATTTACTGACCAGATTTACACAGTGGGTGTAGTTTTGATAACAATTCTTTCCACTTACACTAATTCTCATCTTATACATTACTTTTCTGAAAAAATAACACCCGTTTCAACTTTATATTTGACTTAGCACCTACTGACTGGCCTTACCATTACCATGAGCGTCATTTCGCCTTCCCACACAGTTTCAGAAGTGTACGAGATTATGGTATTCCTTGAAACAAGGCTGAAGGCACAACGCAACATTGCACTCGACACACTCGTATCTTGTGTCTTTTCTCTGCGTTGATGGTCTGACTGTCGAGTGCTTACATACATGGCAGCGACGCTGGGGTTTACGACGGTTTGGTTCGGAAGGAATTGCGCTGGGGTAGTGGCGGGCTGCAAGACGTAGGGGAGTCTGAGCAGCACGGGGGGCGCGGGGGCGGTGTGGGGGTCTTTCCTGGGCATGCTTGGCGATTATTTCACGTGCCAGCTCCCTCACAAACCCCTCAAAGGTCTCGGATACTCCGGTGGTCATTGCGTGCAGGTAGTGGGCGTTCAGGACCGTGATGTCGAGCAAGTGGAAAAAGAGTTTCTTGTACCACTTCATCGTTGTCCTGGCACAGTCAACACTTGAAATCATCGAGTCTGACTGATCCACTTGCCTCATGTTCAGATTATAGGCAAGTACAGACTCTGGTTTCCATACGTTGCGCCTCCTCTCGCTACGGTGATCCACGGAGTCTGTGCGGTGCATCAGGGGGCTGTGAACAGTTGATAGGAGGCAAACTTCCCTGTTGTGGTTCCACAGGGTTGCAAGGATGTTATTGGCCTGGAAGAAAAACCACCTCATTCTTGTCAAGTTTCCTCCCTATCTTGACCATATGGCGACGGTTTCTCTTGACTGTACCACAGACTCCGGTGTCGTGTTGGTGGAGGAACCTAGCGAGAAGAGGGCTAGTGTACCAGTTGTCCAGGTACAAAACATGACCACGATGAAGGTACTCTTCTATCATTGTCTTCACCACGGCCCCAGAGAGTCCTATACTCCGATCTTCTATTATATCTGTCTGTGCGCCCGTGTACAAGACTATGTCTTGCACATAACCAGTCTTACAGTCACACATAACAAAGATCTTGAACCCGAAACGGTGTCTCTTGCTGGGTATATACTGCCTAAAGGAAATATTGCCTCTCCACAATACAAGACTCTCGTCTATGACGAGGTCTCTGTAGGGATAAAATGAGGATCGGAACATTTCCCGTAAATGATCAAATACCAGCCTAATTCTCCTCATTTTATCAGTGTTATTTGCATTGGCTGGATCATCTGCATCAAAAAAGTGGAGGCGGCCGAGAATAAACTGAAATCTATTACGACCCATCACCTTTCCAAAGAAAGGTGTTAGGATGATTGGGTCCGTTGTCCAATAGGCAGGAATTTGATTTTTCTTCACCACACCCATCAAGATTACCAGGGCCAAAAATAGGAACATCTCTGATATAGTCACGGGAAAGTCATACTGTTCTGCATGCTTGCTTGTGGTTCCTAGGCGTTCACTTTCAAGGCGCTGGGATTGTGAAAATATATTCGTCTGTTCTACTATGCGCCCAACAAACGCCTCATCAAAAAACAAATTGAAAAAATCTAAACGTGACGACCCAGCATTTACACCTGGAGCCGTGCAACCTGACCGCCACTCCTCAGTGAACTGGTGAATGATGGGAGTAAATTTCCTCCCATCCTCCCAGTTCCACGTGACACCACCGTCTCTAGCCACGTCACCATCGTCCCCTTCGTCAGGGTAGGGAGGTGAGGGTGGTGGGGGAGGTTGGGGAGGTGGAGAGCGGCGCCTCTCATCACTCGCACTTCTCTTCCCTCTCCCTTTTCCTTTACCCTTTCCCTTCCCTTTCTTTCCTTTCCCCACATCCTGGGGCTGTGGGGAGGAAGTTTGGGCATATTCAGGGGCGAAAAGAAGTGCTGGGGAGTGACTCAACCTCCTCTCCCTAGGCCTACGAGCACCACGTGCTCGTGCTGCCTCCTCCCACCAATGGCCCCTTCACCCCGCACTACCCCCCCACCACTCTCACTTTCACCCCGCGCTGCCGCCACAACACTTTCCCTTTCTCCCAGCAATCCCACCACACCACTTGCTACTTCCCCAGACAAAGTACTTGAACCATACCTTAGGTGTCGTCTCGCCCCACCTTCTGATTCACGTGGTGATATTTTTTCCTTTCCCAACCACTCGGCGATATCACGTCCTAGCCCTCCGTCATCCTCATCGTCCTCATCCTCGTCCTGATCAGAATCGTGATGGAGAGATAGCTGTGCACGTGGTTGGGGAGCAGCCTGGCCTTCCCTTGCCTTACGGTATGTCACATACCGCGTTTTTTCGGGGCGAAGGGACCTCCTCATCACTGCTACTTATTTCTTCCTCTGGCTGGACGTAATCGCGATCCACCACATCATCATCGAGTGGAGAATCACTGTCTCCAGTGAAGGCTTCCAGGACGGATGCAATTTGCTCATCTGAGAGACCTTTCCGCGCCATGTCTGACCTGGGTCACTGCTGGCAGGTGAGTGACCGAGACAAGGGCGAGCGCGGGTCACGCGGGGTCTAGGACGCTGCCCGCCTGGCGGCAGGTAGGGGAGGCTTGAGTACCGGGCGAAACGAAAATCTCCCGAATTTTGAAATTTGTGGAAATTATGAACCTTGCAATTGCAGGACGTTGAAGTACGTCCTCGGGACTGGCTGTGACAAAACGTGAGGACGTGGAAGTACGTCCTCGGGACGGCGCGGGTTAAGTCTACTTGAATGAAGCACCATATTTCTCAAAATCCATAGCTAATAAATGACAGATTGGCTTGCTGCAGGAATTGCTCTTGCATCTTAAAAAAAAAAAAAAAAAATGTTTGGCGGTGTTGTGTCCTGAAATATTTCCTGTTCATTCAGTATACATGAAAGTCAGGCATCATCAGAAATGTTTTCAAGGTGTGCTGTTATTTGTGTAGACTGCAAACTCAGACATAATTGTAAATGTTAAGAAGATGGACTGTTAACTGAGAAGGCTTGAAACTCAGGCATTATAGAAAATGTGAGCAGGGTGGAATATATGCTGAAGTTACCCATCTCTTGCATTACTCCAATCTTCTTAGTGGGATTAGAAAGTTTGATTGACTGATTGACTGCATACAATTAAAATCTGGCAGCACAACTGCCAGGGTCATATGCCATCGAAGAGTACAGTAAAAGACGCCACAAGTAAAAAGTGCACATTCAAAATAAGGTCAATACCCTATTGCAGAAATAAAACACTGAATATTATAAAAGAATAATTAATAAAATATAAATTACTTTAAAAGTGGAAGGAGGCCCGCCTCCTGAAGAAAAATATGAACATCATTATAATCGCTGGAGGTTCCACCAAGCGTCGGGGACAGACGGTAGGCACCATCTGCCCCCTTATGACTACAGAGGAATTTCTGACATAGGTCCCCCAGACTTAGACACTCGACCAGCGAGTGACAGGCAGTACGGGGAACAAGGCAATCATCACAGTCATTGAATCCCACCACTCATAAGGAACCCATGTGTAAACCTACAGTGCCCAATGCAAAGCCTCGCAAGAGCCACTTCCAATCGCCACAGCATGGAGGGGAGAACTCTTCGCACAACAACTCTCTGAAAGATTTCTTTTAGCTTAATATGAGCAACACCACCCTAGTGTCCCTGCGAACACGCACAAATCGCGTACTGCAAGTAAGGTGTTACATCAAAAGTAGGAAGCACGTAGTCATTTGCGGATTGTTGAAAAGATGCAGCTTTAGCAAATATATCTTCTCTCTCGCTGCCCACCACACCAACATGTGCGGGAACTTAAAAGAAATCCACATGACAGCCACGATGGCCAAGAGAAAGCCACTCCAAAGTTGATAAAACCAATGGATGGGATGCATTAAAAGACTCAGTGGAGACAGAGCACTACAGGAGTCACTAAAAATCACAAAAAAGATTGGAGGAGAGTATAAATTACTTTGAGAGCATATAAAATCCCAGTCAGTTCCGCCGTATAGACTGACGTAATACCAGGATGTCTACCGCCCCAATTAAAGCAAGGAAAGACAACACCAAAGCCTACTCCAATATCAGTCTTAGATCTGTCAACACAGACGGAGACAGAACCCTCATGAATGTAGGTATGTTCTAAAGAAAGAGAGAGTGACACCTGTAAGGGAAATGAGCCCTTTTTACGAAAACAGACCTATAAAATGTCACATGAGGGTGTAGCTAAGAACCCACCCCTGGGATCAGATGTGGACAAACTACCAATCTCTGAACAGAGACAGCTAACATAACAGACTGGACCCTGTAGCCAAAGGGCTTTGGGAAACTAGGGAGGGTGTCATAAACAGAAGATCGGGAATCCTGGGAGATGATGGCACAAGAAATTGAGTCTGGAATGTGGTCAAGATGAAACCAACATTCTCAGCATCAATGACTGGCGATACAAATCCAAGGGGAGTATACCAGCATCCACCAAGAAACTTGAAATCGGGGATGGCCTGAATGCCCCGGTAGCCAGATGTACACCAGCATGATGCACAGAATTTAATAGCCGGAGACGAGCATCTGTTGCACAGAAGACCTCACACCAATACATAAGTTTAGGAAGAATAAGAAACCTACACAAGAGGAGCAGAGTCTGACAGTCAGCACCCCATGAGGTATGAACCAAAACCCTCAAAAGACTGAAAGCTTCGAGACAAGCCACTTAACAGAACGAATATGAGAAACCCAGGTTTGTCATCTATGAAACAGAAAACCCAGATACCGCGTCTCTTCCACACAGGATATTCTTCCACCAAAGCTGGGAATAGCGCCGCTACTATTTTAATAGAGATGGTGGTAACGCTATTGCATTTTTTAGCCAGTAGTGGATATGCCGACGGTTTGGATGTACTTATTAATGTCGAAAAATAATACTCTCGTCAATTCAGTCAGTTAATGATGTTTGTTCTACATCAGTAATTTATTAATTATTATTTATTAGTAATGTGCAATAATTAGACAGAAATTTGCAAGTCAATTATCGATCATTTAATTTAAGTAACTGGCAGCTTGGTGAACAGCACGGGGAGTGCGAGCCAGACTAGCCAGTTTCAGTTTATTCTGCCATGGTCAGCAGAGTTTGATTTTTCGAAATTTCGTTGCACTTCAATTCCTATTATGGAACCTGACCCCTGTACTGACCAGAATATTGAACTTGCAACTTGCGCCTTTGCTGCGCGCGCGCACACACACACACACACACACACACACACACACACACACACACACACACACACACACACACACACACACACACACACACCAGATATACAAATATCAGAAAAAGTAATACAGGAGGAGTTAAGTAAATTAGACAGAGGAAAAGCAAATGGTCCTGATGAAATTTCATGTTGGGTACTACGAGAATGTGCAAAGGAGTTAAGTAAACCATTATTTTTAATTTTCAAGAAATCCTTGGGTCATAGTAAACTACCTTTTATTTGGAAGAAAGCAAACATTGTCCCCTTATTCAAGAAAGGGAATAGACAGAATCCACTCAATTACCGACCAGTATCACTGACCAGTGTTGTAAGCAAGGTATTAGAAAAGCTTATAAGAAAAGCTTGGGTAAATTATCTAGAAGAACACAATATGATAACAGAAAGACAGTTTGGTTTCAGAAAAGGAAAACCATGTGTTACTAATCTGTCGAGCTACTATAACAGAGTAACAGACACAATACAGGAAAGAGAAGGATGGGTGGACAGTATCTACACAGTACCACACCAAAGACTTTTATGGAAATTGTACCATCAAGGAGGAATTCGAGGCAAACTGTTTTGTTGGATGCAAGATTATCTCATAAAAAGAGAAATGAGAACAGTACTAAGGGGAAATTACTCATCATGGAAAGAAGTGACTAGTGGAGTACCACACGGTTCAGTGCTGGCACCAATCATGTTTTTAGTGTATATAAATGATATAGACAGTAACACTGGAAACGAAAGCTATCTAAATATGTTTGCAGATGATGCAAAAACACAAAGGAGAATTACTAACACAGACTCTTGTAAAGAGCTACAAGAAGAATTAAATAAACTTCATGAATAGAGTAATACATGGCAAATGGAATTCAATGTGGACAAGTGTCATGTAATCAAGTTTGGTAAAAGTGGAAAAAGACCTGATTGGGATTATAAGTTAGGAAATAAAACCCTATACACATCAGAAACAGAGAAAGACCTAGGTGTGATTATCAATAACAGACTATCTCCGGCTGACCACATCAGTGAGAAGGTACGGAACATGTATACACTGCTTGCAAATATGAGAATAGCATTCACATACATAAATGAAGGCATCAGTAGTCTGGAGTCCTCATCTCAAAAAACACATACACAAGATTGAAAAAGTTCAAAAGGCTGCTACAAGATGGGTACCAAGCTTAAGGGATGTAAGCTACGAAGAAAAACTAAATAAACTGAATCTACCAACACTACAGGAGAGAAGGAAAAGAGGTGATGTGATAATGCTATATAAATGCATATCAGGGAGGGAGAAAATATACATAAATGATTACTTAACACATGGAGAAGCATCAGCATGAGGACACTGCAAAAAATTGCATAAGAAGAGACGTGATAAAGACGTAAGGGAATTCAGTTTCCCAAACAGAGCAATTGATCAGTGGAATGCACTACCGAATGAAATGCTGTGTGCCAAAACAATTCACAAATTTATGGATATGTACTATAAATATGGTTTAAGACACGGGACAGTACGAACGTGACTCATTCCTGTAAAGATACAATTAGGTAAGAACACACACACACACACACACACACACACACACCTCTAACTATCCCCGTCCCTAACTCCCGCTCTCTCCCTCACTCTCTCATTCAGACTAATCCTTACTACGTTATTATTTCGTAACAGTATGTTACTTTCTATGTTACATTGCTATTGTACAAAAAAAGAAAAAAAGAAAAGAAAGCCCCAGTTCATTTTAACTTTCGTTTTCGTACATATTTTAAACAGATATCATTAAAAAAATAATAAATCTATACAATATGTATCAATGTTAGGCCACATTTTTTTTTTACGCTTAATTTACATATGTTACTTTCAGTAGGTACGCTAGGTAACAGTGTAAAAGAACATTTGTTACATTATACAGTAAATACAGTAGCTTTTTCCTGTACCTTCGGCTCTAAGCTCCATTAAAGTGACACCGACATGTATATATATATATTTTTTTCAATATAAGTATATACTGACATTACTGCTACACAACATAACCACTCAGACTGACTAACATCAAAACAGTATGTAGTGTTCTGCTATATCACAGATTTTTGTTAACCTTTCCTTTGTGTATCTTTTTCTTACCCAAAGTAGCGGGAGCACCACTGCATTTCGTATCAAGTAGCGAAACCAGTAACGTCACTACTTTTTCGAGCTAGTGACGGGAATGGGAGCGCCACTACTTTTTGTTAGAAGCGTTCCCAGCCCTGCCTTCGACCATAGAGATACAAATCATGGTCTGGGTGAACGCCCCAAAGACGACAAAAATGCATAGCCACTATCTTTATTTAAGAAAATCAGAAGCCACGATACTCAGCCCACTCAGAATTTCTATTATTAGCCAGCTGCACTTCCTATCTATCAGAGACATTCTAGATGCGGTGAAGGAAACTGAGAGGTCACCGACATTAAGTAAGCATCGTACACCATCAGGAAGTACACTGATTAAGCTGTTGATGGCCACAGCAAAGAGAGTAACACTAAGGATACTCCCATGTGGTACTCCATCTTCAAGTCCACGGGCATTAGAAAGCACTCCTCCCATCTGACTCTTAAAAAACATTTAGATAAAAACTGCTGAATTAAAATAAGCAAGCACCCACGAAGACCAAATACATGAAAAAAAAAATAAAAAAAAACGTAAAATGCCATGACGCCAGGCAGTGTCATATGCCTTCTCCAGATCGATAGAGACCATGATCTGGTGTTGGTTAGTGGAGAAAGTCTCACACATAGAAGATTCCAAGAACAGTAGTGCATCAGAGGTAGCTCGCATTTTTTGAAAGCTATACTGGGCAGGGGATATGAAGTCACCTCTCTCCAAAAAACACACAAGCCTAATGTTCACCATCTTATCCAGAATACTACAGATGCAAGAAGTCAGGGAAATATGCTGATATTTCGTCAATAATTCGTCTCCTATAGGTGGTCCTTACCAGGTTTGGGGATGGAGATAATTACAGCAACACCCAACAAGCCAGAAACTCACCAGGACCAGATCTTATTACATAATGAGAGGAAACACGAAAGGGACTCATCAGGCGTAAGGAATATCATCACAGCCAGGAGAGGAGTCATGGCACTGCGACAGAGCTGCCTGGAGTTCAGAAATAGAATTGGGAACATTATCAGACCCTCCCACAAAGAAGGCAAAACTGAGACCATAAGACTCTAGGTGCTGACGGTGGCAAACTGAAGGCGTATCTGCATCCTTCTGTGATACACTGGCAAGATGATCAACGAGCACCTCAGCAACAACAAAAGGATTAGGCACAGTTCCACATGCTGCAGATAAAACAGGAGGGGAGAGAACAGTAATTTTCCCTGCAATTTTCCATACCTTATTCCACATCTGAGTGAGGGAAGTTCTCGAATTGATGGAGGAAACATAACCCATCCAGGATGAACGCCTGGCTTCAGTCAAAAGTTGCCTCATTTGATATGCCATCAAATACTGAGGATCCCCCAAATACCGAGGATCCCCCAAATACCGAGGATCTCCACGGTTATGATGAAGTCGAAAGAAAGCATCTCGTTTGGCTCTCACTGCGGAACTGCACTCAGAATTCCACCACGGAACCGGATGTTTAGGAAACTGATCCCTCATTCTTGGAATAGATATTAGGGCTGTTGAATGCAACAGGTCATTGAAATATGACACCACCTCAGTAAGACAGCCAATCTCATTGACAGAAAGGGAAATGGAACTTAATTCTCTGAAACGTGGCTAGTCGGCCTTATCCAGAAGCCAGCGAGGAAGACGAAGCCGAGGTCCACCTGCACTAGCAGTTAAGAGTAACGAAAAATGGTTGCTGCCATATAGGTCTGGCAACACATCTCAGGTAAAATCTAAAACAGCATCAGCTGAGCATAAGGACAAATCAATGGCAGTAAATGTTCCAATCTGGCTATGGTAATTAGTCATTTTTTCGGAGATGAAAATGCCCAACTCCTCATTTTCCACTAAAGAGGCCAGCATAACACCCCGAGGGTGGTCTTTACTGTTTCCCCCACAGTGGATGGTGACCATTCATATCACCTAGTAACAGAACTGAAGAAGGAAGGTCATGAATATGGCTTTCCAGATCCGCTTTTTCAACAGTAGCACTAGGAGGAAGATGAAGCCCGCATACTGTAAAATGCCGACATAAAAACATCTGGACAGCAGTAGCCTGCAGTGGACCAGAAATGTCCAAATGACTATGGAATATCCTGGTGTAGGAAGATAGCAACACCTCCATGACGACCTTAGCCTAGCACAGGTAGCTAGAAGGACAGGAAGGAACAGCATCACCGACCATGGTCTCCTGGATGCACATGCATTCAGGAGAAAACTTTGCAAGAAGACGACACAGGTCCTCCCAGCTGGCACGTAAGCCCCGGCAACTCCTCTGAATAAGAGAACCCATAGTGCAAGGTGGATCAAGTTAAAGTGGGAAACTGTATAACTCCTGACACGTGAGCGGGTCTGGATTGAAGCTTAAGAAGGCTCATGAGAGGAGCCTGTCCAGCCACAGGAACTTGCACCCTATATCAGACATCCGTGGGCAAACGTGAGAATGAGGAAGAGGAAACTTTTATAACACTCTTCCTCTGAGATGGAATAACATGCAGTTTGGAAAATGGCTTGGAGGCCACCCTTGGTGGTGTAGGATGGACAGTGCCACCATAATGTGCCTCAGAAGTGGAATGAGTGTCCACAGGATTAGACCCCTCTGAGGATGACATCATATGCTTCAGTGTCATAAAAGACTTTGTGTCATAAAATACTTTGTGGTTCCTTTGTGATATATATATATATATATATATATATATATATATATATATGACTTGTGGAAGAGTGGTTTTTATATCTTGGAGTAGCTTCCCATTTGTCATGTAGTGACAGGAGAGGTAAAGAATAGTATGGGACTATTTTTATTTGTCTTGGAAATATTAACAAGTCTCTCACACAGAGCGGAATATAAAGTCCAGTCCCGCTAGCTATATCTCTGTCTCTCTCTCTCAAGTTGCCAAGCCCTTCCCCTGTGACCTGTCTCTTCTAAGGCCTGTCTCCTTCTGAGCTCTCTTTCCTAAATTCTGGTGAAACAGGAGACGTATCACGTGTGTTCCTCGTGGATGGAAAGTTTAAGAAGCCTGTGTGTGAGTATGTGTGTATATGTGTGTGTGGTCACCAGGACTTTGTTCCCGAGTGGTTTGCTGACAACTAACTGCATCATCTCCTTACTGGCCGCTGTCGTCAGCTTTCCTCAGTGTAACTTGCAAGCTCATTTCCTTTTCCCAGGCTCGCAGAGGGCTGTCTACCTATCTATTTATCTATCTATCTATTATGATTTGTAATGATAATACATTGCTTGGCCGCGCGAAAATGGCGTACCATCGACAGTTAATAGTCCTAATATATTAATACATACTATATACACATTATAATGAACTTATAAGCTAATTAAGTGAAATACATAATATTGTAAAAGTAACATAATTGTATGAATATTGTATACATATATTATTCATAGTAAAGAGTGATTATTCAGTAATATTACATTTTAAACAAGTTGTATACATTTTTGAATAAATGCATTAAAGTAAATTATTTAACTGTAATACAGTATGTACTTGGGTTATTATAGTGAAATGCATACATGCAAGAATAAAAAATAGTTTAAAATGAAGATTATGGTAAGAGTTATTAATATTTCATTTAAAGATAATGGTAATGGTCTGCCATATATGGGTTATTCTTCTTTGTATTTTTTTTTTATATATATAATTAATACTATATACAAAATATATACACTTCATTCAGGGTGGTTAACTGTGATGTTAACTCTCCCCCCACTAAATAATGACTCCAAATTAGCAATTCTTGCATGCATTCTGTGCATTGCGAACAGCAGTACTGCAACTACAATGCAGACGATTATAAAGACAGTAGGTGCTGGGCTATACACATAATATGGGTTGAACATACTCAAACTCAAATCTTCCCAGGGCTTCATTGTTTCATTGATCAGCTGCATAGTTTCAAACTTAGGTGAAGTCAGCTTAATACTTGTGCTCATGTTTAAGTTCATATCAGGCAGTGGGTGGAAATGTTTGTGTGTATGATTGAGAATGGCGTAGTGATTGATGGTGGATAAAGTAGACATGGCTGGTGTAAATACCGCACAGTAGTCTGGTGCTATGTATAATCCTGATGCTGATGTATGAGATGGTGGTATATCTGGACAGACTATGTAAACTGATGTGTTATGAGGGAAATAAAAAAACTGTGAGTGTCCAATGCGTTGATGGTGTACAAGTTTATCTGGAGCAAAAGTGAAGTTGCAATGATGATGAATATTGTCATTTCTGATGATAGCCATTTCACAAGGGACTGTATCAGTAGGCTGAAACGTGAAAATGTACGCAGGACAAAGATGAACAGGATGTAAGGATGTGCGGCACTTTCGTTCAATCGTTGACTCACTTGCGAAAGTGACAGTGTCCCGTCTCTTGGAGACCATGATGAGTTCGGTGTCTGTGTTGATGTTGATGATGACCAAAGTGTTGTTATTTTTATAGGGGAAGGGGTGTATTTGGTATACTGTGAACAGGTCTTCAGTGATGAATGATACATGAACTACTACTGATGTTGGTGTTAGTGTTGCTTCTAAATACGGGGAATATTGCATAAATTCCCTACTGCGGAACAACGGCTTCAATTTATGTTTATGTATGCCTTGACTAACTATCTGATGTAGCTCATGAACTGGGAGTAAGTCATTTGTGATCTTGCCATCACCAGCATTCGAAATTCCTTGCATAAGTGCCCTGAAACGATCTCTAGTGTTCTCTAATTGTAGTAGAATCGTGTCAATATGTTCTGTGATGATGGAGAAGTGCTGGAAAAGAGTAACGTTTCCCTCTAATTCATTTATTTTATCTACACTCTCGAGAGCTACGTTTTCTGCTTGTTTCAGATTTTTCACAATTGTCTTCATTGCTGAGTTCTGTCCTGTGATGAATTTATCTTGGTATGTTAGTACCTGAGCTATCTTATTAAATTTGTTGTTTATTTCTTTAAGGTCATCCTCTGTAGCCAATCCAAAGATGTTCCCAAGAACTGCGCCGGCCAGGTCGAACAAACCGCGCTTTTGGTGAGTACGTGTGATGTTGTTCCTGTCGCTCAGTACCTCCGTTCCATAAGATGGGAGATCTTGGATCATAACGAGCATAGTTGACTTCGCCTGTTCTAGTTTCCATTTCGCTAACTTCACCATTTCATTCACTTCCTTGGTGTTATGTGCTTGTGAAACATAATTTCCTATCATGAAGTCCAGAGTTCGCATCGGCGTCGCAAGTCTTTCTAGATAAGTAGGTAAGTCATACAAGTAATCTAGACTTATTTCAGTACTCATGACGTCCTTAACGATTGTAGTCGTGGCCGTTGGAGCTATGAGGCATCCTTGTCGTACTATATGTTTGGGGTCTAAGTGAGCATATCCTCTTGCTATGTAGAGGAGAATCGATAGCATAAGTCCCTTCATCGTAACCTACCGAAAAAAAAAAATCTATTAATTTCCTATAATGCTGTGGTTGATGATAGTGATGATGTGCGTTACGGTTGATTGTTATTTCATTTATAGAAGGAGTTTAAATCGATATTTAATTCTCGTAAATGATGTACTGTAGATTTTATTGGAACAGTTGCACCTATGTTCGATTGTTTGGTATATGACCTTAATTTCTTTTTGTAATCATTGTTGTGTTCTTGCTTGGTTTCTTGAGGTACGTTCACCTGTTCGGTTGTATCCGAGGCTGAATAATTATGTGATAATTCCCTTGAAACTCGTTTTAAATGGTCAATATGAACTTGTTTCTCCTCGCCACTTGAAAGTGACTTAATTAAAACTTTGTTTGCTTTTATGTTAATTACTCTGTATGGGCCCTAAAATTTTGGGGATAATTTTTTGTCTCTCGTATGAATGACTCCGTAAACAATGTCTCCTAAGCTGATAGGTGAATCTTTTGCCTTCTTGTTAAATGCCTCCGTCATTTCTTCGTTGGACATCGTTAATTGTTTTTTTACTCTTTTGTGAATGTCCTGGAATTCACGTAAACGGAGTTTAGAGTAATCATCGTAATTGTATATAGGCATGCTGTCACCTTCTAGGAGCTCATATGGTAATTTTTTATCTGTGCCATATATAATGAAATGTGGTGTGTCACCGATGGATTTATTTATATACCCATTAATTGAGGCCTCTACTCTGGGAATCCAATCATCCCAGCTTGCATAATTTTCACTGAGAATGTGTCGTAGCACATCTAATACCTTTTTATTTTGTCTCTCTACCAACCCATTCGATGCTGGGTGATAGGCCAAAACGTTAACCTTTTTGATGTTGTATTGTTTACATATTTCTTGTAAGATCTCAGAATTAAATTCTCCTCCATTATCACTTATTAATACCTTTGGGGTAGTAAAGCGACATATTACATTATCTGTTATTGCCTTTGCTACTGTCTCTGCTGTCTTATCTTTAATTGGAGCTAAAATGACATAACGGGAAAAATGATCCGTTGCAACGAATAAGTATAGGTTATTATTGTATGATAATGGCATCTTGAGTAAATCAACAGCGACAACGTCCCATGGTTGATGTGGTACAGGGTAATTACCCATCGGTGCAGGTGTGATTGGGTATCCTTTGTGTTTCGCACATGATTCGCATCTGTCTATATGATTGTTTATATCTTTTCGTAATGAAGGCCAGTAATATAATAGCTGGGCTTGGTTGAATGTCTTATCCTTTCCAGGATGTCCCGCATGTGGGCTGTCGTGTATCAATCGTAATACTTGGGGTATCATGTCATTAGGTACTACCAACTGGTTAGTATTTCTTTGTCGTTTTGGTTGTTTAGAGTTAATTTTGTATAATGTATTATTGACCATTGTGAATTGTTCAAGTGGGACATGCAGTTTGGGTAATTGTATGTCATCTCCACTTTCTAACTTGTATATTACTTTAGACCATATTGGGTCAAGTCTTTGTGCCTTTGCGATATCCTCGTGGTTTGGGATATTTCCTTTGAGATCTAATGCCGCGACCTGAATTGTGTTCGGGTTCCTAGATAATGCGTTAGTTACTATGTTCATTTTACCTTGTATATAATGAATTTGTACATTGTAGTTTTCAACTGTACATTTCCATCTTGCTCTCCTTCCAGAAAGGAGTTTTTCTTTAAAAATACCCACCAGTGGTTTATGGTCGGTGAATAAGTGGATTTCGTAACCATATACCAAATCTCGAAACTTTTGTAATGCAAAAACCACTGCAAGTGCCTCTAAGTCTGTAGTGCAATAATTTCTCTCCGCACCTCTTGTTTGTCTGCTGGCAAATGCAATCGGTTGATTCTTTCCTCTTTTATCTTCCTGCATCAGTACAGCCCCTAATCCTTTAACTGATGCGTCTGTACAAATAAGAAATGATTTTGTGTAATCCGGATATGCTAAACAAGGTGCATTTGTTAGTTTAATTTTTAGATTGTTAAATGCTCTTTTTTGTTCTTCTTCCCATTGGAATACAGCATCTTTTTTGAGTAGTTGGAATAGAGGGAAGGCTATATGAGAGAACTGTGGTACGAATGACCTATAGTACCCAGCCAGACCTAAAAATTGTCTAACTTCGCCAGTCGTAGTGGGTTCAGGAAAATCTCTCACTGCCTGTATTTTGTCATCAGTGGTGTGAATACCATCAAAACTTAATTTGTGGCCTAAGAAATTTATTTCCTTAAAGCAAAATTTGCATTTAGAAAGTTTAATTTTTAATCCAGCATCACTAAGCTTTTGTAAGAGTAAGTCAAATTTCCTGAGATGATCCTTAATATTCTTCGTTGCGATTATAACATCGTCAAGATAAACAAATATTCCTTGTCCTAAAATTCCGGACAACACGTAATTCATAAGACGCTGGAGTGTGCCTGGGGCTGTCCTCAGTCCCATTGGCATTCTTGTATATTGATAATGGCCTCTGTTTGTTGAAAAGGCAGTGTATTTACGTGACTCCTGAGATACCGGAATCTGATAGTAGCCGTTTAGGAGATCGATGGTCGAGAATATATTATTCTCAGGACCAATATTCTGTAGAACATCGCTTAGCAATGGCATGGGAAATCTGTCTGGGATTGTGTGATTATTTAGTTTACGGTAATCTACTACCGCACGCATTTCTCCATTTCGTTTGGGCACGAAGAATAGGGGGGCGTTCCACGGGGAAACTGAAGGCTCAATAATTCCAAGTTTTAACATTTCATCGACATACTGATTTGCAAGTGTACGTTGGGAGTGTGGTATGCGGTAAGCTGGTACGAAAATTGGTGGTGTTTCTGGGTGCACATTAATCATGTGATTAATCAAGTTAGTACACCCTAATTGTTCTCCGGGCAATGCTACGGTGTCCCTGTGTGTTTCCAGCAGGGTTAACAAATCATTTTCTTCGTCAAATTCACCTGAGTGAATTAAATTCTCTTTTATTCTTTCTCTATCCGTAGATTTTATCTCACTTGTTACTCCAGCTATAACTATTTCCTTCACAGGGGCGGAACATTTTTCAATATTAACTATGCAAGTTCCCTTTTTCAACTGAACTTCCCCATTCATGTGATTAATTATGAATATCTGAGTTTGCCCTTCGTCGTTCGTATGACATAATGCGTTTTCTACTGACAATCCCTTTACTTTACATAATTCTTCTAAGACAAGAACAGTACTATCCCGTAACTTGCTCTTTATGGTAACCTTCATGTATGAATTAGGTGGTATAACTAAATCATTAGTGAGATGGGCTGGAAAAATTGATAAATCAGTACTGTTATCTGGGACACTAATTCTGGAGGATGGGGTTGGTGGTGCAAGCGGATCTATACACTCATCTGTTTGTGTATGTTTGTTTAAGCCTTTAATATTACCAATTCTTTTTGGCTCTCTTCTACCAATCGGTGAGGGCTCTGAGGTTATTTCCTCTATGAATTCATTATCAAAGTCTATTCCATTCATTTGTGGGAGTATAGTTATGTTCTCAGCTCTCATGGATCTTAAGCCCAGTAACATATGAGCTTTAATTGCTAAGTTTTCAACGATATAGAAAAATGCAGAGAATGGTCTTGTAGTTTCTGTGAAACTGAGATTTAATCTTATCAAACCTTTCACTGTAATCTCTTCTCCATCTACTGTGTATAAATCTAAATCAGCTTCATCCAGAAAAGTTACTTTCTTTTTATTTTTAAGAACTCTATTTAGTTCTTCATGTGTTATTAAGTTCACTGGAAAGCCTGTATCTAAAAATAAGGAAACGTTTTGATCCTCATATACAGCTGGTATCAAGATACACTCATTTTCTAACATGCCTCCTATGTGAAGTTTAGCCTTGTTCTTCTTTACGTTTGTTCGTTTTTTGTCATGACTTGGTCTTCCCCCTATTTGAACATAGACACAATTTTTTCTACTGTTTTGCAATCACTAGTCCAGTGCCCTTGGTATCTATGATGCCTACAGTAAGGACCAAATCCTTGTGTCTTTTGTTTGTCCTCTTTTGCCTTGATAAAGCATTCATACCTTGTGTGTCCTGGTTTTGCACAATAATGACATAGAATGGACCTATCCCTTGACTGTGACCTACGAGGTGATTTCCCATAAGAAGTGTTGTTTATGGCGCGAGACCTGCTCGGGCTGCGCGAAAACTTATGAAACTGCCTGTAGGAAGGCGTCTGGGAACGAGGTCTAGGCGTCTTTGTTTGTTTGGGCTGCCTCATTTCTGGTCGCGATCGATTTTGTTCTCTGTTTGGGGTCGGTGTAGATGTTTTCACAGCTGATACTGTCTCAGGTACCCTGATTCTACCAGAATGTGCATGTGTGTCGACCACACCTGCTTTACTGCACTGCATCTCTACCTCGTTCATTAAGTCTAGCAAGCACATTCCTGGGGTGTACGCGATCGTCTTGGTGATCTTAAGGGTCCTATCAGGTAATTTACACAAGGCAGTTACATAACCAATGATGTCCACGACGAGGTCTGGGGACATCTTTCCATCATCTGTTATCCAATTAGAATTCTCCAGAGTAGCTAACAAAGTTCTCTTGATTGTAGAGACATCAGCAGTTATTTCACTGAGCACATGGTTTGTAGTGTGCTCCCTTACAAGATCTACAATTTTATGTAATTCTGGAATTATACCTGGCAAGAAGTTCATACCTCCAGAAAATTTCTTCAGAAATTCAGTTTTAAATTCATCATATGTCCTAGCACGATGGAGCTTATCTGAGCACAATAAATTGCTTGCTGGACATCTTTCCTGGCTTATGCAAGATGAAAAAATTGCAATTTTCTCTTGTTCATCTAGTATGTGGCGCTTGATGAACATTTGTTCACACTGACTGACTAATGAAATGACATCAATGCGATCTTTGTCTGTGCCAGAGAATTTTGGGGCAGTTTTATCCTCGTGATACACAAACACGTGAGGTGTGGTTGTTAGATCAGCGGTATTTGTTTCTTGATCCATTTTTAATGATTGCCCTGTTAATTCAACTTGGACGTGTTTATCGTTGTGTGAGGGAATGGTGGAATATGTATGACCGGACCGGTGAACCCTGTTAAGTATATTGGCATATGTGTGCAAGGCAGCGGCAAAGTCCACACTCTCTATGTCAGAGGGGGTTTCCCACTCATTATCTGAAACTCCCGTATTTGTTTCTTTATCTTTTGTGTGTGGTGAGGTTTGTACAAGGGGTGGGCTGCCCTGAGGCTCTCTTAATTGTGAGTCTGATATTGTGGCAATTTGTGTGTTATCTGGTGTGTTGCCTTGGGGCTCTCTTAATTGTGAGTCTGTTGTTGTGGCTAATTGTGTGTCATCTGGTATTAACGTGGGTGGTGGCGAAAATATTCCTGTCATTAAGCTATGGTGTTATGAAATACGCCTCTTGTTTATTTATGTCCTAGTAAACTAGATGAGTAAATAAGTTGAATATAGCTAATTTTAGCACTACCCCCTGGGGGTAGGGGGGTTTTCAAGAATACTCCCCCAGTATCCCTGCTTGTCGTATAAGGTGACTAAAAGGGTTGGTGGAGGGTTAGTGCCCCTCCCCGGAAAACAACTAAGTAAAAAAACAAACAAGAAGCCTCGGACAAGGACTGACCAAACGATGACGACCCAGGACCGGACAAAGGACTTGGTAATGAGTACATGGAATGTAAGAGGAGCGAATGATGAGGTGAAAGAGAGAGAGATTGTCCAGGTGCTTGAGGGTGCGAAAGTGGATGTATGTGGAATAACTGAAACAAAATGGAGAGGAGAAAGTGTGAGAGAATGGGAGTATGGATGGGGTATATGTGCAGGAGTAGATGAGAATGAGAGGGCAAAGGAAGGAGTGTGTATAGTTGTCAGTAAAAGATGGAAGAAGAGCATAAGACAGTATGGATCAGTTGGGTCAAGGATTGTGTGGGTAAAGTTGAAAGTTGGAATACAAATGTGGGCGATTGTGTGTGTGTATGCACCAACGCAAGATCGTGCTAGAAGAGTGAGAGAGGAGTTCTGGACAAATGTGGAAATGTGCATGGAAAAGTTTGGAAGGAATGAGAGAGTGTTTTTGATTGGTGATATGAATGGTAAAGTTGGTAATGTGAAGGTGGATGGAATAGTTGGTGAGTGGGGTGTGCCTGCCGTGATAGATGAGAATGGGAGTGCGATAGTGGACATTTGTGCTGGGAGAGGGTTGGTGATAGCCAATACCCTCTTCAGGCTTAAAATGATCCACAGATATACATGGCGAGTGATGAGAAGGGTGGGTGGTGAACTGAATGAAAGGAAGGCAATGATTGATTACGTGTGTGTGGATGAAAGGATGCGAAGATGTGTAAAGGATGCAAGAGTGTATAGAGGTTGGAGGAGTGGACTTTCTGACCACTACTTGGTGGTGGCCAGAATTAGGATGCAAGTGAGATGGAGGAATAGAAGAAGGGAAAGACGAGAGGAAGGAGTAGTTGCAAGGAGAGTGGAAAGGTTACAAGAGGATGAGAAAAAGGCAGAGTATAAGAGAGAAGTGGAGGAACGATTGGACAAATATGAATTGGAGCAGATGGGAGACGTGGAAGGTGTGTGTAAGATATTTACAGAAGAAATATGTGCAGCATGTGATGTGGTGTGTGGAAGGAAGAGAAGGCGGAGGGGGGTGCAAGGAACAGCGTGGTGGACTGAAGAGGTGAAACAGGCTGTGGCACAAAAGAAGAAAGCATACAATGAATGGGTGAGAAATAGGGGCATGGAAGAAGTTGAGAGGCGGAAGAGAGAGTTATATGTGGAAAGGAAGAGAGAGGTGAAAAGATTAGTAAGAGAGAGTAAGAAGAGTGTGGATGAGGAATTTGGAAGGAATTTGAGTGTAAAGTGAAGGGACTGTAAGAAAATATTCTGGAGAGAAGTGAAAAGAGTAAGACAGGGTGGAAGTGAAGTTAGCAGGGGAGTGAAAGATAAAAATGGTAGATTACTAGTGGAGAAGGGAGAAAAAGTGAGCAGATGGAGAGAACACTTTAAGGAATTGTTGAACGTAGAGGATGGAAGTAATGCGAGTATAAGTGGCTGGGGAATGGCTGGGAAAAGGAGGGAGGTGAGAAGACAGGAAGAAATCAGTAGGATAGAAGTTGTGGAAGCAATGAAGAAAGTTAAATCAGGGAAAGCCCCAGGAATTGATGGAGTGTGTGGTGAAATGCTGAAGCATGGGGGAGAGATAGTAGTAGAATGGATGTGGAAGATGTGCAGATTGGCCTGGGAGGAAGGTAGAGTCCCGGAGGATTGGAAGTCAGGTATAATTATTCCCTTGTACAAAGGAAAAGGGGAAAAAGAAGTGTGTGGTAATCATAGGGGCATTTGTCTTCTTAGTATAATAGGAAAAGTGTATGGTAGGATACTTATAGACAGAGTTAGAGAAAGAACAGAGAAATTAGTTGAAGAACAGGGAGGCTTTAGGAAGGGAAGAGGTTGTGTAGATCAGATATTCATTCTTAGATCTTTAGTGGAAAAGTTTCTAGAGAAGGGAAAGACGTTGTATGTGGCTTTCATGGATTTGGAGAAAGCATTTGACAGGGTGGATAGACAAGGATTGTGGAAAGTGTTAAGAATATATGAAGTAGATGGGAAGTTGTTGAATGCTGTGAAGAGTATGTACGATGGTGCGAAGACTGCAGTGCGTGTGGATGGTGAACTAAGTGAATTTTTCTCTTTGAAAGTTGGTTTGAAACAGGGATTTGTCATGTCTCCATGGTTGTTCAATCTGTACATGGGTGGGGTAATAAAAGAGGTACAAGGTAGGGTAGTGGATGTTGGAGTGGCACTGGTGAGAGAGGATAATGTTTGGAAACTCCCTGTACTGTTGTTTGCAGATGATACTGTGTTGTTGAGTGAAGACGAAGGGGAGCTGCAAGGCTTGGTGGACGAGTTTGAGAGAGTGTGTAAGAAACGGAACCTAAAGGTGAATGTAGGGAAGAGTAAAGTGAAGGTCTTTGAGAGAGGTGAAGTTAGTGAATGTACAGTGAGGTTAGATGGTGAGGAATTGGAAAATGTGAGTACGTTTAAGTATTTGGGTAGTGTGATGAGTTAGGATGGAGGTTTGGAGGGTGAAGTGCTTGAAAGGATACAGCAGGGAAGAAAGGTTGCTGGTTCCTTGAAAGCAGTGATAAGAAACAGGGAAGTGAGCATGGAAGTGAAAAAGTTACTACATGACAGTATTGTGATACCAACTCTAACATACGGAAGTGAAGCTTGGACATTGTTGGAAGGACACAAGTCAAGAGTGAGAGCAGTGGAAATGAGTTATTTAAGAGGAGCCTGTGGAGTCACGTGGAGAGACAGGCTGACGAATGAGGATATAAAGGAGCGTTGTGGTGTGGATGTGGATGTGATAGGAAGCGTTATGAGGAACACACTGAGGTGGTTTGGCCATGTGGAGAGGATGGAGGGTGAAAGACCGACGAAGAGAGTGTATGTGAGTGAGGTGGAGGGGGGAAGAGGGAGGGGGAGGCCGAGGATGAGATGGAGGGATAGGGTGGAGAGGTATATGAGAGAGGGGGGGTGTGAGTTGGGAGCAGGGCAGTGAAATGGCAGGGGACAGGGCGACTTGGAGGCGATTTGTTTGTGGCCACCCCAAACGGGATTGAGGCGTCTGGCAATAGATAGATAGATAGAAGAAATGAGCAAATATAATTTTACCCACTTGATACAGATCGTAGAGGTGTGTCGATACAAAAGTCGATCTCGGAAGAAAAATACAGGTTTGATTGAAGATCTCTTGATAATTCTAGTGGTGTGTTGATGGACGATATTACTCAGGAAATTCCATGGCCTGGTATTTGTGGTGGTTAACGGCTGTCCCAGGCAAACCTCAGCATAGAACGTCGAATTTCCAACTTAACTGTGAAAATAAATGAGTATGAGTAGGAGCTATGTGAATAATGAGTAATGAGTAGTGGGTGAGAAGTGCCTGGTGTCAGTCACACGTTGCTTGGCATGGCAGACTCGCGTTGTGATGTCATCTCAGCACATGGTGACGTCAGCTTCCCACACTGGTAGCTGTGGTGATTGAATGAGTAGCGATGAGTAACTTGAGTGAAGACGGGTGAGTAAGATGAGTTGTGAATATGGACTTGGTGTTTTGCTGCGTCGTCTTGACCTCTGGGTCAGCATAGGCGGGAGAGAGTGGTGGGGGCTTGTGTGCTTGTTGATTCGGTCTTTCCTCTTCTTTACTTGCTTTGTTTTATATTCTTCTTGTTGCTGCTTGAAGTTACGTGAAGATTATAGAGTTGTTTTGTAGACTGTATTTTGTAGGGATTCACTGTAGAACTGAAGCTAATCTTGTAGAGTCTCGCCTGCTTTTGTAGAAATTTGCTTTTAATTCGGAGACGATGTCCGTAGATTCGCTGGTTCGTCGTAGAAATTGCAAGATCGTATCAATATTTTGTTAAACTACTTGCAAGGCGTCGTGTGATCTCTTGACCTCTGCATCAGCATGATGATCGGGGAGACGGAGGGGGCTGGTTGGAGAGAAGTGTCAGGAGCTGGTTGTCAGTTGTTGGTTGTGAGAGGTATTCTTTTTGTTTTCAATCTTGATATTTTGTAGGAATTCAATTTTGATTCGTAGACGAGGTTCGTATACGTTCGCTGCTACCAAATGTCATAAAAGACTTTGTGTCACAAAATACTTTGTGGTTCCTTTGTGGTTGAGTTATATATATATATATATATATATATATATATATATATATATATATATATATATATATATATATATATATATATATATATATATCTATGACTTGTGGACGAGCGGTTTTTATATCTTGGAGTAGCTTCCCATTTGTCATGTAGTGACAGGAGAGGTAAAGAATAGTATGGGACTATTTTTATTTGTCTTGGAAATATTAACAAGTCTCTCACACAGAGCGGAATATAGAGTCCAGTCCCGCTAGCTATATCTCTGTCTCTCTCTCTCAAGTTGCCAAGCCCTTCCCCTGCGACCTGTCTCTTCTAAGGCCTGTCTCCTTCTGAGCTCTCTTTCCTAAATTCTGGTGAAACAGGAGACGTATCACGTGTGTTCCTCGTGGATGGAAAGTTTAAGAAGCCTGTGTGTGAGTATGTGTGTATATGTGTGTGTGGTCACCAGGGCTTTGTTCCCGGGTGGTTTGCTGACAACTAACTGCATCATCTCCTTACTGGCCGCTGTCGTCAGCTTTCCTCAGTGTAACTTGCAAGCTCATTTCCTTTTCCCAGGCTCGCAGAGGGCTGTCTACCTATCTATTTATCTATCTATCTATTATGATTTGTAATTATAATACATCAGAACTGAAGCACCAACGGTCTGTCCAACACCATCCCAAGGTGGGGACCTGATCACAGGCAAACCATCAGCAGCAGCTTTCACCTGGCTAGACTCCTCAGCCTTTGGGGCTGAGGGAATAGGAGAGGGGACAACACATGGTTCGACGACAGAATCCTATGTGGCTGGTCTTCAGGGTGAGAGGACTCGGAAGAACCACGATGACGTTTTTCAGGTACAGATGGAGCCTCGGACATACTGGACAAGGAGGGAGGAGTCATGTCAACATGTACATCCACCACCACCACGGACGTGTGCAAACCATCAGCCACAGAAGTGGGGACGGAGACAGTCAGAGTAGAGGATGGGCAATCACCATTCTTACATGCATTACTAATTTCAGGGGATGCATCCGACAAAGCAGATGGGGAAGTCATCACTGTAAGGGGTTGTGACAACTTCTGGGACACAGAACTTCATACAGGTGCCCAAGAAAGGACAGAAACATAAGTAACCCTAGGCTAAGAGAAGAGAGTCTAGGCCTTCCTCTTTGCTTCTGGAAACGAAACCTTCTCAGGCATGCGAATGCTCAAAATCACCTTTTCCAGGCAGTAGCAAGGACAGTTTTTAGAAGATACAGCATGAGGACCCCCACAATGATAACATTTAAGGGGTCCTGGATAGGCACTTATGACTTGATTCACCACAAGAGACACAGACACCAGGAAGGCCAGCCTGTGCATGCCGGCAAAGCTGCTAACATGGCCATAGTCCTGATAGTGGAAACACCACTTTGGGGCTGGCACATACAGCTTCACAGTAAGTGACAGCCAAGCAAGATTCATGGCTGAGGGCAATGTTATCCTTTTAAATATCAGGAACAAGGTCGATGTTGGAGTTAGGATACCTTCTATTTTCTTGTGCAGACGCTCAAGACTTACCTCACCAGAAGATCGCAGTTCCTCCAACAACTGTGCCTTAGAGTAGCGGTTGAGGTCATGAGAAAAAAAATTACTCCTTTTCGATGATTGAAAGTACTGTGTGGAATGCAGGAAACATCTGAATCAAAAATTGAGGTCAAACTCATCAATCGTGGGCTCTCTTCAGATGAAGAGACTTCAGTGAAGATGTTTCCATCGCCATGAGATGATATTCTGGGTTCTATGTCACATGCTGAAATGATGACACGGTGCAATTCAAATATGTCCATATCCAGCACTGATCCACCTCTGGAGGATTTGAGCACTAGATATTTGGCATAGGTCTCAGGCTTTGTGTCTTCGGAACCGAACTCTGTAGCAGAACCAACCTGATGTGGCTTCCTTCTATTCCCAGTTGAACGCTGGGGCAGGGGAGGAAAGTCACCAGGGGTCTGGAAAGGCTCCAGAATGGTGATAAGGGTAGTCAGTCCGAAGAACATCCAGGGACAGAGGCCGTGAGGTCAACAATATTTTAATGAAAAGACTCCATATAGTCGACTAGCAAACTTCATTCCCCCACCCCTCCACCCACCACGGAGCCCAACAAGGGAGGTCATATGCCAGGGATAACACTACTGGTGATCCTTAAGGCAGCAGGAGAGTATATGCGGATACCCACCAGGAAACCCAGGCAAGGGTGACTCCAGGACAATAGGAGCCACCAGGCCCTCCAGTGCCCACTTAACACTAGCCAACACATGACCAACCAATTGACCTGGTCGGGCCCAACCAGGCCACCTGTCTAGATAAAACAGGGAACCAAAGAGGTGTATTGCTAGCTGCAGGGTGTAGCATGCAGCATCACTCAACCCCCAGGACTCCTGTCTCCCAGCATTACAGGTCGCCATGCATGGCAAACACGTGAGGAGGCAATAGTCCCACCCTAGACGGTAAATGGGCAGCAACGAATAACATCACCAGCAGGCCTCCTCCACCAGTGATGTAAGGAGTGCTTGGTTCACGAGGCCGACAAATGCCGGACCCTACAAAAGTAGCCAGGCCCCCAAAGTAGGTGGCACTGCCAGCCATACTTCAAGCCCGCCATCATGTCAAGGTGACCCCCCTCGGCGTGGGGATTAGAGCTGAGTTGAAGGATGTTTGTGTAACTGCTGCTGGGTTATGTTGGTGCTGACATTTGAATATTTCTCTTCAGCATCCAGACTGCCTATAGAAATTAATGAAAAAACATGGCACAAGACACACTTTTTTTTAATAATCACACAGACTAGCAGTGATGAAGCTTACCACTTGTATGCATGTAATACTGTATAAGGATAACTTATTTATCACCATGTATAAAAAATAATCAAGTCTTTCACTGCTCATAATCTTGTACATACATTATAAACATTTTCCATATATTACTGTGTTCTTGCTCTTGCACAAACTTGCTGCAGCATTTATCATAATTAACCAATAAACTTCGAAACACCCATATCTGGACATTCCTGAGCGCGTGGGATACACCCACGTCTAGCCCGACCTACTTCCCAAAGTGGGACAGATTGTAGATCACAGCGACACCTGTCAACCCCTTCTCACCGTCTCCCGGGTCAGTCACCTGCCAGTCACGACGGAGGGTGGATGTCGTGAGCAGTCACGGGAGAATTCTACTTCCAACCATACTGTTCCAATACATGTTATGTTCTATTTTATATTTTTATGGCTAGGAGAGTCTGAGTGTATGAAAAATAAATAAATAACCAAAATAATAACTAAGTCTAAAAAAACTCATTTGAGATTCTTCAAACTCGTGTAATTTTCTTGAGGGAAATGAACTCATGTCATTTTCCTCAGGTAAATGACACGAGTTTATATTAAAAAAACAGTCATAAAACAAAATTATAAAAGAATCTCGATGCACTTCCCTAGCCAACCACCTCTCTTTGTCACCACTCAGTCGTTTACCACTGGGCTACCACGGCCCTCGGAAATAAAAGTCAGACATTCAAACCACAGTGTCCCATATGTCTTTCAGTGAAAAAAAAAAAAAAAGTATAATGAGACTTCAACCATTTCGCAATTTATAGCTAGCTATTATCCCATGTACAATCATGTGTCTATATGACTTGACCATAACCCTATAATCCATATCCATGCTTGTTACATTCAGTACTGTACAGTTTCAAATGAATGTGATGAAGGCAGGATACTTTATCTGAACCTTGACCCCACTTTAGTGAAACCACCCTTATTTACGCCACCACAGTATAATAATGACAGCATTTTAGCCAGCGGTTATCCCATCCATTTGTACTGTATGTGTGCCTTTATGACTTGAACATAACTCTTTCATCCATATCCATGTCTTCAGTACTATACAATGTCAAAGGAATGCGAGGAATGCAGGAAATCTGAAACTTAACCTTGCTAAAGTGACCACTCCAATATATCACCCACGGTATTTGAACATTAGGCTTGCTCGACCTCATCCGACAACAGATTGTTAGTCATCTTCTATAATCACATCTCATGAATATGGAATTAGATTTATTAGAGCCAGAATATAGGTGCAATTCACTTTGCACACCTGATTTCCGGCAGCCCCGCCTTCGTCCGTTTATCCCATACCCTCACTTGCCGTGTGGTGACCAGAACAAGCCCCGTCTTTGTCTCCCCCATCTCCCACCAGTGTTATCTCTCTCTCTCTCTCTCTCTCTCTCTCTCTCTCTCTCTCTGGTTTTTATTATCACCAGTGGTGTTAACATATTCTATTTCCTTATTTTTCACGGAACACATCAGCCTCTTTATCAGTACACCCTTTTTTCCCCTGTGGTTTGTTTCCATATCCATATCCACATATTTTTCTTATATACATATACGTACATCTATCTATCTATCTATCTATCTATCTATCTATCTATATATATATATATATATATATATATAATCACCATCATCCGGACCTCCTTTCCCACCCTAGGGCAAGGTGAGGGATAGCAATGACCAGACAGCCCAAATTTGCCTAATCCAATGGGCCACGCTTCCATTCACTCAACATTCAAGCCCCCAGAATCCTGGCTCTATCGGATGCGCCAAGAAACATTAACCACGTTCTGTAGCTTCAGATAATCGTATCCGAGAGAGTCAGTCCAGATACTGCCATGTTAAAAATGGGTGCCAAAATCCCTGATCACGCACTTCTCGTCACAACATTCATCCAGCCAGCTCGATCTCCTGTCAGTTCCCTAGCCTCATCGACTTCCAAACCTCTCTTCCTCACACATTCTTCCACCATAACTCTCCACCTTATCCTTGGCCTAGCTCGCCTCCTCCCTCCAAATTCACTCAGATATACCTTTTTCACCACTCAATTGTTATACATTCTCTGCACATGACCATGCCATCTCAGTGCATTCTCTTCTATTCTGGTGTCCACCGACTTCCTCACTCCGCATCTTTCACGAATCACATTGTTTCGTATCCTATCCACCCTCTGTACTCCACATACATTCCTCAGCAGTCCCATCTCCACTGCTCTTACTTCTGACTTTTCCTCTTCATGCCACATCATAGTCTCACATCCATATGTTACAGTTGGCACTAACACTCCTTGATGTAAGCCTTGTGCAGCTGCAACATTCAAGCCTCTGTTTCTTATCAAGATCTTCATTGTACCAGCTACTTTTCCTTGTGTCACTCTACTTCCAACTTCTTTTGCTCATTTTCCTCTCTTTTCTATCACTGTACCCACGCATCTGAACTCTCTCACCAAAAGATGATTGCAGACTACATGGGTAGGGTCATATTCTTTACACTGACGGTTGGTATACCAACCCTGCTCTCTTTCTATATGACAACAAAGCTGGGTCATGTGGAAATGTACGGACATACAGGAAGTTTATGCCAAAGTTCAATGGAGAGAAGACCCTGCTTGATGACCCCAGTTCGAGTGATACACCAGATGATGAAGAGGCAGTTCAAGCCCACCACTAGAGAAGCCGGAAGAAACGGAAGGGACGAGAAAAGAGGTACCAATTCATCTAAATTGAGAAGCTGGGCAAAATCGTCACCTTGAGGTGGAATGACAGGCGTGCAGTTCACCTACTCTATGTGTATGTGTGTGTGTGTGTGTGTGTGTGTGTGTGTGTGTGTGTGTGTAAATATAAGTGTTGTATAAGTAGGTAAGAATCTGAGTGAAGAGAGGAGAAATGATGGATGGGAAGGAAAGAGGGGTGATGTTTTGAGTTTAGGGTGGGAGGTGTGGGGAAACTCAAAGCATCACCCCTCTTTCCTTCCCATTCATCATCTCTTCTGTCTTTACCCAGATTCTTACCCACCTATACAACACTTGTATGCACACGCACACACACACACAAACACACACAGATACACACACACACACACACACACACACACACACACACACACACACACATACAGTAGATACAAATCATGCACACACACGCACACACACACACTCACACACACACACACACACACACACACACACACACACACACACACACACACCATACAAATCATGAGTGCAACACACACACACACACACCATACAAATCATGAGTGCAACACCACACACACACACACACACACACACACACACATACAGTAGATACAAATCATGCACACACACGCACACACACACACACACACACACACACACACACACACACACACACACCATACAAATCATGAGTGCAACACACACACACACACACACACACCATACAAATCATGAGTGCAACACCACACACACACACACACACACACACACACACACACACACACACACACACACACACACACACACACACACACACACACACGCCATACAAATCATGAGTGCAACACACACACACACACACACACACACACACACACACACACACACGCCATACAAATTATGAGTGCAACACACACACACACACACACACACACACACACACACACACACACACACACACACTGTACTGTCTTTGCATATACTGTACAGTACATTATAATAAACTCGTGTAATATTATAATATACTCGTATGTCAGTAGTACTTTTTTTCCATGTCCTTTTTGTGCTAATTTATGTACTACAAGTCTGTAAGTCACTTGTATATTTGTCATACTGTTCAATTTCATGTTTTGTAATTTTTATTATCAATAGTACTTTCTTTACAGGCCTTCCTCATCTATCTGTCTATTGCCAGACGCCATAATCCCGTACGGGGTAGCCATTTGACTTTGAGTTAGTTGTTTTACGGGGAAGGGCACTAACCCTCCACCAACCCACTTATTGACACGTAGGGAGCACGTATGGTTTGGTTATATGGTTACCATCCAGCGTTGTAAATGGTTTCTTGGCTTACAGGAAACCAATAGGCTTGTCACTCAACGTAAAGTCACCTGTAAAGGAAAGAAAAGCAATAAGAAATGGCAGGAAAAAATGGGAGAAATAGGTAGAGAGGAGGGCAGACACAGAAAAAGAATGATAGAGGCTAAAGAAGAAGTAGGCAGCACAACATCAAGTGAGTGGATGATGGTCGTCACCACCTACCATATTATATACTATACGTCTGTAAGGCACTGCTACGTTTGTCATACTATTCAGTTTTGCTATGTTTTGTAATTCATGTTATCATGCCCCATTTTGTGCTAACTTATTTACTACAAGTCTGTAAGCCATTCTTCTCTTTTATTTGGCATACTGTTCCAATAAATGTTATGTTCTATTTTATATTCTTATTTCGCGATTTACAGCTAACTATTATCCCATGTACAGTTATGTGTCTCTATGACTTGACCATAAACTTGTAATCCATATCCATGCTTGTTACATTCAGTACTGTACAGTTTCAAAGGAATGTGAGGAAGGCAGGATACTTTATCTGAACCTTGACCCCACTTTAGTGAAACCACCCTTATATACGCCATCACAGTATAATAATGACAGCATTTTAGCCAGCAGTTATCCCATCCATATGTATGTGTGCCTGTATCACTTGAACATAACTCTTTCATCCATATCCATGTCTGCAGTATATACAATGTCAAAGGAATGCGAGGAATGCAGGAAATCTGAAACTTAACCACGCTAAAGCAACAACCCCGATAGATCACCCACAGTGTTTGAACATTAGGCCTCCTCGACCTCATCCGACAACAGATTGTTAGTCATCTTCTATAATCACATCTCATGAGTATGAAAATAGATTTATTAGAGCCAGGAAATAGGTGCAATTCGCTCTGCACACTTGATTCCCGGCATCCCCACCTTTGTCCGTTAATCCCATACCCTCACCTGCCTTGTGGTGACCAGAGCGAGCCCGGTCTTTATCTCTCTCATCTCCCACCGGTGTTCTCTCTCTCTCTCTCTCTCTCTCTCTCTCTCTCTCTCTCTCTCTCTCTCTCTCTCTCTCTTCATCAGTATACCCCTTTTTTCCCCCAGTGGTTTGTTTCCATACCGATATCCACGTATTTTTCTTGTACTCTGTGTGTGTGTGTGTGTGTGTGTGTGTGTGTGTGTGTGTGTGTGTGTGTGTGTGTGTGTGTGTGTGTGTGTGTGTGTGTCTAAGTCTGCCAGAGCACGGGCATCTTGCATGAGGGGCGCAATGAAGCCAGTGGGCTTTTTCTTGTTTTTCACAGTACACATCAGCTTTTTCATCACCACTCCCTCTTTTTCCCCCATAGTTTGTGTTTGCACCGTCTTACACAGTTTAGAGGCTGGTCAGGACACACACACACACACACACACACACACACACACACACACACACACACACACACACACACACATGACAAATTCTTAGTGTCACTAGCTAGCTAACTTGTGAACATACCAGGGCATTTTAGCGAGCTATTATCAGGTGTACAGTTATGTCGGTGTGACTTGAACATCACCCTATCATTCATATCCATGCCATATCCATATCCACATATTGTTCTTATATTCCACGGTCTACATCAGCCACGTACTTTATTAGTATACTCATTTCCCGATGTGGTTTATATTTGTATTGGCGTATTCAGTTTATTATAGGGTCTGCTCTGATGCTCCCTTTTCCCTCACACTCGGTAAATGTAGGATGATTTATGTCACCAACTTCTCTAAATTCTGTTCACAACTTCGCTATTACAACGGCTTTTTAGGGGAAAAAAAATTGTTTACCAGAGGATACACAGATATATGGCGAGTACACTGATACATATTTCATGTTGTTTTGCGAGAGTTGAGTTTTGGCAAGAAAGCCGCATAGGCAAAAGGTCCCTTTGAAGTAAATGCCGAATCCAACGGGGTAAAGGTGAACAACAGCGTGTGAGATTTCCTTATTGCAGGTGTGGCAGATGTCCAGCAGTCTTCCTTCTTTGATCATCCTTCATACAGGTCTGTGAACTTACTGTCAAACAGTCCTTCTACTTCATTTGTACCTCTCTTCACTCTTTTCCATCAGGCCCATATCACATGCAGCACCATGAGTACCCCTCTTTCTATTTCTAATTTCTCACAGCCTTCCCTCTTTGCATTCCCTTCATGCATTTCTTTGAATTTACACTATGAAATGCCTTTCAATTCATTTGTACCTCATGTGAGTCATCTCTCCAAACACTCGTGTAGCATAAATACAATCCCCGTTTTAGTGTGGACCTTGAATTTGGCTCTCTGTTATCTTGTTTCTGTTTTTTTTCTTGTAGGGAACAATTTGTGGGCTCCCTGTCTTTGGTTCTTCTTCCTTGCAAAAAAAAAATAATAATATCTACAATACCAATAAGAACACCACAGAATGTGGAGTTCATAATAACACTTTCAGGGTTATTTCCAAGGAACAATTATGTCAAGTTACAGGCGAATTGGTGAATAAATATAAGAATGACTCAATATTAAACAATCATTAGGAAGGTAGAGAGACGGAGGAAACACATTATCTCTCCACACTTTCCACAAATATTGTTATTAGTAGCTGCAGTAGTAGTAGTAGAAGTAGTAGAAGTTGCTGTTGTTGTTGTTGTTGAAACAGCAGCAGCAGCAGCAGCAGTAGTAGTAGTAGTAGTCGTAGTAATACGAGAAGGAGGAGGAGGAGGAGGAGGAGGAGGAGGAGGAGAAGGAGTATTTTTTTTACTGCGAGGAAGAAGAAACCAAAGGCTGCGAGCCTGCAGAAGTTGTTCCTTCCAAGAGAAAAACAAAATACAAGAGAGAGCCAAATTCAAGATCCGATCATTTCGAGATGCCTGGACACACTGCGTTTGAAGACTGGAGATCATAGGAAGCAGGAAATACAGACACAGGAAGACAGTTCCAGAGTTGACCTGTTGCATAAATGAAGGACTGGGAGTAACGGTTAACTCTTGTATTAGAGAGTTGGACAGAAAAGGGATGAGAGTTTGCTGCTAGACGGGTGTTACGCGCCCGTCGTAGAGGAGGAGGAATGCATGAAGACAGTTCAGAGGAGCAGTGACCATTGAAGTAGCGATAGAAAAAAGATAAAGATGCAACAGTGCGACGAAGAGACAGAGGTTGAAGGGAGTCAGTAAGAGGAGGAGAGTTAATGAGATGAAAAGACTTTGACTCCACCCTATTGAGAAGAGTTGTATGTGGGGAGCCTCCCCACACATGAGAGTTGTACTCCACACAGGGGGGGATAAAACTCCTGTATAGAGTCAACAATTGTTCAGGGGTAAAGAAGGATTGGAGTCGGCTTAGCACACCTAAACTCTTGGAAGCAGATTTTACAAGAGATGTAATATAATCTCTCCAAGATAAGTCCCGAGTAAATGAAACCCCAAGCATGTTCAAGGATGATGCAGGACGAAGCTGAATATTATTAAAAATTAGTGGGTACACCTGTGGAAGACTTTGTCAGGTTGATATGTGTAAAAACTGAGTCTTAGATGCATTAAAAACAACCAGATTATTTTTACCCAAGTCAGAGATCCGAGCCAAGTCAGACATTAGGTGTGCCATAGCCTCATCCCTTGTTTGTTGAAGTAACTGCTGAGATGGACGTTGCAGGAACCGAATGGAAAGGTGAAGGGTGGAGTCGTCAGCATAAGAGAGGATAGGGTTAGATATACAGCTTAGAAGGTCATTGATGAATAAAAGGAAGAGAGCTGGTGATAGGACAGAGCCCTGATGAACACCACTGTTCATAGAGCTAGGAGAAGAACGATGGCCGTCTACAACAGTGGCTATAGAACGACCAGAAAGGAAGCTAGCGATGAAGGCACAGATAGAAGGATAGAAACCGTAAGAGGGCAGTTTGGAAATTAAAGATTTATGCCAGACTCGATCGAAAGCCTTAGAGATGTCAAGTGCAATGGCAAAGCTTTCGTCAAAGTCCCGAAAGGAGGATGACCAGGAGTCTGAAAGGTAGGTGAGAAGATCCCCAGTGGAGCGTCCCTGACGGAACCCATATTGACGATCAGAAAGAGGGTTGTTACACAAAAAATATTTTTAAATTTTTCTATTAAAAATTGACTCAAAAACTTTTGAGATACAGGATGTTAAAGCAATTGGACGAGAGTTAGAGGGTTGGGAATGGTCACCCTTCTTTGGGACTGGCTGAATGAGAGCAAACTTCCAGCAAGAAGGAAAGGTACAAGTTCATAGGCGTACGGGCCAGGGGGGCTGGGGGGGCTGGGGGGGCTGCAGCCCCCCCAAGATTTGGGCAGACACAATTTTTTCGGGCAGAGTAGCCAATGTAGCAGGGCTATTCAACTGGCGGATCGTGAGCTAAATCCTGTCCTTGAGTGTTTTTTCTTTTCATATATGAAATTTTACTTTTCCCTTAAAAAACGAAATGCCATAACGGTCCTTTTCTGTATTTTCTTTAAAATATTTCTTAGTTCTTACTGTTTATAAATAAACTATCAGCCAGTGTTGACAGGCTGAGCTGGATGCTCGTGTCCGTACCGTCCGTTCGTAAATTACGTAATAGTGGACAGGCTCATAAGTCATAAACTGTACGTGTCTAGGACGGGAGAACAAGTACACACTATGCGTCGGCAGAGTCCCCAAGTCCCGCCCGCCAGTTTGCTCAGGGCTTGAGTGGAAGCTGCACAGTGACACATATCAGGACTTATTCTTTTTTGACACTGAGCAGTTTTTGGTAAGTACTGGGAGGAGGAATCGATGGTGCTCTCAAATTTCACTTCTCATTCATATTGAGAGCGATTCATCTGCCTTTTTTCTTCTTAAATCCTGTGATACTGGGATTATTACTATTATTCCTGTTTCTAATCATGAGCCTATGTATAATATTTTGTAGAAAACCGTTACCCAATGTGACCAAAGTCTTTATTTTTTTTTATTTTATGCTGAGCGTTAGCGAAGCATAATAGTATGGAATTTCCGTGGTGTCTGTCTGTTTGTCTGTCTGTCGGTCTGTGTGTCTGACAGTCTGTCTGTCTGTGTCATGTATAATGAGGGACATAAGACACACACTCGACCAGCATAATCGTATGGTGGGGTGCATGCACGGAGGTAAAGTAGATATACTCCCCAGCACGTCTACTTTATTTATTTTTTTATTTATTTATTTATTTTATCTCATCAAGCTGGATCTGACCAATCTGGCTTTTCACTTGCGTCAAACTCTTGTAGAGTCCTCGCTGTAATCTGCTATTTATATAGCTATGGATGATTTTTTTTCTGTTTAACATTTTATGTAATGTGTGGACAGTGTGACTGATAATGCTATACACAGGGTTCCCACTCTCTGGTCAGCAAAAATTTCCCTGACTTTTCCCTGATATTTCCAGGAATTTTGACAAAATTCCAGGTATATAATATTTTCATACTTTGCTAAGTAAATTTTCAAGTATAATTTTACTGATTAACAAAGGAATGCAGCTGACAGGGATGGATGCCCAACCACTGACACCAGTACAGCATCATCGTGTCAAGACTTATTACAGTTCAATTGATAAGGTCCTGTCAGAACTGGAAGTTCGTTTCAAGGGTAATGATCAAGATGTTCTGTGTGCTCTTGGTCCCATTGCAATAAGTGATTCACCATCACAAAGTGACTATGAACTAGTTGCAAACTTTTATGGCTTGGACAAGGATCTGATGGAAGCAGAACAGAGACTTTTCTTTAAGTTTAAGCAAAGGCGACAAGGAGTCTTCCTCAAGACAGCATCAGATGTTGTCCAGTTTCTACACGAAAATGAACTGTCAGAAATGGTACCCGAGTTCATGAAAGTTGTATCTCTTTTGGTTGTCATCCCTGCTACTTCATGTTCAGCAGAGTGGTCTTTCAGTGGACTTCGTAAGCTGAAATCCTACCTTCGCAGTACCATGGGTCAAGCAAGAGTTAGCTGCCTAGCACTTATCAACATAGAAAGAGAATATGCTACTAGAGTGATTGAAGAAGATATGGACAAAATTATAGATATTTTTGGAAAAAGAAAGGGACGTGAAAAATATTTTTTCTAACTTGATTTTTTCTATAAGTCTTAACTTTATTATGGATAGGAAAAGAAGCACTTCATTTTTCTAATCATGTTTTAATTTAGTATGAAGGTGAACTATAATTTACTGCAATTTTTAATAATTACTATATTTATACCATTCAACCACTGCAAATTATTTCAGTAACAGCTATTATTTATTTAGAATATTACATTAAAAAGTATAACCCATACTAATTACTCAGTTCAGTTTTATACTGTAGGCTTTATGTAATACTTGTAAATGTGGGTGAAATTTAGCAGTTCAGTTAACCTTCATTTTTACATGGTGTGTAGAATAAATGTGCAATGTCTTCATGAAGTGTGGTTTCTTCCTTCACACACACACACACACACACACACACACATATATATATATATATATATATATATATATATATATATATATATATATATATATATATATATATATATATATATATATATATATATATATATATATATATATATATATATATATAATTGCTTGGATTTACAGGCAAAATATATTTCGGGCAGAGAGAGTTCAGCCCCCCCAGATGAGAAGGGTCCCGTACGCCTATGTACAAGTTGATAGACAAAGGCGAAAGAGCTTGCCTATTCATGGTGTAAGCACAGAAGCACAGTTCTTGAGAACAACAGGAGGGACTCCATCAGGCCCATACGCCTTATTAGTACCGTGGCCAATCATGGCAGAAAATACGTCAGCTGAAGAAATTTTAATGTCAGCCATGAGGAAGTCAGAGAGGGAAAGTGATGGACGAAGAGCACCAGAATCATCTAAAGTGGAATTGGAGGAGAAAGTCTGAGGAAAGAGATCTGCTTTATCAGAAGAAGAAATAGCTAAGGAGCCATCAGAGAAGAAAAGAGGAGGGAAGGGTGATGAAGTAAAGTTGTTAGAAAGGTCTTTGGCAAGGTGCCAGAAGGAGCGGGAAGAATTCGAGTTGGAGAGTTGAGAGCATTTAGTACGGATGAAATTATTTTCAGCAGAGCGAAGAACAGACTTAGCACGATTCCAGGCAGAAACGTATAAAAGATGTGATTCAGGGATGGGTTGGCTCCTGTACCTTTTATAGGCCCTCTACTTTTTGCAGACAGCATTAGAACAAGCATGATTAAACCAAAGTTTTCTTGCATTAGTCAGAGGATATGAGAGAGGAATGTATTTTGCCATGCCCGAGAGAATAACCCCCGTTATGCGCAAGGCACATTCAGATGGCTCCTGGCCATGGAAGCAATAATTATTCCAGGGAAAATCAAAGAAGTACTGCCTGAGGGCCTCCCAATCCGCAGCTCCGAAGTGTCACAGATGACGTTTCTTTGCAGGGTCCACAGGCCATACCGGAGTAATAGGACAGGTTAAGGTGATAAGGTTGTAATTGGAGGAGCCCAACGGAGAGAAAAGATTAACGGTGTAAGCAGATGGATTAGTTGTGAGGAAGAGGTCAAGTATGGTGGAGCTCTCTCCATGCCTGTCAGGGATACGTGTAGGGTGCTGTACAAGCTGCTCTAGGTCATTAAGGATAGAAAAGGTGTAGGCTAGTTCACCAGGTGGATCAGTGAACGGAGAGGAGAGCCAAAGGTGGTGGTGAACATTGAAAACTCCTAAAATGGACATTTCAGAGAAAGGAGAAATGGATAGAATGTGTTCCATCGTAGAAGTAAGATAGTCAAGGAATATTTGATAGTCATTAGAATTAGGAGATAAGTAAACAGCACAGATATATTTAGTCAGAGAATGACAGGAAAGTTGAAGCCACAGTATAGAGATTTCAGAAGAATCGAGTTCAGGAACACGAGAACAAGATAGGTCGTTGCGTATATATACGCAACATCCACTTTTGGCTTTGAAATGAGTATAGAGAAAGTAGGAGGATACAGAAAAGGGTTTGTTGTCAGTTGCCTCAGAGAGCTGAGTCTCATTTAGAAAAAGAAGGTGAGGTCTTGAGAAGGAGAGGTGGTGCTCAAGAGAGCGAAAGTTAGAGGAAAGGCCGCGAATGTTGCAGAAATGAAGAAGAAGAGAGTCAGACAGTGGTACGGAGTCAGAAAAATGATGATAATGATGACCGAATTTTTTCTTATTTAGTGGGCCAAATGGTATCGCATTTTCGACGCATTGAAATATCAGTGTCACCCAACCATCAACACCACCACCACCACCAATAATAACAATAATAACATTAATAATAATAATAATAATAACAATAATAGTGTTGGTGAAATGATTACCAGATTTATTTTTTACTCAGAATGTCAAATATCACCGCACTTTCGATGCAGTGAAGTATCGTTGTGTGCTGGCGAGATCGATTAACAAGTGGATTAGTGACCTGTTCTTCCTTTATGTGAATTAAGCACACGAACAGTAGTCCCGGCAGAAGCGTGAGAGACAAAAGGGAGAGGTGCGCTGGCGAAGAAGGACGATGGTCAGGTGAGACGTGAGTATTGAGAATGGCAGTTTCACACTTTATTATTCTTCATCATTTTACTCAGTACAAGTCAGAACACTCGGGAGAACGTTGTTTTTAAAGGGCAGTCAGTAATGAAACAAAGTACAGTTGTATACACTGACTGGTACACTGTTGTCTGAGAATAACATTCATGCTCTCTTCTTATTTCACTGATCTACTTGGTGAACAATATATATTAATCTATCTATTGCCAGACGCCTTAATCCCGAAAGGGGTGGTCACAAACAAATAGCGTCTATGTCGCTCTGTCCCCCGCCATTTCAGTGCCCTGCTCCCAGTTCACACACACCCTGTCTCACATACCTCTCCACTCCATTGCTCCATCTCATCCTTGGCCTCCCCCTTCCTCTCCCCCCCTCCACCTCACTCACATACACTCTCCTTGTCAGTCTCTCACTCTCCATCCTCTCCATATGGCCAAACTACCTTAATGTGTTTCTCCTAACGCTTCCTATCACATCCACATCAACGCCACAACACTCCTTCACTTCCTACGAGTAATTTGTCAGTTTGTCTCTCCATGTGACTCCTCATGCTCCTCTCAAATAACTCATTTCCACTGCTTTCACTCTTGACTTCTGTCCCTCCAACGATATAAATAAATATATATATATATATATATATATATATATATATATGTTCTATAGGAACATATGCTTGTATGCACACTTGAAGTGTGCGGGCCCCTAATTCTGTTCAAATAACATCCCACTACGTCTTCCTGCTCCTTTATGCAAATTTTTGCGCAACCCTTTTGAAGGTAACTCCCCCAGGTTAACCGGCTCTCTCTGTTTATCTCTTATATTTTATTATTACCACTGACTAACAATTATATTCCATTCCTGAACATTCGTTCGTGCTCAAGATGTCCATCAGGACCATATCAAAGTGCTCAAGTAGAGAGAAAAAAATGTCTTAAGCTAATTTACATCTCTTGGAGGTAGCTAGAATAAAATATAGGAGATGCCTTTAGCCTGAGTTGGTTAAGCCATCTCTCCTAAGCCTTGTTACTGTGTATATCACCAAGCGACTGAAATATAAATATAAGTAAATACATAGACTAAATAAATGAATAAATATTAATCCATGAACCAATTTACTGTAGAATCCATGTACAGTGTTATGTGGTATGCTCTGATAAGCAAATACTGTATGGTTTAATTTGTACGCTTATTGTTAAGTTGAATGTACTCTTGTCTCTCTGTCTCTGTCTCTGTCTGTCTGTCTGTCTGTCTCTCTCTCTCTCTCTCTCTCTCTCTCTCTCTCTCTCTCTCTCTCTCTCTCTCTCTCTCTCTCTCTCTCTCTCTCTCCTTGCAATCAAACTCGTACTATCGAACTAGGAAACTGTCCAATCAGAGTTGCAGTGTGCGTGACGTAATCAAGGGGGCGGCTCTCTCGCCCCAGCTACGTGTATATATTAATGCGGTCGTGGCCAGTCACTCCACAGACACCGTCTATTTCCTGAGGACATTTCTATACCGTAAGTCCATGGTTCGTTTTCTCATCGATTTCACTCTGAATATACCTTTTGCACTTCAACTCTGCTATCTAAACACGAATTTATTTTTATTTTTTCTGTTGGTAGAGACATACGGAACGGGACGGGTTAGGGCGAAACTTCTTTAATCCCGACACTAATAGTGGGTTTTGCTAAGCTGGATAAAATCGCATTGTAGTAGAAAGACGGAAATGTATGAAGGCATAGTGATTCCGACAGTGATGTATGGCTGCGAGGCGTGAACCCTAATCGCTTGGATCCGGAAAAGGTTTTAAGTGTTGCAAATGAGGTGCTTAAGGTTTCAGTGAGGTGTTAGATGGTTCGACAGTGTGAGATATAGCACTGCAGGTTAGAATGTGAATGTAGACTTGGCATAAGGGAAAGAGCAGATTAGAGTTTGTGAAAGATGTAGTCATATGGGAAAAAATGGGTGCCGAGAGAGTGATATAACCTGCATGAGCGAGAGGAAGTGGGAGGCCTTGGGGAAGGTGGAAGGATAGCGCAAGACATACTGTTAATTATATGGAGGTTTGAACATTCACAAGGGTAACTGATGCGAATGGAATACTGTAGAGCAAATCAAAATGAAATGGTTTGTGAAGGGATAACTAGCTGTCAATGATCTATAACACTGGAAGTGAAAAGACTCGGATAAGCCATAATTAGTAAGAAATGTTGATGATGGGTAGAAATTGGATTGGTATCAACCACCACATATGACAAGCCTACTGATCTGTTCTGTTCTTTGCATCCATGCCTCCACCATTACGGCACGCACGCACCACCCATCTAGATCCACACTTACCCCATTTCTATACAACTCTGATTCAAAGAGTTAACCAACACACCAGGTATTTCATGCATGCAACTGTCTTCTTCAGTCTGTTTTTCCCTGTACCAATGGTTTTCAGTCTGTTAAATGCAATATGGATATGCGTCTCAAATTTTACGAGTCCTGAATTTGGATTCCCAGCTTCATTTGGGAATGGCAAGTTTTGCTGAATCTTGAGATCTTTCTTTTCTGCATAAGCAAATATTCTACTTTAATATCATCTAGAATATAGCGAGTATTATCTTTATATTCACATTATGCATCAATGACACACATGAGGATAATAACTTTTTTTTTTCATTTTGATTATGTCTTTTTTGTCATATTATTGGTATATGCAAATGACTTGATCTAGCTGAGAAAAAACCTATCATAATATATGGGGTTCACATGCAGCTTGTATCAAACTCCCCCACTTCACAAAGTCTCTGCTAAGCTAAAGGGGGAAAAAAAAAAAAAGGTTGCTCAAGATCAGCGAGGCTATTCGTTCAGGAAGTATTAAAAATATTGTCCTCAATCCTTTCTTAGTTCAGATGTTTAACTTATGTTCAATCACTCCTTCAATACTCTTGTTATTGTATTCTATCTACATTTACACTATTTTTGGTTGTTGTTGTTGGCGAGGGGCTACTCAGATTTGAGGAGCAAGATCTATGCCCACATTAACATCACCATCATTATCCATTATCATCCATCATTATTGTCATCACCGCCATCATCACCCATTATCACCATCATTATCATCGTTATCGCCATCACCATTATCCAGCATCACCATCATGATCATCATCCTCATTATTTTCACCACCACCACCATTATCACCATCCATTAACAATATCATTTTCACCATATCTGCCACCATCACCAACACTATCATCCTCATTACCATCATCAAAGAAAAAGAAGATGGGTTTATATCAAGAGAGCCGTGGTTGATTAGTAGACCAGTGATCGAAAGGACGCAAGATCGATCCTCGCTTGTGGTAAAGTACAGTTCGGGAATTTAAATTTCGCTAAATGTTAGTAACCCATTGATTTTGATGCCAAGTTTTTCACTTTAATCAGGCTGCCTTCACACGATCTTTTCAGCTTCAGCACTCACTTTACTGATAAGGGTAAAAGCAGCTATATTTTAACCTTCCTGTACATTATATATTGTTTATGCTGCTGTGAAGGTGACGGACAGGGACGCCTTCACGTGGTGGCATCGATATGAGCGGACGGCGGAATTGCCTGGTTATACGAACGTCCCTCAGTCCCCTCCCTATCCCCCGATGGTGGCCTGCAAAGGAAGGACAATTTAAGTCTGAAATCCACCGGGTTCACGTTCAGATAAGCCTGGGATTGCAACGACTACTAAATCCTACCGCCATTTTAGTTTCAGATAGAATGTTGGACGGAAAAGGTTAAAGATATTCTTCAGTTAACCCAGTTTGCCCAAGGATGTCATTTTCATTTTAACCATCCTATTTCCATATAATTATATTTGATTTAGGGAGCAGTTTTCGAGGTGGAAGTTTGAGATGAAGCGTTCATTAATTTTTTCAGTGTGTGAGACCATACTTAAATATAAATCGTCCGGAGGTAACAATGAATATTCTAAACTATTTTGTCATCATAATTTAAAGAGGTTAACCTCCTTATATCGCTTATAGTTTTAATTCTTACTGCCATCAGATGTTTATATTTAAGAGAGCCTCGTATTGAAAGGTTTAGAAACAATTTTCGTTTAATCCGGTCCGCATGATGACGTCTGTATATTATACCGTGTTCTTGCTACGGCTAGAGGTAATTTTATCAGGCTTCTGGGAGACAACTTCCAGTGTAGGCGTTAATGAAGACAATATCTGACCCATTCAGTCGAAAAGTGTCCCCTAAGCTGAGAAAACTGCCTGGTGATTAACACCTGTACGATGTCGTCATTTGTATTGTATTATTGTTACTACCAGACAATGTGAGGCACTAAGACGCTACTGGTAACTTGACTAAAAACAAATATTTTATTATAAAATGATTGTTATGATGTTGGTATGGAATAATCCAGAAAAAAAAATCACACACACACACACACACACACACACACACACACACACACACACACACACACACAGAAATAAGACAATTATTTAGGAGTTTCGTACTTTCCACCAGCTATAAACATTTTGTGAGTACAGTGGGGAATGTAGTAACACGCATACAAATCGGAACCTCCTTCCATCAGTCTCGTTTCTCGTCTCTGCATTTCTTTTTTTCTTTTTTCTTTTTTTTTTTTTTTTTTTGCTATCAGTACATCTTAACAATCATTTTAGACTATTTACTAATGGTTTATGATCTTATCATCGAAGCTAGGTACCAAATGCTCAATGCCTATAATAACACTACTTACAGCTGTGTAATAATATCTACCTGATTCACTGATACACACGTACGGCATGTAATGTGTTAACCTTGAATGAGGCAATGCAAATTCGCGAAGTTTTACATATTCTGAGAAGAGTTCTGATGTTACAGAATTATTTTAGGCTAAAACTCGCGATCTGTAGCTTAAATGATGCTTATATCCCTGACTCTTAAAAAGCGTTCTGGTTCATATCACGCTCATGCACGCCTCTTCGTTTTGGAGTTTTTATTGAACAAGAAAGATGAAAAAAAAAAAATCAAAAATTTTTGCGTCCTGATTCCACAAATCCTTAAGATTGGGGAAGATTTGCAAGTGTCTTTGCCCTTATAAAGCGAATGTCATTTAGTCTGTACTTAAAGGCGGGCTTCGTCAGGGTTATGGTGCGTGAACCCCATACCTTATGTACGGGACGACACTTTAACCTACGCCATCCCTGCGTAATAATCGCGACTACGATTACTGATACAGTATTTTATGCTGGTTGATAACAGATAATTATATTCATATAAATGCAACCCACGGTGAGATGAAGGCCAACACAGTAACAACAATCTCTCCTTTGCACTTACCTCTGTATCCTATTCCTACTACCATGAAGCCAATGGATATATTCTAGGAAAAACATCGCCAAGGGAAGGGCAATCTTGGCATAAAAATGTCCGGATAATACTGAAAATCTAATGTATTGCAATCATTCCATGTCAGTGAACTTGAAACTGATATGTATCACAATCTATTTAGAGGGTTCTGTATCTTTATTTGTATCATTCCATAAAATGAACATATTAATAAGGCTTACTGACTGAACAAACTCTGTCCTCAGTGAGTGTTACCAAAAAATTAACACCTCCCTACGAAGTATGAATGGGGAAGGGGCGTCTGTAGAAAGTGATGTATGTGAATGTCAAAATGTTGCAATGGCTGTGCCTGTGTATGACTGAACCCAAATACTGTATACCACTGGGAGAAAGGACAGGATGAAAACACATGCAAGAATATGAAAGGGCATGATCCCGACGCCCACTTTAAATGTCCACCACGGTTTTAGTTCGAACCCTACTGTCGGGGCACCCTATCGAGAAGCTATAGGTATTTCACCATAAGTTGTCCCAGATTTTCATCTTTTCACAAAGCTAATTATTAGAAACAAACAATGCTATCGTCAAATATCCTTTTCATTACACTTTTTCGAAGCTAGTATGATATTAGAGTGTTAATCCATTGTTACATCTCGCATTCAAGCTGGAAAGATGGTAATCTTTGGCCATGTTAAGTTAAAGAAGTGTAACATGCGACAGATCCTGCCGCCTCAGTTACAGAGGGTGCTGTTAACCAATCAGTGTCCACAAGGTTCCTGTGTGAGGGATTTGGCTGGAAGGGTACTAAGCTTACCAGTCCCCACCTATTGGCTCATAGCTGCGAAGCACATAGGTCTGTATCATGAGGTTCCCCCTTTATAAATTTTCGAAAATGACTAGTTCCGTCTTTAATACTCTGGGAACAAATGGGTTAAGCATTTAAATATCTGCATTCCTTACTACTGTGAGACTCGTGTTCTTTCGTTCTTTTCACTTACAATCAATGTATTAGTCATCTTCGGCGATATTTCCTAATACCTATGACAAATTTTATGCAGGAGTCACAGCAGGAAGCTCTCAACATGCTTGCTGAAATGACATAACATACGTCACATACAAATTTCACTGAAAACCTTAAATACATTAAAACCTCTCCATGAACCCTTACACTATGATGATTGTCATCTTTATTCTTGCTGCATCAGTACGATTTTAATAAGCTCAAAAAGGATATATTAGTTAAACGGTTGAAAATTTTTATTCTAGCTGATGGCAGATAAAGTTTTGCTAATCTAAAGACAGAAAACATATTTATTTTACTCCATTCATATCTTGGTCAATCCAGCTACTTCCGACAATACAGTTCAGGTCAGATAAACCCATAGCGAATCAGAGTTGACTACTACAGGGAAGACCTTCTGGATTTCAGGGCTTACCTCCAGCCATGTGTTGATGTATACTTTATTAAATATTTGCTCCTGTTTGACTATTTTCTTCAGTTTAAGAAGGCTATCAAGTGTTCAGCGAAATAAAATTTCATTCAACCACTGTAACGAATCTGTTTAGCAACCCCCCTCCCCCCAAAAATAAAATATACTTCCTCGGGTTGCAGACATTATCTGATGTAAGATGACAAGGCGAACTGTCAAGAGCCCACCTGTGACCTTAGAAACTCGCTGCAAGATCGTGTGGCTGTGGCTGGAAGGGATGGGGGCGATGGATATAGCTATTCAGGTTGGCACTAGCGTCTCCACTGTCTACCGTTGGATCCATCGCTGGCAGAATAGAAGATCCCTGGCCTCTCGATCCACAGGAGAAACCTGCTACTTCGCCAGCCCTCTGATTGAAAATGGAAATAAACCTTTGGTTAATAATGCAAGGAGATTTCTCTCAACTGCTACAGCGGGATACATATCTAACAATAAAGCCAGAACTATAACTGATAATACTATACGACAAATGACTAATTCTGCAACTGTCGTAGACCAATACATTCACCCTCGACAAAGATTTACACGATTTCCATCTCCTTCTTCGTGTTACACGTTGAAAAGCTGTAATCTCTCCCATGGCATTCATCCCCCAATCAGGAATGAAGGAAATGAGACCCTCACGCACCGTACAATTCCAGGATACATTTCGTCATTTAGACAACATTGGTGTTCACTATGTTCATATTTATATATAAGAGAACGTTGACTAGTTCAGTACAGTGATGTCTACTGTAGCTTTCCTACTATGATTATTTTATTTAACAAGGGATAAATCTCATGTAAGCAAGAGATGAACGAAGATAAATTAAACACCTAAAAGTTTCACCTAAATGTACGAAAGTCGTCTGGAGAGAGGAAAAATACAAGAATTAATAGGTCACACTAGAGTAGTTAACGACATTTTCTTGAAAAAAGATAAATGCTGATTTAATGTACATTAACAGGGGTAGATGTAGCACCAGTCGAGCAGGGCAGTACTCCCAAGGTGGATGGAAAGCTGATGACAAGGAGAGCTGGTCCTCCCGTTTCATTAGCCCTCGGGACTAGGTCCCGACCATCCCCCTTTGCTGAACTTTTTCAGTGTCTCAGTAACACAGAGAGTAGGCCAACATGCTCTCTAATATATGATTCTCTAACTGTCAGCATCAAACCACATGCACAGTACACACTTCACTTCCTTTCCCAAAATTAAAAAATCATGGCAGCACTACACGTGGCCTCGGAGTCCCCAGGGGGAGGACTATAAATGCCCCCACCGTCCGCCCCTCTCCCGGTGACGACACGAGCTACCTGGAACCACTGTCTGACTCTCTTCTTCCTTTCTGCAACATTCGCGGCCTTTCCTCTAACTTTCGCTCTGTTGAGCACCACCTCTCCTTCTCTAAACATCACCTTCTTTTTCTGAGACTCAGTTGTCTGAGGTAACTGACAGCAAACCCTTTTCTGTATCCTCCTACTTTCTCTATACTCATTTCAATGTCAAAGGTGGATGCTGTGTATATGTACGCAACGAACTATCTTGTTCACGTGTTCCTGAGCTCGATTCTTCTGAATTCTCTACACACTGGTTTCAGCTTTCCTGTCATTCTCTGACTAAATATATCTGCGCTGTTTACTTATCTCCTAATTCTAATGACTATCAAAAATTCTTTGACTATCTTACATCTACGATGGAACACATTCTATCCATTTCTCCTTTCTCTGAAACGTCCATTCTAGGAGATCTCAATGTTCACCACCACCTTTGGCTCTCCTCTCCTTTCACTGATCCACCTGGTGAACTAGCCTACACCTTTCCTATCCTTAATGACCTAGAGCAGCTTGTACAGCACCCTACACATGTCCCTGACTGCCTTGGAGAGAGTTCCAGCATACTTGACCTCTTCCTTACTACTAATCCTTCTACTTACACTGTTAATTTTTTCTCTCCGTTGGGCTCCTACGATCACAACCTCATCACCTTAACCTGTTCTATCGCCTATCGCTCTGGTATGGCCTGTGGACTCTCCAAAGACACGTTGCCTGAGGCACTTTGGAGCTGCGGATTGGGAGGCCCTCATGCAGTACTTCTTTTATTTTCCCTGGAATAATTATTGCTTCCATGGCCGGGAGCCATCTGAGTGTGCCTTGCGCATTACAGAGGTTATTCTCTCGGGCATGGAAGCATACATTCCATTCTCATATCCTCTGACTAATGCAAAAAAGCCTTGGTTTAATCACGCTTGTTCTAATGCTGTCGTCCGCAAAAAGGAGAGGGCCTACAAAAGGTACAGGAGCCAACCCACCCCTGAATCACATCTTTTATACGTTTCTGCCCGGAATCGTGCTAAGTTTGTTCTTCGCTCTGCTAAAAATAATTTAATCCATACTAAATGCTCTCAGCTCTCCAACTCAAATTCTTCCCACTCCTTCTGGCTCCTTGCCAAAAACTTTTCAAATAACTTTACCTCATCATCCTTCCCTCCTCTTTTCTACTCTGATGTCTCTGTAGCTATTTCTTCTACTGATAAAGCAGATCTCTTCACTCACACTTTCTCCTCCAATTCCACCTTAGACGATTCCAGTGCTGTTCATCCATCACTTCCCCACTCTGACTTCCTCATGGCTGACATTAAAATTTCTTCAGCTGATGTATTTTCTGCCATTGTTGGCCTCAGTACTAATAAGACATATGGGACTGATGGAGTCCATCCTGTTGTTCTCAAGAACTGTGCTTCTGTGCTTACACCATGAATTGGCAAGCTCTTTCGCCTTTGTCTATCAACTTGTACCTTTCCTTCATTCTGGAAGTTTGCTCTCATTCAGCCAGTCCCTAAGAAGGGTGACCATTCCCAACCCTCTAACTATCGCCCAATTGCTTTAACATCCTGTATCTCAAAAGTTTTCGAGTCAATTCTTAATAGAAAAATTTTAAAGCATCTTTCCTGTCAAACTCTTCTTTCTGATCGTCAGTATGGGTTCCGTCAGGGACGCTCCACTGGCGATCTTCACACCTACCTTTCAGACTCTTGGTCATCCTCCTTTCGGGACTTTGGCGAAAGCTTTGCAATTACACTTGACATCTCTAAGGCTTTCGATCGAGTCTGGCATAAATCTTTAATTTCCAAACTGCCCTCCTACGGTTTCTATCCTTCTATCTGTACCTTCATCTCTAGCTTCCTTTCTGGTCGTTCTATAGTCGCTGTTGTAGACGGCCATCGTTCTTCTCATAGATCTATCAACAGTGGTGTTCATCAGGGCTCTGTCCTATCACCAACTCTCTTCTTTTTTTTTCATCAACGATCTTCTAAGCTGTACATCTAACCCTATCCACTCTTATGCTGATGACTTCACCCTTCACCTTTCTATTTGGTTCCCGCAACGTCCATCTCAGCAGTTACTTCAACAAACAAGGGATGAGGCTATGGCACACCTAATGTCTGACTTGCTTCGTACCTCTGACTGGGGTAATAATAATCTCTCCTCCTCTTACTGACTCCCTTAAAACCTCTGTCTCTTCGCCTCACTGTTGCAACTTTATCTCTTTTCTATCGCTACTTCAATGGTCACTGCTCCTCTGAACTGTCTGCATGCATTCCTCCACCTCTACGATGGGCGAGTAGCACCCGTCTAGCAGCAAACTCTCATCCCTTTTCTGTCGAACTCTCTAATGCAAGAGTTAACCGTTACTCCCAGTCCTTCATTTATGCAACAGGAAAACTCTAGAACTGTCTCCCTCTGTCTGTATTTCCTGCTTCCTATGAACTCCAGTCTTTCAAACGCAGTGTGTCTAGGCATCTCGAAATGATCGGATCTTGAATTTGGCTCTCTCTTGTATTTTGCTTTTCTCTTGGAAGGAACGATAATTGCGGGCTCGGCCTTTGGTTTCTTCTTCCTCGCATTAAAAGAAAAAAATATTCGTTCACAGCATACACAAAGAACACTAAATTGGTAGTACTTGCGAATAGAATTGTGAAGTCTTCTCAGTCCAGTATAATACCAATAAAATTTATTTAATTACTTCACGCCAAGATGTAGGTACGCAGTAACAGTAATTTTTTTCCTACTTTTCATGTACAGGACATTTTCTTCAATATCAGGACTTCTTTTGACCTGTTTATATTTGTGACAGCATGACGTTCCAAAATTTTAAACCTTATCCATGGATTATATATATATATATATATATATATATATATATATATATATATATATATATATATATATATATATATATATATATATATATATATATATCAGGACAATTATTAGAAATAGGAGCTAATACCCATACAGTACCAGCCATGTGATGGATTTGTTTCTGTTGAGGAGTCATAAGATCCACTGGGGGTAAAAATGTAGTCAGTAATTATGTGTTGTTATAATTAACCAGCAAACTTGAAAGTGCTTCCTGAAGAGAAACTGAAGCATCATGCTGTATCGACTGTAAATACTATGGAAAAAGATTTTTTTTTAAATACAAAATATTTTCATAAGGATCTTTCAGTATTAGATGCATGATAGTGGGGACAGCCATCATCCAATCCCTTTCTGTTGTGTTACTTTCAAGCGACTAACATGAGGGACAAGCTAAATGGCTTGTTATACCCCTGGAAACTATTCATTGTGTTGGTCAGTAAGCATTCGGCAAAACGAATATCTGGTGGTTTAATGGGTTACGACACTCCATGTGGGTGTGGCTCATAAGTTCTTATATCCAAATGGTGATTTAGGCTTATTGATCAAATAATGGCACTCAGGCTTTAAATATCCGAACTAAGCAGTCTTGTCCCGGACACTTTTTTTGTTTTGTTTTGTGGAGCGCGGGGGAGGGGGAGTATAATTGGTCATCCAGTCATGTTGGCAATGCGAGTGCCTGGAGAAAAGCCTCGGCAACGTCGCACCTTCTTCATCCCTCCAAACGAAATTACGTATTATGATAGGTTAATGTTAGGTTAAGCCTATGTTGGATAGGTATGGGTTAATTCAATATCCAAACAAGGCTTTTCTGGTGATTTTTCTGTTCATCTAGCAGAATTATTTCATCTATTCCCAAGCAAAGGTGCCACGTAGGCGAGTCATTTCTCACCGAGCTTGCTTCGACGTTCACAATATAACTAGATGACTAAGTGTACCCAAAGAAAAAAATACGTCCGGACCCCTTTGTTCCTGATGGGACAATAAAGGACTGAAAAATGAATATAGCCCAGAAAATCATTAATTTTACTTAAATTTAAAAAGCATTTGCCATGATTATATTCATGTTTTCGTTCATTTCATTGGTGATTTATAAGCAGATTCTCTCCTGGCTTACTCTACAGAAACATCAATAATTATTATCAATGAATTCTTTTAACTGCATGCTACACTGTTCAGTACTGATATAGATCAGGAGATGAGGAAAAGGAAAGTGCTCTCACTTTTTCTCTTTAAATTCTTTTGTTGGCGATAATATCAGTACTGTCTTAGCGTGTAAAAACTTTGAGGCTTTGCCAGACAACAGTCTTCTATCACATATCACATATTATTATTAAATAATTAATAAAGAAAGACAATGCAGAGTGAACTGTAGACCATACGTTTCAAACTATTCATCATTTAACAAATATGAAAATCATGAACCAGAAGTAATCACATGAAAGTTGTAAACTTAGAAATACATAGGATAATCCAGTGTAATTTTAATTATTTTACAACAGCAGCAATGACACCCAATGTTTTATGCTGTTTTATACATAATTAAACCACAGTGTCCCTTAACCTGTTCTTCCAATTCGGAAAAATAGGACCAGATTTTAAACAGTATTTATAGGTTTCAGAAGAGTACTCTACTCCTCTACTAGGAATGTGTTTTTATCCGATTTATGAGAAAAAGATTTTAATATGATGCATGATAAAGCTCTACAATAGATGTATAGTGTTCCTATTATATACAATATACCCCAATAGCCACAGCACAGTCATAACTGTGACCTCCCGCCATTGAATCACTTCGCAGACGCAACACAGGTAACACATCTTAAGTGGTTACGAAAATTTTCAACCCCCATCATCAATTGTAATATTTTGTTAATCTAGGTCGGCATCTTCATGGGCGATTTACATTAATGGTAGAGGTAGTCAAGCCAATCCACCATAATTAAAATTGTCATGAAACATCTTATTTTTATTAACTGATATTTTTCACACACATTAAAATACAAAAATAGCCTTTTTCAAGGATATTCGACCATTCATTTATTGTAAAGAAGCATATTCGTACCACTGGCGTTGCCAGTGGTACGAATATGCTTCTCAGCTCTGGGTTACTTGGCCATCTGACGGTGTTGATCGAGGACTTTATGTTGAACTGCAGGTTTCAGATCCTACTGGGCTCCTCACTCTCTGCCCCTCGGGTTCAGGGGGAGGGTGTCCCACAAGGTAGTGTATTAAGCGTTCTTTTATCTGCAGTTGCCATTAATGGAATAACAGACTCTTTGCCTGCGGGAGTATCATCCTTCCTTTATGTGGATGATTTGGCAATCTGCTTTGCTGGATCTCGCATGTCGGTGGTTGAAAGGCGAATGCAGATGGCATTGGACAGGGTCGCAAGCTGGGCAGACTGAAGAGGTTTTCGTTTTTCTTTGAGTAAAACGGTGGCTATGAACTTTTGTAGGACTAGGGGAGTTCACCCAGACCCTGACATTTCTCAGTGGGTGCTGGCTCCAGTGTGTAGAGGAAACCATATTTCTTGGTCTAAAGTATGACTGCCAACTGACTTGGGTTCCACACTTGCAACATCTGAAGGCGTCTTCTATGCGGGCTATGAATTTGTTAAAGGTTTTGTCTCGTACCCAGTGGGGTGCTGATCGTAAGACTCTCCTACACCTATATCAGGCGTTAGTGGGATCTAAACTTGCCTATGGTTGTAAGGTTTACCCTCTCCTACTGTGCCTCGACTTAAGGTTCTTGATCATGTACATCATGCTGGTTTGCGACTTCCTTCAGGGACTTGTAGGCCCTCCCCAATTCCTAGCTTCTTGGTGGAGGCTGGAGTGGCTCCCGTGGATTTGCAATGCAATTCCTTCATCATTCGTTGCTGGAACCGATTGAGACACATCCGAGACTCGCTCACAACAGTTTGTGTATCTAAGCACTCATTTTTTAAATATTATGAATCGCATCCTCATGCATCATGCCCTTTTGGGTACAAGGTTAGGAAGATTATGGGGGACTTCTGTCTTTCCATGTGGCCTGCCCTGCCCGGGTTCCGAGAATTGCTCTGTGGTTGCTCCCAGAGGTGCATTTCTGTTGGGTGTTTATGGGCTCCAAGTCCTCTGTCCTGTCTCAAGCCCTTTGTCAGTTGTTTTTGAAACATATGTCTCTCCATAGTTGCACTGTTCCTGTTTACGTGGATGGTTCGAAGTCAGATGCTGGCGTTGGGTTTGGGGTGGTATTTACAAGTTTTGTACGAGATGGGAGTTTTCATGATGGTGCATCTATTTTTACTGCAGAATAATCTGCTATCATTTTAGCTCCAAAACTGATTTTAATTCGTCAATACATCTCTTTTACAGTTTGCAGTGACTCGCTCAGCGCCCTTTTGGCCCTTGAGGGTTTTAACCTTACTCACCGATTGGTCCTTGCAATCCTCAAATGGCTTTAACTTAATGAGCGGCGGGGTAAACTCATCGGGTTTTGTTGGGTCCCTGCTCATGTTGCTGTAACTGGTAACGAGAGGGCCGATGCACTGGCCAAAGCTGCTTCTTCTCGTCAACCCCCTGCTAATTACGCACATCCTGCCCCAGATTTTACTCCTTCTGTCAAGTTTGCAGTTCAGGCTTGTTGGCAGGCAAGGTGGGAGGCTGTTCGTGACAATAAACTAAGGGAGGTTACTGAAAGTGTGGTTATCAATAGTGTGCTCCCCTCCATGCCTAGACGGTTGGAAACTGCTGTGACCAGACTGTGCACATTGGGCACTCCCAGTAAACTCATGGGTTCCTGATGTGTGATGGGAACAAACCATATTGTGATGGCTGCCTGGTCCCCCATACTACCCGGCACTTGCTGGTCGAGTGTCCAGATCTATGCGACCTGCGTCAGAGGTCCTCCATAGCCATAGGGGGGCGGATGGCGCCTACTGTCTGTCCTCCGTGCATGGGGGAGCCTCTTTCTTTTCGTCTGAAGTTTTAAATTTCTTGAGGTAGGCGGGCCTCCTCCACCTCTTATAGTCCAGTGAAACTGTTGTCAGATTTTATTGTATTTATGTTCATTACTGTGTCCTGCGATACGGCTGTGTGTGTATAATTATGTATATATTTGTATGCATATGTATATATATGTATTAACGTATTTTCGGCACTATATGATTTGCGGCGCCAATTCAATTCAACTCATGGTTACCTATCTTATGTGGCAACATAACAAATAATGTTTGTGCTGTCTTTATTATAGAGCGGGTAATACTGTTTAAGGCATGAATGTCGTAACAGGCAGGTCGTTGTATATATTTTGTAAATATTAATTCTCCCGTCATCATGGTGTATAATTCCTCGTGTTTTTCATGAGCAGTGACACATATGTTGTAAAAAAAATAAGTATTTTATTGACTTTTTACGACAATGAGTTTAATTCAACTATATGTAATAAGTTAATTTTTACAGACTTACTGGTAGGCTTTTATCGAAAATATTAAAGACATACCTGATTAAATTCCTAACTGTTCCATGGGGAAGACACCAGTCGGCTCTTCGGGACGCCGTCATTGTGTGGAGATGACTGCTCCCTGCGCCATTTTAAACACAGGGGAAGTGACCCTCCGGCAGCCACTATCATATTCAAATTCCTGGAGATATGAAGAGCAATCTTGGGCTCCATACATGAAATATATGCCTGGTTTGCTCCCTGCATTTCACCAGAAGTAAAGAAACACTTGTATCTGTCTGGTTTAACTCATTCAAAGATTGGCTTCACCTCACGTGCACTGCACTCACAAATAGAAGACAACATTACAGCACAGTCATTTCCCCCCCATTCCCCTATACTCACAAAATTGCTGCCACAACTCGGCCTTATCACACAAAAGCAACACTTGCAACACGGATTCATACTGGACGAACACCACCTCCAACAGGCAAATTAAAAACCTTACAATTAAATGTTGTACGTCTCTACTTCACGCAAAACAAAGTGAAAAACTTTCTTACCAATCAGAAAATAACATTAAACTCCTGCCAGAAACAAAGCTCACAGGCATACAGAAAGCCTAAAACATTGATAAGCAACCACACATGGGCACAAACAGAACAGATGAGTATAGAGGAGGGCTCATCGCATGCATGAAGTCTATTTTCTACAACTATACAACAAAGGCAACTTATTAATATTTCCCAGATTATACCACACCAAAAAAAATACAATCACTCAGAGACAAAAGTGACTAAAAACAAATAAACACCTCCTAGGCCATGACAGTACAGTACAATACAAACCTCAGCTCCTTCTCTTACTACTGACACCTATCACTGCTGGGGACTGGTACACAACCAAAGAAACTTACGATTTCTCTACAATGCAGCACCATTCAACAGCATGTATTCTCAGTGACACTTCACAACACATCTACATTATATATCAAGCAAAACATTCCCCTTCTTTCCACGACATCACATTCTCTTCACTTACCCTTTCACATAGCATCACCGGGCAAACAGTACCACAGCTCTCTTGCAGGTCACTTACCAGTCATAATCACTTCAGGAATGTGTTCTTGATCAGAACAATCACAATACTTACACAGAGCGCAAGAAAGATTGGGCTAAACTTATCGAAGTACTGGAACAACATTTCAACACACTAAAAAACATAGCCTTCACCAACATTGACAAAAATGTTGAAAAAATTAAAATCATCATACTTTCTGTAGACAAACACCACATTCCACGAGGAAACATTACACCAGAGATTGCTTGGATCAAAATACCAACTGAAACATAACTCCCCCCTCCCACACACACACGATATCATCACAGAAGTCCAACAAGTAAACAACAAAATCAGAACAAAGAAAGTGGAAAACTTGAAGACCATTGTTACGACATTCAGTCACTGCAGATCCATCTCGGCATTATAAAACACCATGCCAGATCACAAACACGTTCTTCCAAGACTCATTTGACCATCACTTCCAATACTAAACTCATCCCCTCATACAGGGAACGAGCAAGCATATTAATGAACTACAGGCAGCATAGCTCACTTCACACCATGATGCACTGCATCTGAACAAAAAATACCCTCTCCACAGAGTCCTCTTCCCCTGACCACAACATAAGTTCCTGCACTCCGGATCGAACATACAAAGATATAAAGAAAATATAAAGCTCTACAAGCACTGGGCGGATGATATCAACATTCTGCACCTGAAATATTTAAGACCACACTTCATCCAGGCACTGATAAATATTAACTAATATTCTTACGCACTTGTAGTATTTGGAAAAGTAGAACAGTCATCGCTATACTCAAACTAAACACTGATCTAGCACACTCTTCTTCTTGCGTACTCATAAAGTAGAACAGTCATCGCTATACTCAAACTAAACAATGATCTAGCACACCCTGCTTGCGTACTCATAAAGTAGAACAGTCAGTGCTATACTCAAACTAAACAATGATCTAGCACACCCTGCTTGCGTACTCATAAAGTAGAACAGTCAGTGCTATACTCAAACTAAACAATGATCTAGCACACCCTGCTTGCGTTCTCATAAGATTACCTTGTACACCATCAAAAATAAATGACCATCAGATTTTTAACAGAGCCACAGCTCACACTCCATTTACCCCCTCACAACCTGATGATAGAGCACTACACTTCACCAACGCCATACTGACCAGCCTCAAAACATGCATCTGACAGCATGAAGTGCATGAAATCCATACACATGCGTTTCTTACATTATATATTGGAAATAAGTTTATTCTATCCCCGAGGGAAGCCTATAGGTTATAACATAAACATGAAAAACAGCTAATAATGCCTTGCTGACTATCTACTAGGTAGACAAGAACATGTGGCATTCCAGAAAAATCAGTGCGAAGAAGTGAGTTCCTTATTAGCGTACCTCAAGGCTTTGTTCTTTCACATATACTTTACAGTCTGTACTGTCATTATATTCTCACATCACAACACCCACAAATCTTGTTTCATATGCAGATGATGGTACAATACCAGCTACACACTACTTCTCAGACACAGCATACTCACTGCAACAAGATTACCTTTATACACTTCAGGCCTGGGTCACAGACAACATGTTGACGATTGCTCCAACCAGATCTACCAGCAAAAAGAATACAAATTCACTCCTAACATCACACTTAATGATATACCCGTGCCTCGTACCCCTCCCACCAAGATCCTTAGAGTGGCATGACACTGGGCATGCCGTCAGGGATCATATTTTAATTTTTTTAATGCCTTCGACATTGGGCATAGGCTTTAACAGCTTGTTTTCGCGGGCCCAGCGGTCCTCCTATGTACCATACGCCTCTACATGTCACCACTCCGGCATTAACACCCACCGTCCATGCTGAATACATGTTAGGGTTGTCTCATAGAGGGCTGTTGTCTTGGTACTGGTGTCCTTCTGCAACATGGCAGTTATAATGGTAAATTATAGTCCCGGCACATGACTCAGGTTGTCATTATCGTGCCTTGGCATCGAACCTACCATTCAAAAGTGAGTCCGATTTCGTATCATATTATACACGAATCATATTATTATGCGCGAATATATTATACACGAATATTATTGTACACGATCATATTATACACGAATCACATGCGTCTCATATTATACATGAAATCAGTCGCACTTTTGAATGGTAAGTTGCCAGGATTCGATAATGCCAACCTCAGAGTCGTTCGCCACGACTATAGTATAGTCTACCTTAGCGAAATTCAAATCCTTTAAACTGTTCCCTGCCCCAACTGGGATTCGAAACCATGCCCAGTAGGACATCAGACCACTTCTCTACCGATTTGGCCACCACCTCTGGGGGAACAACTTCAGACTCCTAAAACACACACACACACACACACACACACACACACACACACACACGTCACCAGTTATCTCACAGGTACTCCACCTCTTCCCTACACACTCTTTCCTAAGCTATCGTGGGACAGTTTCCCAGTTCCGAGGAATGCAAAGTACTGCAGTCTTTCTTTTCCAGGGGGACGTTCTCAGCATGGAGCAGATTGCCTCCTGAAAGATAAAGGAATGTGAGGGATCTTCCTTATGAGTGAGTGCCATTTGGTGGCAGATTCATTAAGTACCGCTCTCCCCTACACCACGCAGAACCAGTTCACTGTGATGTTTGCTGCCACGGTGTCTGGACACTTTTATTTATCACATGCCCCATCTGAATTTGTGTTGCGGTTTCTTTGAGAGAGAGAGAGAGAGAGAGAGAGAGAGAGAGAGAGAGAGAGAGAGAGAGAGAGAGAGAAAATGAAACTGCTAGACGAATTGAAGGCTTGGTCTAACTGAACCTGATCGAGACTCGTACATAGAGGAGGGAGTAGTGACGTCACAAGGCAGAAACTCAGCAAAAAATCAACTATAATTGAGTGGAACTCCTACGTAACCCGCTCAAGCCGAAAGAAGCTCCTTGGCTATATACAAATAACTTAGTATAATGTTTTTACTCTGACCTGGTCTACTATTGCCCCGTCTCCATCTTGAATGCTGAGTTGTAATTTTGCAACACGAAGTCACGAGGAACTGCTATGGAAAGGGTGTAGAACCGTAGTATTTTCTTTTTCAGCCACTGAGGTTCGTGAGATAATCTATACTGTAAATGGACGAAAATCCTGGCCATGTTGGAGTAAAAGAAGAAAAACATCAAAGTTAATAAATTTCCTCAACTAATATTGAACTTGCTGTTAGCAGTTATAGTTTCCATGGTTATTTTTCAATATTAAAATTCTTAAACTTTTAAATCGTTACTTTCTGTGCTTTACACAGACCATTCCCGTCCTGTCTGATTTTGCTTTTCTAGTCTGGTTAGTCAACACACCAATGGTAATGTCTCCACAACTGATGCAATTACTTTTTTTATCCATAACTTCACATTTAGATGACGAATTGATTACTCGGTGGTATTTGGTAGCTATAAATTATTAAAAATTATTTTCAGTGTGTCATTTCGTTTATAAACAACTAAGTCCATTCTAAACATTCAAGAGAAACAGTGCTGAAGATAATGTGTTGGTCATCCACATCCATGCAAAGCCGTGTCTGTTGAAACTAGGAATGACTGAGGCTGCTTAACCTTGGGTTTCCAGTCCACCCACCAACTGCCGTCAGGGTTGGCAGTTGTTGCCAATTTTGGCATTTTATCCCATATTATTTATCAAGTTTTTTTTCTCTGCCAAAGAAATTGTCATTTTCGTATGGTTAAAACAAAGATGTCATATTGAAACAAAGATGTCATTAGGATACATTTTATTTTTATTTTATTTATTTATTTTATTTATTTATTTATTTATTTATTTTTTTTGTGGGATAGGAGTGTAGAGGGGAATTCCACCTCAACCCCTACCTCTCCTGATACCCTCTTAAGCCAGAATCCCAGAGAGAAAAGGTGGTGGTGTCCTTTCGAAACTAGGGACGAGGGGTGTGTGGAAGAGGTTGGCCAGGCCACCTCATCCATCACCCCTCCTGAGACCCTCACCAGCCACATTCAAACCCAGAGAAAGTGGCGGTGAACCTTCGGAGACGGAGATTAGCCTGCCCATGGAGTGTTTCTTTAACGGTGGTGAGGAGTCTTATGTGTTGCATCGACTAAGTGGAGCCATACTAGAAGGGTCTATTTAAAGCACTCTCCCCGCTCCCAGTCACTGGGAGGGCAAAACAATTCAATTCTTTATCGGTCCCAAGCCTGGATTAATGGGGAGGGTTGGTGTCAGGAATTGTAGCCGGACGTAAAACCAGAAAAAAAAAAAAAAAAGGCAAATCATATCAGGATAGCCTCGTCCTAATATTTCGGACAGAGCTGTATGGTGAAGACTGGCCAATCATCGACCCCATACATAGGTGAGAAAAGATGGAAGATAAAAAAGATGAAGATGACTAATTACAAAAATGAGTTTCAGTATCTCGTAGCCTTTGCTGCCTCCCACATTTGCCTATTGACATTAGACACGGAATGGAATGATCTTCGGTCAGGAATGCTCTGGTTTGGTTTAAATAGACTGTCAGTAAAGTCATCAGTTTAGCATACTGTCAGCTGTGCAAGTTCTTAGAAAATCTCTCTGGTCTTTTAATTATCACCAGTGATATTAGGCAAGTTAGTCATGATTTCTTAACTGCGACTGGCAGAAGATATATTGATTTCCATCATGAGCATCATAGAATTATAACTTGCCCTTTTCTTCAGGAAGCAACTGAAATTTAAAGATGAGCTATTTTCCTATAAATGTCCAGGAGGAAGTACATTTTATTAACAGTATATCTTACGACCAAAGTGTAGGGTTTAATAGGCAAGTGTTATAGTTTAATAAAAATAAAATATATGAAGCATAATGTTAAAAATATAAATGTTCTATTTTGCATATATGACATCTTTTGATAAAAATGTTGTTAATGATGTGGCACCTGTCCCTGGACACTTTTCAGGATCCTACTTTCTCACTGCCACTCTGGAGCCTTTCCATACCCCTAGGGACTTTTCTCCTCTGCCCCAGCATTTAGCTGGGACTAGGAGGAAGTCACGTCGAGTTGGTTCGGCTCTGGGGTTCGGACCGGAAAACGCGGTGCAAGAGTATTTTCCAAAGTATCTAGTGCTGAAACCCTCTGTGGGTGGCTCAGTGTTGAATACTGATATTTTCGACTTGCGCTGTGACATTATTTCTATCTGTAGTAGATTTCCTAAACATCCAGTTCCCTGATGGACCCCTGAATGCACCTCTGAATTGAGGCCCAAACAGGTCGCTCTCTCACGGCTTCACTGTCATCTTGAGGAGACTCAATATTGGTGGCTTTTCAAAGGGCCCGTGCTCATGCACGTTGCGTGTTGAAGGAGGCTAGACGTGCTTCATAGTGGGAATACGTTTCCTCCCTTCACTCGAGAACTTCTCGCACCCAAGAGTAGAACCAGATCAGGAAGATTTCTGACAAATTTCCTGTTCCTTCCCCTCCTGTTTTATATGATGAAGGTTGGGCTGTGACTGATGCCTTTGCTGTTACTGAAGCATTTGTCAAGCATCTTGCTGGTGTGTTTAAACAGGACACTGAATCACCTTCGGCTTGCCAACGTCGGCGTTTAGAATCCTGTAGCCTCAGCTTCACATCTTCTGGGGGAGAGTCTAGCAATGTCTCATTTTTTTGTTTCTGTGCTTCAGGCGGCTTTGTCACAATGTCATGGTCTGTATTCAGGCTGTGATGATATTCCATATGCCTTTTAACGTCATGGCTGACGAATTCTATTCCTTTTTACTGGAGTTATATAATAGAATTTGGTGTGCTGGTGAGCTTTCATCTTCTTGGGCTGCTGTTGTGCTTATCCCCATCCCTAAGCCAGGAAAGAAGCATCTGCAGGCAACAAAATTCGTCTGATCTCTCTGTTCTCTTGTGTTTGCATGGTGTTCATATTTTAGAGGGGGGAGGGGAATTACTTATGACTAGCCCAGTATGAATTGAAAAATGCGATCTACCACTGATGCGCTACTGTCCTTGGAATCTTCTGAAAGTGAGGCACTCACCATTAACTAACACCAGGACACGGTCTTTTTCGATCTGCAGAAGGCATAGGACACTGCCTCGTGTCATGACATTTTACTCTCTCTTCATGAGTTTGGTCTTCATGAGCGCTTGCCTGTTTTTATTCAGCAGTTATAATCTAACTGTTTTTTAAGCGTCCAAATAGTAGGAGAACTTTGTAATGCCCATGCACCTGAAGATGGGGTAACACAGGGGAGCATCCTTTGTAATACTCTGATGTGGCCATCAACCTTTCTTTGATGTGGACATCAATAGCGTAGTTCATGTACTTCCTCATGGTGCATGAGGCTCACTATATGTAGATGACCTCTCAATATCCATTACTGCATCTAGAATGTCTTTGATAGAGGAAGTTACAGCTGGCAATTAATAAAATTTCTGAGAGGGCTGAGTTTTGTGACTTCCGTTTTTCTTTAACAAAGACAATGGCTATGCATTCTTGTCAAGTTTGGGGGGTTCATCCAGACCCTGACTTGTATCTCTATGGTCGGAGAATATCCTGCATGAAAGAGACGCGGTGTCTGGGTCTTCTACTTGATGACGACTAACTTGGGTTCCTCAAATTCGTTCTGTAAAGGCAGCTTGTAATAAAGGTTTGAGTCTTTTGAGGGTTTTGGCTCATACCTCTTGGGATGCTGACCATCAGACCCTCCTCCTCTTGCATAGGTCTCTTATCCTTCCAAAACTTGTATATGGGTGTGAGATCTATTCCTCTGCACCCAACACTTGTCTCCAGTTGTCAAATTGTGCATCATGCTTGTGTACGTCTGGCAACCGGGGCATTCAGGTCATCCCCAACTTAAAGTTTGTTGGTGGATGCTGGTGTCCTCTCTTTGGATTTAGGTCACCAGTCATTGATGATGAGGCGTTGGTATCATCTTCACCACATTCCGGACTCAGTTTCTTGTGCCCGATCTTCTGTTTATGACACCCGTCCTAGTTTCCCGAAGCCCTTTGGTTACAGGGTCCGGTCTGTTATGTTAGCCCTCACTGTTCTGAGACTGGCAATCTGTCCACATCGGATCCCAAGGGCGGATTTTTGGCTACTCCCTCATGTGACGTTTTGTTGGTCTATTGTTTGTAAAAGGGATTCACTTCGCTCTTAGGTGTCCCTCTCTTTTTGGAACATACCTCAACTCATAAGGGCTCTGTCTCTGTCTCCTCTCATGGATCAAAGCCTGATACTGCAGTAGGCTTTGGTGTTGTCTTCCCTTCCTTTAGTAGGGGGGGGGGAGGTTGCCTCCTTGGTATTACTGCAGTGTATATGGCAGAACTGACTGCGATCTGATTTTTTTTTCAAATAATTTTTAATCTCCCTCAATATGCTTTTGTGATTTTTAATGACTCCCGTAGTGCTCTTTCTGCACTGGAATCTTTTAATGCATCCCATCCACGGGTTTTATCGATTTTAGAGTGGCTTTTTCTTCTTGGCCGTCGTGGCCGTTGTGTGGATTTCTGTTGGTTTCCCACGCATGTTGGTGTGGCGATCAGTGAGAAAAGCTGCATCTCTTCAACAGCTCCCTACCGACTACCTGCTTCCCACTTTTGATGTAATACCTTACTTGCGGTACGCGATTCGTAAGTGTTGGCAGAGACAGTGGGATGGTGTTGCTCCTAACAAGCTAAAAGTAATTTTTCAGACAGTGGTTGTGCCGAGAGTTCTCTCCTCCATGCCTTGGAGGTGGCTCTTGTGACTGAAGGTGTCTCTCGCCAGGTACTCTCGGATTATGCATGGGTTCATGATGAGTGGTGGGACTCAACAGTACTGTTATGCTTGCCTAGTTCCCCTTACTGTCCGTCATTTGCTGGTCGAGTGTCCAAGTCTGGGACCTACCTCAGTGATTCTTCCATAGACATAAGGGGGCAGATGGTGCCTACTGTATGTCCTCATTCTTCGTGGAACCTCCGGCGATTGTACTGTTTTTTAGTTTTCTCCAGGACCCAGCCCTACTTCCACTTCTATAAGTCATTGATATTTTATAAACTATTCTTTAATTACTTCCAGTGTTTTTATCCATACTAATGGGTATTAACTTTATTTTGAATATGCACATTTTATTTGTGTCATTTTTTATCTTGTTGTCCAGCGGCATAAGACCCTGGCTGTTGCGCCGCCATATTTCAGTTATGTTCAATCAATCAATCATCCATTCCGTACTGCACATTTTTCAAAGAAAATAACATAATTAAAAACGTTTATTGCATAAATATTCCTCATTATGGAACATCACCACCAAAAAAACATTACTTCACCCCGACTCTCATCACTCTTTCGTTCCACTCAATTTTCTATCATATCAGGTTTTTTAACATCCCATTACTTGGTAAATATCATCGTAGATTTCATCTTTTTACAGAATATTTTTCTTTTTAACTCTCTCTCTCTCTCTCTCTCTCTCTCTCTCTCTCTCTCTCTCTCTCTCTCTCTCTCTCTCTCTCTCTCTCTCTCTCTCTCTCTCACACTGCCTTTCCTAAGGAATTTCAAAACGGAAATTTTTAGTGGATTACCTGAAAACTATTACTTTTGATAACTTAATTTTAAAAAATAATATTTTCCCTGTTCATGTGGTAAAGGCGAATAAAAAAATCAAATTTCTGTGATTTTCTTAGTAAAACAATGTGTCTAACGATCAGAAGACAGAAGAAAGTCCTTACGTACATGAGGTTGTGGAAAGATTGTTTGTTGAAATGTAAAGAGAACAGAGAGTAGGCAGTGAGCTCGAGTTGGCGGTGGGAAAGAGGGAATGGACACCGAAAACGAAGTGTCAGGATGGGGTGATGAGGTTTATTAAGGTAATGTCTAAGAACAAACTGCATGGAGAGAATCTGTTCGTGGAACCTCTTCTAAGATTATAACACCCAGTTATAGACCTATTAACATTTTCAGATATAAATGAAACAATGATTTGAGGATTTAAAATGAAAGTAGTCATTAGAAGAGATATAATAGAACTACAATGAACGGTATTAATGAGAAAGAAATCGAGTAAAAAAAAAGGAAAGAAAAGAGAGAGAGAGCGAGAGAGAACTTTACCTATTGATGGAAACAATTTTTTTTTTTTTCTGTTTGAAAAATTACAACTTATCAGTAATGCCTTCATACATATCCATTACACTCATTATACTGTGTGTGTGTGTGTGTGTGTGTGTGTGTGTGTGTGTGTGTGTGTGTGTGTGTGTGTGTGTGTGTGTCACTTGCTACTTAACGCTTTGGGGTTCAGGATATAATGCAAAATTACAAAATTGTACAGTAAAAGCTACAAAGGTCACTAACGTTCTTGGAATTCAGTCACCTCAGATTTTGCCACTTGACTCTTTGTAACAACATGTACAGCTGCATCATTATCTCCACTGTTTAGGAGATCCATTATTATCATAGTCTTTTACACATGAGTGCATTCAGACCAGAGGAAAGAAATGAGAGTAGAGGGAAAATTATCCTTAGTAATCTGCATTTTTTCCCCTCTCTCTCTGTCAACCTCTGACACGTAAAATTTCGAAAGTTTTTGCTGTAATGCGTTTTATAATGGACAAAAGATGGTATATTCATGTCTTCCTCTACAGATGCAAGCAAAATTGTTTACTATGTGTGTGTTTGCCTCATCGTTATTACAGTTTTTACAGATACTAATAGACCATTCTTTTTTTTTTTTTTTTTCCAGGGTCAACCTGTTCAGCATGCAACCTTCTTCAGTCATAATTATCACACTGTTCGGTCTCGTATCCACAGACTACGGCACGGCCCCTTCCAAGAACAGTGAGGCTGGGGAAATAACTTTACTCATGAATCTCCTGGCTCAGCAGTTCACCCCAAACTGTCTAAGAGTTTTTATGATCAGCAATAAAACTAATGGTCCCAGGAATGTACTGGCATCCTTACGACCAAACCAACACACATTTAATACTGATCTTTCCCCTGGCAGCTTATTAAGTAAAAAGATTAGTGGAGATGAAAGAATATTGCAAAAATCGAAATATCATTCGCAAATAACTGTAGATCAATATAATATTCACCAGTCAGGGAAAGTCTTGGCTTACATCAATAACAACCCTTCTCGAATGACCCCGTTCTCGTGTGTAAACTATCTGCTGGCAGGACTTCCAGACTTTCGCCTCCTGCCAGTACTCACAGATCCATTCTCCAGGAAGAAGGTCAATCGTTACTTCCTGGTCCACGCCCAAAACGCCACCGACGCAGAACATTTCCTCTTGGATCAACGTCTAGGGAAGGAGGAAAATGTGGCAGCCCTCACCCACCAGGAGTCTCAAAACAAGACCTACTGGCGTGTATTAATCCGTCAGCTCTTGCACCCTTCAGGCTCCCCTCAGGTCCTCAGTGTGAACAAGTGGTCCACAGACACTGGCCTAGCAAATACTAATGACATATTCCCAGACCAAACGACCAACTTATACGGTGAGAAAATGAAGGTTGTGACACTGTACTCCAAGCCTTTCATCGTATTTGACGAAGTTGAAGGATCTTTGACAGTCACGCCTAAACCATGTGTAGATGTATATCTCCTTGACGTGTTGTCCAAGAAATTGAACTTCACTTACATATTAACCATGCCAGCAGATGGCCAGTGGGGTGTTCTTAGGGATGACGTGAGTGTTTTCCAACTCTACTCAGCAGTATGTAGTCTTTCTCACTGTGTTTAAGTATACTGTGTTTTGTTTTATTTCATTATTTCCCACCCACCCCAAATTCCTTCATAACACAATTCTTCCCCTCCATCAGGGCCATTTCACAGGCATAGTGGGCGATGTAGAGTTCAGACGAGCCAACTTCTCCTTGATTCTGAATCTGATGTTGGAACGAGCACAAGTGGTAGACTTCAGCAAGATGTATTTCATGGACCCCATGAGTTTTATTACGGCAAAAAGTTCACCGAATGAACGGTGGAGGAAACTTCTAACACCTTTCCGATGTGAGTGATGAATAGCCAGCCAGTGAATATATATATCTTATTAAATGAATTCATCTTTTATAGATAGATAGATAGATAGATGCACAGATAGAGTTATATATACATTCACGAGTATTTAACCCGCCCCATCCAGACCACTTTTCCACCACTGACTCCCCCCAATTCCGACCATTTTAGGATTTTTTTTTTTTTTGGCTCAAACCTTCACTTTTGGTGAAAAACATCGAAAATTCATAGAGAAATCGCTCACCTGAGGTTTAAAATACTCATTACAGTTAGGAGTACCTCCTTACCTTACTGGATTTTCTATCAGGCTGGCACTAAAGAAAACGAGTTCTATGGGAGGATAACTATTTCACACCACTCATAAACGGTATTTATTTATTTACTTGGTACGTATTTATATGTAGTACAAGAGTATATTGGTTTTCAAGCAGTAATATAGGCATTATAAGCATTGTTTCACTCACTAATACCTGACCTTTTTTTGCCACATTCCCTGATCATCATTTCTAACTGTTTCTTCCTCTAATGCTATGTAAAGTTTGTCCTCCACATTGTCATTGATTGGGGAATCATTCTGGCCCTGAATTTCGTACCGTGGCATGACATGGCTATACTGGCCAGGTCACTGATAACAGGTGAATTGCTGAGACAATGGCATGCAGGGGAGGGGAGGAGGTCATGCTGGGTAAGGCATTGTCCCTGCCTGGCATCTTGTTGAGGAAGGTGTCACGTGTATACGTACCAAAAATGACTCGCGAAAATTGAAAATTGTGCAAATTAGGGACCTTGCAATTTTTTCGCATTTATGTACGTTGACGGGATTGGCAGTGACAAAACGTGTTGACGTTAAAGAACGTCGACGGGATGCTGCGGGTTAATTCTTTCTATCACAAGACCATGTCATTCAGCTTCATAACTGTCTTGCAATATGCAGAATGTTACTCAACTTGCAAGAAAATTTTCTGTGGCAGAGATAGATTCAGCCTTTATTGTCTCCAATATGTGGAGTGTTCCTGGGTTAATCATTATCGCCTGAATGTACAATCATTACTAACCCAGCGTAATAGTAACACAGTCACTTATAATAAGAATGGACTTTTCCCCCATGGACCCATTATCCTCCATGAACCTCGTTTCCTCCATGGAACTGTTTTCATCTTTTGGCCAGTTATCCCCCATGAACCTATTTTCCCTCATTGGTTCTGTTTTCCCCATGGACCTATTTCTCACCATGACCTTTTTTATTACTCGTGGACCATTTTCTCATTTTTTTGTTTATTTTCCCATGAAACTAGTTTCTCCCACTAATCTATTTTTTTGCTATTGGCCTATTTTCCGCCACGGACCAAATTTCTCTGGCCCTCTTTTTTCTGCTTAGATAATTTTTCTTGCCATGGGCCTACATATCAGCCAATGTCATATTTTTCTCTATACAATTATTTTCTTCATGAACCTACTTTCCCTCTATGAACCAATTTTCCTCATGAACCTATTTTTCATGACCTATTTTCTCCTGTCAAGGGAAAAGCAGAATCCCCAAAAGGATCTATTTTCTCCCATGGACTTTATTTCTCCATGGACCTATACTCACCATGGACTGTACTGTACACTCCCCATTGCCTGTTTCCTCTTCCTGGAGAAACACCAAATACCCTCATCTACCTGCTTTATCCCATGGATATAATTCGCCCAAGGGATTTTTTTACCCATTACTCCAGTGTTTCCACATGTAAGTCTTTCTTCAGAAACCAAAATTCCTACATCAAATTAATTCCAGCCAGGGACCTACTTACTCCGACATTCACCCATCCTCTAACCCAGGTACTTGACCATTCACTCATTGCAGTAAACAGTAAGCCAGTTTTCAGTCAATGTATCCGTTTGCCCATGCACCCACAAAGCCCATCATTCCATCCATAAATCCTAAGCACCTTGAGCTCTCAGTCACTCCAACACACCTATCCACTCTGCCCCACACAGCCACCCCATTCATCTATCCCATCCACCCTCCTATCCCATTGACTTAGCCAACCTGACCTGCCCCAGAAACCATACAATCCACTCACGCTATTCGTTTTACAAACCTTGCCTGTCCACCCGTCCTCCCCATCGTACCCACCCTGGCTAACCTACACACCAACCATCCACCCACTACTTAATCCATCCCACCCATCTGCCCAAAAACCTATCCACCCATCCACCGAGCTTAGACTACCAGCGGAATGACATGCAAGTTTACACACACACACACACACACACACACACACACACACACACACACACACACACAGCTACGTTTAAAGACATCATATTTTTTCCATTTACTTTTTTTTACACACATGGTTTGATCAGTGACTCTTAACGTTTGTCTCTGCCGTACCCTTTGCATTTTCAAAATATTTGTACATACTTCTTGTCAAATGCAAATCTTAACTTGGTGGGTAGATAGCCCATGTCCCAGGGAACAATCGATTAGCTTTTGGGACCGATCCGGATCGTATTACAGATTATGGATCCGGAAAATACTTTTTGTGAAACCCTAATCAGTGATGAGAAAACCTAACCCATTTCGAAGAGAGGTTTGGAAATTATGTTGCCGTTGTCAGAGAGATGCTCTCCACTAAGTGCCCCTCTATAACTGTAATGCAGTCTCTTATGCATAGATAGTTTCTGAAACAAAGTGATGACTCACTTTTTGTGCTTCCGACTGAGAGGATTTGGAAAACGAGGATTTCCTCAGAAGTTTGTTCTATTAGCCTGTAATTGTGTATTGTCTTTTATAAAAGAAACTTGTTCATTAAATTGGAAAGTATGCAGTTTCAAACTACGGACAAGTTGTACAATTCGTGCTAGTCGTGGGAACGGTTTGAGCCGAGAACAACACAAGACTTCGAGCTGAAACTTCATGGAAATATTTCTCATAATTACATTATAGTGAATGGAATTCAGATTATTTTTTCACATAGCAACATCTTCAGGGGAAAGTTATGTTTCAGAAGAACAGGTTAGCTCCCAATGTTTTGTTCCTTTATATTCAGTCGCATAGGACATTGATTCTCCCACACCAACAGTTTCATCATTCAAAGAATTGCTACGAGAACCTTGCCAATTAATATATATATATATATATATACAGGCATACCCTGTTTTAACGATCTAATTGGTTAGGTAAAACCCCATCGTTAGGCGAGGTATTGTATATCAGGGTACTTTTAACATGTATTTCAATGTGGACTGTTTACCAGCCTTGGGTTTCCCCCTAAGCTAAGTCCAAAACCTGCCAAGATGAGCCTAAAAACAGGTTTAAAGGCAGTCTTAATGGCCTAACACCTGTCAAGGAAACTAACCCAAGCCTAACACCTGTAAATAACTCACTGAAACAACAAATAAAACCTGAAAATCATAAAGAATAGGTTAGAGAATATCAAACACCTCTCATCACTTACTTCCTGTAAGTCCATGTCCAGTCCTGGTCATTATCCTTGCTATATCCCTCGAGGCTAGGGGACATGTGGTGCTCCCCACCACTCAGTCCTCTTCCTCAAAGCCCTCAAACCCTATCTCCAGGGGAGGGTCAGAGGGGGTTGGCGATGGAGTGTGATGCGATGACTCAGGCAGAAGCAATGGAGTGTGATGTGATGACTCAGGCGGAGATGATGGGGTGTGATGTGCTGGCTCAGGCAGAGACGATGGGGTGTGATGCGATGATTCTGGGGGTGGTGATGGAGTGCGATGTGATGATAGTGGAGGTGGTGTGGGAGACAGCTCCGATGTCTGGTGAGGTGGCATGGGTGACCTCTCGTCGTATTGAGGGAGACAGAGACGGTGGCCAAAGTGGTGTGGGAGATGGAGGGTGGGATGAGGAATGCTTCGATGGAATGGCAGAATGCCTTAGTGGAAACACAGGTGACACGGGAGACGGCAATCGGCTGGAGATTAGGTCCAGCACAATGGGCCGAGCATGTCCTCGGCGGGAGGTGTCCATCAGTGTTTCTCTGCTGGTTGAAGGTTGGGGAGATGGTCTGCTCGTTGAGGACTGGGGAGATCCTGTGCGACTTGCTGGCCTGGTGGGGGCCTGCTTAAAGAACGATGTGATCATTGTCTGCCTGGCCGCCCTCTTCTTCTCCTTCAGCATCGTCCTGTACACTTTCATACTCTCCTCGAGCCAATTACCTGTGTTCCTGCTTCGTCCTGGGAGGAGGTCGTGTGTTTTCATAAGGTCTATAAGCTCATCCAGGTTTGTTTGCATCTCCTTCAGGATCTTCATGTTGAGAGCTCAGACCTCAAGCATAACCTCCTCCTCTGCCTCCTGGTGCACCTGCTCAATTTCCATATTGAGGACCTCCTCATTGCTGAGCTCCTTCCTGTGGCTCTCGAGAACCTCCTCCACGTCATCCTAGTCGACCTGCCTGAAGCCTGTCTCGTGTGACATCTGGACAAAGCCCTGCCGCACATGCTCGACAGGCGGAGGTTGAACGCCCTTGGGGAAGTCGGTGAAGAAGTGAACACATTCTGGCCACAGCTTCCACCACACACCATTCATCATTGCCTGGCTCACCTTGTCCCATGCTGCAGTTATATTCTCCAGGGGGTGGCATATGTTTTACCCTCTCCAGAACTGCTGTACAGTTGTTCTGTCATCAGTGTCACAGTCCCTTACCAACTGCTTCATCGTGCGGCAGAGGTAGTAGGCCTTAAAGGCAGTGATCACCCCTTGGTTCATTGGCTGCAGCAAGGACGTGGTCTTGGGGGGTAGGAACACCACCTCAATAGTGCTGCCCCATTCCTTCATTGCGGGTGGGTGGCTAGGCGCCTTATCCACCACCAGGAGAAATCTGTCTATCTATCTATCTATGTGACTCGACAGGCTCCTTTTAAATAACTCATTTCCACTACTCTAACTCTTGACTTGAGTCCTTCCAACAACGTCCAAGCTTCAACTCCATATGTTAGAGTTGGTATCACAATACTGTCATGTAGTAACTTTTTCACTTCCATGCTCACTTCCCTGTTTATCACTGCTTTCAAGGAACCAGCAACCTTTCTTCCTTTTTGTACCCTTTCAAGTAATTCACCCTCCAAATTTCCATCATTACTCATTATGCTCCCAAAGTACTTAAACATACTCACATTTTCCATTTCCTCACCATCCAACCTTACTGTACATTCTCTGATCCCCTCTCTCAAAGACCATCACTTCACTCTTCCCTACAATCACCTTAGATTCTGTTTCATACACACTCTCCCAAACTCATCCACCAAGCCTTGCAGCTCCCCTTCGTCTTCACTTAACAACACAGTATCATCTGCAAACAACAGTACAGGGAGTTTCCAAACACTACCCTCTCTCACGAGGACCAGTCCAACATCCACTGTCCTACATTGTATCTCTTTTATTACCCCATCCATGTACAGATTGAACAACCATGGAGACATGACACATCCCAGTTTCAACCCAACTTTCAAAGAAAAAAATTCACTCAGTTCACCATCCACATGCACTGCAGCATTATAACCATCATACATACTTTTCACAGCATTCAACAACTTCCCATCTACTCCATATATTCTTGATACTTTCCACAATCCTTGTCTATCCACCCTGTCCTATGCTTTCTCCAAAGCCATGAAGGCCGCATACAACTTCTTTCCCTTCTCTAGAAACTTTTCCACTAAAGATCTAAGAATGAATATCTAATCTACACAACCTCTTCCCTTCCTAAAACCTCCCTGTTCTTCTCCAACTAATTCCTCTGTTATTTCCCTAACTCTGTCAATAAATATCCTTCCATACACTTTCCCCATTACACTAAGAAGACAAATGCCCCTATGATTACCACACACTTCTTTTTCTCTTTTTCCTTTGTACAAAGGAATAATTATACCTGACTTCCACTCCTCCGGGACTCTACCTTCCTCCCAGGCCAATTTGCACATCTTCCACAACTATTCTACTACTATCTCTCCCCCATGCTTCAGCATTTCACCACACACTCCATCAATTCCTGGGGCTATCCCCATTTTGACTCTCTTCATTGCTTCCACAACTTCTATCCTACTGATTTCTTCCTGTCTTCTCACCTCCCTCCTTCTCCCAGCCATTCCTCAGTCACATATACTCGCATTACTTTCATTCTCTATGTTAAACAATTCCTTAAAGTGTTCTCTCCATCTTCTCACTTTTTCTCCCTTCTTCACTAGTAATCTACCATTTTTATCTTTCACTCCCCTACTAACTTCACTGCCACCCTGTCTTACTCTTTTCACCTCTTTCCAGAACATTTTCTTACAGCCAGATTTTCACGAGATGCATGCCTCTTCAGCACATGAGAGAGGTACGAGTGAAAATATGATGAACAGATATCTGAAGTCAACCAAGCCTTCTTGTTCGACTTCCAGATAACCCCAAGGTTCTCTTTACCATACCCCACCAGAGCCCTGGGGTTCTTGGAGTGGTAGACAAGGAGTATCTTCAACTTGAGGTTGCCCTCAGTGTTGCCTCCCAGCAGCAGTGTCAGTTGGTCCTTCGAGGGCTTGAATCCTGGTATAGACCTTTCCTCTGTTGCAAGATATGTCTTGGAGGACATTCTCTTCCAAAATAGCCCAGTCTCGTCAAAATTCAAGACCTGCTTTGCACTATTGCCACCCTCCGTGATGAAGCATTTCAGCTCATGAGGAAACGCTGCTGCCACCACTGTATCTGCACTCGACGCCTCACCGTACATCTTCACGGGGTGGAGATTTGCCCGCCTCTTAAACCAGTTAAACCACCCATGGCTAACCTTAAAGGTCTCACTTTCATCAAGCTCACGCCTTACACTGAGTTCTTCCCAGAGTGAGAGAGCCTTAGTGCAAATAACAGCCTGGCTCATGGGTGCCTTGAGCCTGTTCTGATCTTCCACCCATGTGCTCAGCATCCTCTCCAGCTCCTCCATCGCAGGCTCTCGCTGGCAGGTGATATGGGAGGCAGATAAGGTTGCAACCTCCCCAGCAGCAGCCCTAATGGCCTTCTTCTTGATGATGGTCGAGACAATCGACTGGGCCAGGTGAAGAGCTGAGGTGATAGAACACGCACCTTCATGTCTGTCGTGCCGCTTAAGGATTTCCAATTTCACCTCCAGTGGCAGTCTTATGGAGATGCTTCGCAGGAACATCACAAGCACCACCATTAGCAGGACGCTTACCACCATAACTAGGGCCTCCACTAGCACAACAACTAGCCCCACCACATGCAGCATCCTTACCAGACATGATCACACTTATTTTGACAAAAATTCACACAATATCGCACTGCAAACATGATTAGAATTACTGCTCCGCTCAAGGGATTGCTTGAACACAGTTACGATGCACTACGATAGCAACTTGTGTAATGTTGGTGGTGCAATACGATATATGGCGGGCGAGTGTAAGGGAGGTCCTCACTCTGAGATGGCTAGTATGAGAAGAGCGATATGGGTAAGCGTGGGGTGAGAGATGGGTATGGGGCCTGTGTGAGTGTCCTTGCACATCCTGGGAGGCGGGCAGGCTCAACTGGCCACGAGAAAGCATGCGATTCAAAATTTCGGCCCGTCGTCTGCGGGCGCGACATCGGAGGGCCCATCGTTAAACCTGGGCTCGCCCATCAGGTATCAGGGCCTGGTGCAATTTGTACTCCCATCGCTAAGCCGAGGTATCACATCTTGGGGGATCGTATATTGGGGCATCACTGTATATATATATATATATATATATATATATATATATAGTTGCCTCTCAACTAACACGAGTTTTAAAAACGTGTTTTTGTTTTAACACGAACAAATATTTAAGGAGATATGTATAACTTGCAAGGGTTTCTCGATTTAAAGCGACTTTACACATATGTGATGGTTTCAAATTAGCCGTGTGCGCCTTGGAGTCCCGAGCTGATAGACCGTGTGTGGCAGTTTATGCATAAATACAGTTTTATTTGACTGTTGCTTAAACTGGTTTTATTCGAACTATAATATCCGAAAATGAAGTTTGGCTCCATTCTGAGCAATTTGGCTCATTTTCAGACAAAATTTGGCCAGGAAAGTGATGGTAGATCTAAATTGTTACAACCTGATGCTGCAGAACAGAAAGAAGAAAACCACTCAGACCAAGATAGAGCAATTCTTTATGAAGAAGACAGAAAACTTAAGGGAGTTATCTTCATCACCAGTAGCACGGGAGTCAGAGGAAGAGGAAGAGGAAGGACAGCAGAGCGAGGAGGGACAAGAAATTCAGGGTGGGGAGTGGCGGGAGGTGGTGTAGAGGGGTAAGAAGGGACAGCAGCAGAAGACGAGTGATGCATAGATGACGTGAGGCTGTGTGTTGTTATTGTTTGTGACCTACTTACTGTAATGAAAATGTTGATTTTACTATAGTGTTTTTATGACCTACAAATGCATTAATAATGTTGAGGAACTTTCACAATGCCGTGAATGAAGCAGAATTGAAAGAGAATCCCCGTAAAAAACGAAAACAGTATGCATTTGGCGAGTAGTAAACAACGCTTCGGCCCAATTAGGGCTCAAATGTTATTTCTCCCCAGATATACTGTTTTTGTTTTTTACGTGGATTTTCCTTCAAATTTATATTTTGCTTTTAAGTTTAGAGTAACATAACTCCCCAAATGGGTAGACTTTCCCAGAGTCCAGGAACGTAACCCCCAATATTAACATTGTTTCTTATGGGAAAATATGTTTTAAAAATGCATTTTTAACTAACGCGACCTCTCCAGGAGCCTAAGCCTCACGTTATTTGAGAGGTTACTGTATATATATATATATATATATATATATATATATATATATATATATATATATATATATATATATACTGTATATATACTGTATATATATATATATATATATATATATATATATATATATATATATATATATATATATATATATATATATATATATATATATATATATATATATATATACTGTATATATATATATATATATACTAGCATGGGTACCCGGTGTTGCCTGCCCAAAATGGCCAACACCCTAATCCTATTTGTTCTACTTCAGTCTTTCATTAATACAATAGAAAGATCATGTATCTCTCATGCTTTTGAAGAAAGGTTATAAGAGATCCAGAAACTTTCAATTTCAGCTTTCACAGAATAATGCACAAGATTTGTGTGCACTTGTCTACTACTACTACTGGTGACCTCAAATGACTTCGAAGGCCAACCTCACATAGCCTATGTGCGATATGAAGGTCATGTGAGTCTCCATGCCATAAATTGGGCAGCTGGGTATAGTCTTTCGAACTTGTATTACCAGTGATCTCAAATGACCTCGGAAGTCAACCTCACATAGTCTGTGTCTGAACTGGAGGTCATGCGAGTCTCCATGCCAAAAATTGGGCTGCAGGGGTACCCGGCGGTGCCCAGCCCAAAACGGCAAACACTCTACCAGCGACATCAAGTGATCCAGAACTGAATTTTGATCTCCTTAAAACCATCCTTGGGCCACCCTGATTCAAAATATATATGGGTCTGGGGGTCTCTGGCCCTTGGTTTGGGCGTGATTGAAAGACAAACAACCAAACAATGCCGTTTTTATATGTACTCTTGTATAGATAGATAGATAGATAGATAGGTAGATAGATGGATAGATAGATAGAGAGAGAGACAGATAGATAGATAAGTAAATACATAGATATACAGATATTTATCCATATATCTATCTATCTTTATCTATATATGTTTATCTATCTATTTATCTATCTATATGTTGGGGGGTGCTCAGAGTCTTGTAGGGTGAATTTCCAAGATGTAAGAAATCACAATGCAGACTCAGTTTTTAATTCTGTTTATCAAACTATAGCTCATGGGGAAGTTTCATGGTGTTTGGAGGGTGTTTAGGGGTCACACAAGGGCTAAACTATGTTTATCCAGTACAAAGTCCATGGTCCTGTGCTCCCGTGTGACGACATCCTGATAAAACTCGGACTGATCATACTCGTTATTTTTGGCCCCAGAACATCTTGGAAGTAGGCTACATCTGGTTCACTTCCGCTTCCTGACAAGTGCAGCTCAGTTGTGGGATGGGGAAAAATTGTTATACACAGCAAATCCCCCAAACCAGTTTGTTTTCGAATGCCCATGGGACCTATAACTGATCCAATGCTTTTGTTTCCTCAGGGCACCATAACTATAGGATGAAGTAATCCTTGCGGTGGTGCTGTAATAGACATGATGGATGAGGAAGAACCGGGAGAAGAGCAGGTCATGAAGAAAAAAGGTACCTGGTCCAAGGTTAACATTTACTTGGTTGGAGTACTGAGGATGACCAGCACCGGGGCTTGCCTTCCTACACTTCACCAGTTGCTGGCAAGGTATTTCAAATTGCACAAAATAGTGAAGCAGGTGGTGTGCAAAATTTCCAGTATTGCTTTAGTTCTGCAGAAAGCCCAGAAACCTCAAAGTAGAAACTGTCATTAACTACCTGGAAATGATTCGGAAGAGGAGGGAAAACATAATGAAATGCAAGGGACGAAGTTCAGAAAACAATATACAAAACAAAGGAGCATTGAGAGAAGAAAAAGAGAAGATCGACAGTATCAAGCTCCACAAGGCCAAGTCTCTGATGAAGATAGTAGATCGCCTGTTCCTAGAAGACCAGGAAACGGATTGGAAAACCACGATAGGGTCAGTGGACCTTGTCCTTGCTTGGCGAGAGGAATGGGTGATGCAGAGACCTCAACCAGAAGCTCAAAGGAGGCTAGAGGAACAACGCCAAATGGAGGAGAGGGCAATCATCGCCGAGCTGGAAGATTCATATTCCACAACGTCAACTGACGAAGGAGATACCCTACCGCCAAAAGCATGGACACTGGGAGCTTGTCCAGATCTGGACCTTCAGGTTATGAAACCAATGACCAGCAGAAGTAGAGAGAGGAACATTGTCACTCCTGACCTGGCAGCCACTCTTGATAGCACAAAAACCAGTGACAAGAGGGTGTTGTATATCATTGCAGCAACTACTGCCAGTCTCGGCCACGATGTGTTCCAGTTGGCTTTGTCCTCCAACTCATTCAGGTCATTTAGGAGAAAGCATTGGAGCAGAACAGCTACTTTAATTATGGAGCAAGTAGCTACAACATCAGGGTTTGTGCAGCTTGTCATTCATTGGGATAACAACGTTCTGCCTGCACTGACTGGAACTGAGAAAGTGAACAGGCTGACAATCCTTGTATTGGGGAAGGACATTCCCCACCAGGGAGAATCCTCTTAGCTGCTGGGAATTCCAAAGATCACAGCCAGTACAAGTGGGGAATAAGCAAACGCAGTCATCAAGATGCTGAAGGAGTGGGCCCTTGACGGAAGGATCGAGGGAATGAGCTTTGACACCACTGCAAACAACACTGGAAGGCGAGGGTGAAGCTCACCTTAGGATAGAGGCTGCTTTGGACAGGGACCTCTTGCACTTCGGCTCTCTCCAGCACATGTAGAGATATATGATATGTAGGAGAACTACTGGGCCTTGGGAGCAGGCTGTGAAGCCTATGCCCAGAGTCGAGCACTTAAAAAAAAAAAAAAGTGTCTGAGATTCTAAACAGGGTTGTCTTCATGAAGACGTTTGGTGCTGCCATTGCCCCTGATGTTGGGCTCATTGGGCTCTTCAAGCAGTTCATGGAAAAATGGGCCATCATTGACCACAATGCATTCCAAGTTGGAAGCACTGGCTCATTCATGTGAGATGTCCTTCATCGATTTCAGGAACTTGTCACTGAGGTGCTGGAGTTCATCCGGTCCACTTTGGAGGAATCACGCATGAGGAATGACTACATGGAGTTCGTGGAATTAGGCTTCCTCTTCCTTTACGGTGAGCCTCCAAATGGCATGAATTTCAAAGTTCCAGGCACGATGCATATGGCTCGCTGGTTGGCCAAGATTTTGTATATGCTGAAGATCTGGCTCTTTCGAAGTCAGGTCTGACAGACATCTCACGGGAAGCAGGCACTGAGAGACATTTTGTAGCTCGCCTTGATGGTGTAAGTGAAGTACTGGTTCAGAACTCCTAAAATGCTGAATACCCCAGTGAATGACCTTGATCTGCTCAAAAGACATCAGGAAGTACCATGCCATCAACAAAGGAGTCACAGAATCTGCATCGGGTGCTATGATGCGCCACCTTCAGTACCTGAGTGACCAACTGGTTGCACTTGCTCTCTTCAGTCCTTGGGTGTCAATTGAGGAGAAGCAGATGGTGGTGGCTATGGAGTCGAAAGAAGGAACGGAGGATCCTCCTAAAAGAAGGGTGGAACTGGACATGGTGATGATCCAAGGGACACAGCTGGCTGACTTTTGCACCAAAGCGGTCCTGTCCTTCTTCGAGATGGAACATATCCTAAGCGACTTTTCAGTTAGACCCAATGGAATGGTGAGGTCATCCAGACTACAAACAGGGAAAGGAAGTCTTGCAGTCAATCTCAGTGATCAATAACGTTGCAGAGAGAGGGGTCAAACTCATCCAAGACTTTAACGTAGCCCTCTGTCAGGGAGAGAAGCAAAAGCCATAATTCTACAAGTCGTCTTGGAACACAGGCAGAGAAATCCAAAGCCAATGAAACAGTTTTTGATGAAGTAGAGTAGAGAGTAGAAAATGGTCCCCTATGAAAATTGTCAGACCGTTCACGATCGTTAAATTTCGTTCTAGAGATGAAATATTCCTTCGTTTCTATAGTTATTAGGGATAGAATACAAAACTGAAGCTGTGTTTAAAAAAATTTCAAGTTGAATTTATTGGAGTACACTAATATATCTGTCTACTTATCTATCTATCTGTCTATTTACCTCTCTCTCTCTATACAGGATATATATATATATATATATATATATATATATATATATATATATATATATATATATATATATATATATATATGGCATCACTGTACATTGGCTCTGGACAGCCAGTGGAATGCATATAGTGATTGCTTAGTTAGGAATGCTGAAGTGGTGTGTGGTGTTGCAAGAGTATTAACAAAAAAGAAGGGTACCGCATGGCGGGATGAGGAGGTTAAGAGAGCTGTGGAGGAAAAGAGTAAAAAGGGGCTAAAATGGTTACAGGAAAGGGGTTCAGTTGAAACAAGAAATGAGTATATCGAGAGCAAGAATCACATAAAGTGACTAGTGAATAGGAAAAAGAAGGCGGTAAATGATGATATGTGAAGAAAAATGAATAAAAACTACTCTGAAAATACGAAATTATTCTGGAAAGAGGTGCGGAAAAGTAGAAGTGAAATCGGAAAGAAATATGATGGTGCGAAGGATGCAGGTGGTAGGTTACTCACCCATGAGGATGAAGTAAGAACCAGATGGAAAGAATATTTTGAAAGTCTTATGAATGGGAATAGAAAGAGCAGAGAGGCTGTAAACATGATTGGTTTTGGGGGTGTGCAGAGAAGGAATGCAGTGCCAGGAGACGTGACACTCACGCAAGTGAAGTGCGCTCTGAAACGGCTGAAAAATGGGAAAGCAGCTAGGGTTGATAAGGTGTATGCGGAGATCGTTAAGTGTTGTGGAGAGAGTGGAATGAAATGCTTGTTGGAGGTATGTAAAAAGGCATGGATGAGTGAAATTGTGGATGCAGAGTGGAAAAAGGCTGAGATTGTACCCCTGTTCAAAAATAAAGATGAGCGACGTGAGTGCAAGAATTATCATGGCATAAGTTTACAGAGTGTGGTAGGGAAGGTATATGGAAGAATTATTATAGAGAAAGTAAGAGAGATATCAGAAGTCCGAGTGAGTAATGAACAGGGTGGCTTTAGGAGCGGCAGAGGATGTGTGGATCAAGTATTTGCAGTGAAACAGATAGCAGAGAAGGCTTGTGGGAAGGACCATAAGGTGTTTATGGTATTCATGGATCTGGAAAAAGCATACGATAAACTAGACAGAGAGGGATTGAGGAAAGTTTTGCACATGTATGGTGTAGATGTTAACCTGCTAGGTGCTTTCAAGAGTTTTTATGATGGTAGCGAAGCATGTGTAAGGGTTAATGGGCATCTAAGTGAATGGTTCATGATTGGTGTGGGCGTGTGACAAGGTTGTGTGATGTCCCCATGGTTGTTCAATATATATATGGATGGGGTGATGAAATAAGTAAAAACACGAGTAATGGAGAGAGGGATGACGTTGGTAATGAATGGTGATAGATGGAATATCTCTCAAATTTGTTGTATGCTGATAATGCAGTACTGCTTGCCAGTACCGGACAAGAACTTGGTAGCCTAGTGCAGAGTTTTTCTGATGTCTGTGAGCGTCGTGCCTTGAGAATGAATGTAGAGAAGAGTAAAGTGATGGTTATTGAGAGAGAAGGTGACTCCCACAGTGAATGGAGAAAGAATGGAATTGGTGAGAGAGTTGAAACACTTTTGTACAGTGATAGAAAAGAGGAATATGTGCAAAAGAAGTGGAGAGTAGAGTGACACAAGGAAGAAAAATAGCTGGTGCAATGAAGGCCTTGATATGAAACAGAGGCTTGGGTGTTGCAGCTGCACGAGGCATACATGAGGGAGTGTTAGTGCCAACTTTAACATATGGGTGTGAGACTATGGTGTGGCATGAAAATAAAAAGTCTAGAGTAAGATCAGTGGAGATGGGACTGTTGAGGAATGTATGCAGAGTACAGAGGATGGATGTGATACGAAATAAGTGATTCATGAAAGGTGTAGAGTGAGGAAGTCGGTTGACACGAGAATCGAAGAGAGTGTCCTGAGATGGTATGGTCATGTGGAAAAAATGAATAACAACAGAGTGGTCAAAAAGGTATACCTGAGCGAATTTGAAGGAGGAAGGAGGCAAGGTAGGCCAAGGAGAAGGTGGAGAGATAATGTGGATGAGTGTTTGAGGAAGAGAGGTTTGGAAGTCGGTGAGGCTAGGGCACTGACAAGAGATCGAGCTGGCTGGATGATGTTGTGAGAAGTGCACGATAAGGAATTGTGGCACCCCTCGTGAGCATGGCAGCGTCTGGATTGACTTAATCGGATACATTAGTGTGAAGCTGCAGAATGTGGTGAATGTTCTTGCCATATCCGGTAGAGCCAGGATTCCGTGAGCTTGAATGATGAGTGAATGGAAGTGTGGCCTATTTGGACTGGGCAAGTTTGTCCTGTCTGGACATTGCTATTCCTCACGCTACCCTTGGGTGGGAAAGGAGGTCCGGATGATATATATATATATATATATATATATATATATATATATATATATATATATATATATATATATATATATATATATATATACATATATGGAGTCTCTTTGGTACAGTGGTAAAGTGTGCGTGTTCATACACTGAAGAAAGAGGGTTCGTGCCCCACCAGGGTAATAAACTTTGGGAGCGTTCTTCTGGCCACGTACTGCATTGGCGGACACAATGGGTGCTGTGGTTGAACCAGTGTTGCATACTAAAGTATGTTTGCACCCAGTCGGCTTGCGCGGGCTGATTACACTTGGTTCACAGACTACACACACATCCAAGCCATTCCAACACAACAATTACATTTACAAGCACTTCTCACCCTACATCCAATCTCTACTAGACAGCCTAAGCCACTTGGTATAGATACATTGGCTGTATCGTCCCCACTTCGGTAGGGATAGGCCGGTCCTGCAGTTGACACTCAAACGGCTGATGAGATTATATATATATACATATATATATATATATATATATATATATATATACACGTATGAAACACTTGATATTGGCTAGTTCTTGGGGAACCGGATCTTCAGAAGGATGAGTAAACACGATGTCGTAACGAACATAATGGATTTTATTACCAGACGTTTTGACATCTCCTTAATGTAAACTTTAGTGATCTAAAATTATAAAATTATTAAGATTGCTTTCATGTAAGTATCAAAGTGCTTTAAACATACAACAGTGGTAAATAAGAGAATTAAGCAATGTTTAAGGGGTGGGATGATATAGTGGGGTTTAAGCAATTTAATATAGAAGGACGAGTATGATACTTGTCTTAAAGATTAATATTTTGAAATACTTGATAGCTGCTCCAATGACAATGTAAGAATCTTAGCGTCCTTGTATATAAAATTGCATAAAACCCAACTTAATAATACTATATCATCCTACCCCTTAAACATTGCTTAATTCTCTTATTTACCAATGTTGTATATTTAGAGCACTTTGATATTTACATGTAAGTAATCTTAATAACTGTATCACTTTAGACCACTGAAGATGACATTAAAGAAATGTCGAAACGTCTGGTAAATCCATTGTTCGTCACGACATTGTGCTTACTCTTTTTCATATATATATATATATATATATATATATATATATATATGTGTGTGTGTGTGTGTGTGTGTGTGTGTGTTTGTGTGTGTGTGTGTGTGTGTGTGTGTCTGTGTGTGTGTTTAGCAATAAAAAGACGGTACCAAAGTTAGTGAAAATTTAAAGAGAATGTCTTTGTAACAATGCAAACTTACTGAGTTAAACATCAGCAATTTATGTTTCGTGCCTTAACCCCTTAACCGCGGGGCGTCACTTTCGTGATGCTCGGCCACAATGGATTATACCGCGGGGCGTCACTTTCGTGACGCTCGGCCACAATGGATCATACCGCGGGGCGTCACTTTTGTGATTCTGTGTTATTTTGAATTATCACGGGCTTTCAAGTGGTGGCTTGTATCATCTATCAGTACTGCCAATGTCCAACACTAGTCAGCACTCCAAATCTCATCTGTACTCCCATCCATTGTTGACAATTTAGCGATTTTACCCCCTTCGTGACTCCCCTCCCTACCTGCCCTCCATTACCCTGTCCTCTCACCTCCCACGCCGCGCTGCGCTACGCAAATTTCCCCCGGATTTTTCCACAGATTTCATCCATTGAAATAAGCCCTATGCCCTATACTTATACAAAATAATATATACCAAAAAAAAAAACAGGTAATTGATAGTGTTATACACCAAGAATTGGCTAATTATCACCTTACAACACCTCATGTGCATTCATTCGCTACATTACCACGGTAATTTCCCCTTTGAATTATGCCTTGTAATCGATGTCTGTAATAAAAATATATATCAGAAAGGAAGGGAGAAGCCTAAGTGACATTTACATTAACCTGGAACTACCTATTTCTTTATGTATTGCCGAGATTTTCTGCCTATAAAAAATTAGCATGTAAGTTAGCAGCAGTCAGCCTAAGTGTCATTGTCAACCCTTCCCTTCTCAGATAAGCTGCGGCATTTAGTTCCTTGTGCTCCGCTGTAGTGAAACAATGTCGCACTCGCGCCCCGCCATTCCTGCCGCTTCTGCGCCCATTGCAAAGGGCCCCGTGACCTTTACCCCTAAGAAAAGTAGTGAGGGAAGCAGGAAAGGCCTTAGTGACTGCAGTGGCACGTGAACTGGCGGAATTGTCCATGGTGATGATGGACAGTGATTTTGACGATTCAGGTGAATCGTGTGATGAGCCGGGTGAGGTTATCGTGCCAGAAACTGCTACAACGAGTGCTTCAGTGTCGGAAGTAGTGTCTAGCTCCAAGGGAAAGGAGCCTTTAGTGCAGCAAGGACAGGAATTTGGGAAGGGAGTGAAAAGGCGGCGTGTTAGCCCCAGATCAATGCCCCCACGTGACCCAGCCCGCCATGAGACACGAGTGCATTCACCTACCCGTTCCCCAAGCCCCACTTCACGCATTTCTTCATCATCGTCGGCTGAGTTATCTCTGGAGTCTTCGTCGTCGGAGTCACCACCAGCATCAACAGTGAAGGCAGGCCGTAGAGGTAGAGGTAAATCAAGGAGAGTGAAAAGTAGTGTAGCTAGTAGGGTAAGGGCTGCTAGTGCTGTACGGCAATCTAGGGTCGGTGCGAGTGACCTTGACTGAGATAAATCTGCCTCACAGCCAACCTCCACCACCACCACCACCACCCGCCCTACACCGCCACAACAGGGAATCCTGGACACCTTCGTGTGGACGGAAGGGTCAGATTTTGTGCCTGAAAATTTATTATTTGATGAGAGTTCCTCAGGAGTTCAGCCTGCCTTCACTATTGACGAAAATGCTGAGTGTGTGGACTACCTTTTGGCCTTCCTAGATGACGAAGTCATGCAGCACATATGTGATGAGACCAACAGGTATGAATCACAACGTGCTGCAAGTAGTACAGGTGCAGCCAAGATGCAACAGTGGTCCATGCTGGGAGTGCAGGAGCTGTATGTGTTCTTTGCCCTCATGCTTCTCATGCCACACTTCAAGAAGCATGAGTTGGAAGAATACTGATCCATGGACCCCTTACTACCCTCACCCACCTTCAATAAGTACATGGCCAGAGATCGCTTCCGGAACATCATGGGAAACCTGCACTTTGCCGACAACGAAGTACCTTCCCAAACCGACCCACTCTGGAAGATCCGGGAGATTCTGAGCAGAATGAAGGATAAGTTTATGTCATTCTTCCACCCCTTTCAGAAGGTTGTCATTGACGAATCCTTGGTTTTGTTCAGAGGACGTCTTCGGTTTGTTCAGTACATTCCAAGCAAACGCCATCGCTTTGGAATTAAGTACTTTGTACTGTGCGACTGTAAGACGGGGTACATCCTTGACTTCGTCATATATTCAGCCAGCACTGTCGATCTGGATAAAACACACCCCCTTGGCTTCTCAGGCTGTGTATTGAAAGTGGTCCTAGAAAAGTATTTTGGTGGGAATCATGTGCTGTATACAGACAACCACTATACAGCACCGAAACTTGCCAAATACCTTTCTGAGCACGGCATTGGCTCCTGCGGCACTGTGAAAAGTAATCGTGCCCACTTCCCCAAATTCCCAGGGGCAAGAACCTCGCAGCGAGGAGACATGCACCTACGCAAGTCTGAGAAGATGCTGGCAATACGGTGGCATGACAAGAGGGTCGTGCACATGCTCACCACCATACATAAGGGGGAGATGACAGACAGTGGGAAGGTCGACCGTAGGACAGGCGAACCTGTGATGAAACCTGATGCTGTGTTGGACTATAATATCAACATGCAGCTGGTGGACAAGTCCGACATGATGATTGGTGAGATCAACTGCCTCAAGAAGAATACTAGGTGGTACAGGAAAGTTTTTCTGCATCTCATAGATATGACGATGCTGAACGCCTTCATCCTGTACAAGATGAAGGTCAAGCCACCCAAGTCCTTCTCCCTGAGGTTGTTCGCCAGGACTTGTGTCCAGCAGCTGCTGGAAAGATATGGTAGGGTGACAGCAGCAACTCCAAGGCACCATCCAGTAACACTTCCCAACCGACTTGAGCAGAGGGTGTATATGGATCGGCACAGACTTGAGCTTATGCCTGCCACAGGGAAAAGGAAGGCTGCGATTCGCAGGTGTCAGGTATGTGCACATACCACCCGCCGCACACCTGAGCACAAACGCACCTCTTGGCAGTGCGCTGAGTGCCAGGTTCCCCTCTGTGTTACCTGCTTCTTCGATTACCACAGCCAGAAGCAGTTCTAACAGTGCAAGTGTGAAAGCAGAATAATTTGGAAATAATGTGTAAATAATGTGTAAATAGCAGGTGAAAGCAATGGATGTTCAGTACATATGATTGAACAGTGTATTATAGTTTTATCTTACTGAAAGTGACAGTGAATAATATAGTGTAAGTAAAATAGAAGGGTAAATATTGAAAATTGAATAGAAAATGTAAATAGTAATGTAAGTAATTAGTAATATAAGAATATGAGTACAAATAATTTATGTTATAACAGTGAAAGTGAATCCATGGCTCTCTACGTATTTTACTGACTGAAAAATTGAATGACTTCAGTGACAATAAACTAATACGACTGAAGGAAAATTATGGAGAAAGACTCCAGATATATATAAGTGTGATATAGTAATAGAAATATAAAGTGTGAGGGGTTTTATGAATAATAAATGACAGAGTACTAAGAGCGAACTAGCGCTAGTGCGACGATCAGACGCGCTCGTAATTTCCATTGCTTTCACAGTGTTTTTTTTTGGAGTATGGATCCCAAACTACTTGAAAATGATAGAATAGTGTTTGTAGCGTTTATATCTGTCTGTGGTAATCATATTACGGTTGTCGGGAAGTGTAAAGTGGAGACTTCGTTACCCTACTTCAGAGGTCTCCACAAGTCCTACGGTAACAGACGAAGGCTCAACAAACATTCCAGGAGAAAGCTGAAGGTATGTGCCATAAGCATATTTAATTTTAATATTCTAGGTCTAATAACTGATTTTTGGCAAATATTTTTTGAGAGTGTCGGAGCCCGAATAACCCAGCAGGACACGCAAAACATTGGTAAACATGCCTGCGGTGTAGGGGTTAAAAGGGTACATAATCCCTCGTTAAGAATAATCTCGTCAAATGCGTGTTATGAATGATAGAAAGAGCTTGACTTCATTCTTGTACCGGCAGTGAGTGTGTGGCTATCGGTGGTGGTGTCCGTAGCTGTCGGTGCTCTGCTCTACCACCTCATCTGTGAAATCCAGGGCTCTCTTGCCACAGTCCACCCCCTGCCCTCTCAAGCCTTCATGAGTGTACTGGGATCTATTCTTGCACAGTCCCTCACCCACTTCCCATGGTTATCCTCAGGCAGAGTGAGTAGAGTGACCAATTTTTTCTTTTTTTGTGTACAGTTTCGATTCAGAGAAAGCATCCAGGGTCTCTTATTTACTTAGTGTATGGAGAAGAAAATTCCCAAAACATGCTGCAATGCAATAATTTATTTCCTTAACAAGAAAAGCAACTCAAAAGATCTTAGTAACTATCGGCCCATTAACTTATTGCCAGTTACGTACAGACTTCACTGAAGTATTTCCAAATAGAATATCAACAGATCTGGAACATAACCAACCTCGTGAACAGGAATGATCTCTAAGCGGGTATTTGACTACTGATCATCTAGACACAGTGAATCAGCTAAATGAGAAACCAATAGAATATAATAAACAACTGTCCTTAGGTTTTGTTGATTGAAAAAAGGCTTTCGACTCTGTGGAGCACATAGCAATATTCAATTCATTGTAGGAACAATTTTTTTTTTTTATAACAGAAAGGAGGAAGAAAAAACAAATGAATAAAAAAATAATCCATACACCAGAATGATTCTCTCAGAGAAAATGAACCACATATAATATGCCTAACTGAAACAAAATTAACACTAAGGATATCAAATGACATCCTAAACTTAGAGGAATATAATATATGGAGAAGAGATTGGAACTTAAAAAAAGGAGGAGGAATTATAATATTAACTAAGAAAAATCTAAAAGTCAAAGAAATAGAACTAGATGTACCCTCACAAGTAGAACTGATTGCAGTAGAGATCAATACATCTGAAGGGAAAGTAATTGTTGCTAAAATTTGTACATACCACCCAGATCAAACACATGGGAAAAAGACGAATATGAGGACCTGGCGGAGTGTACATATCAGAGTTTAAGAGCATTACTACATAAAATGGAAGAGAAATCGAAAGAATTATACTAACTGGAGATTTAAATACAAATATAAATTGGAATACTCTAGATATGATAAGCCAAGAAAGCTGTTGGGACCAAAATCTCCTGGATATTGTGCAAGAGTTTTTCCTAACGCAACATGTAAGGGAAAGCACCAGAAAAGGAGGACTCGATGTGCCCTCAATGCTAGATCTCAGATTTACTAGGCAAGAAAACGATACTGACAATTTAATATATCACCCTCCATTCGGCAAAAGCGACCATGCAGTACTAAATTGCAACTTCAGGATTGCATATGACATAGTTAACAGCAATGAAAGTTACAAAAAGAGCCTAAACTATAAAAAGGGAAAGTATTATGACCTAAAGAAGTACTTCTTAGAAACTGGTTGGGAAAAGGAGCTTAGAGGACAAGATTTAAATGCTATATATGAAAAATTCTGTGAACTTTATGAAATACGAGTCCAGAAGTACATCCCACAGCACAAAGAAGCAGAAAATAAAATTAAAAAATGGTTCAATACAGAATGTAAAAAATCAAAAGAAAAAAGAGATTTGTTGTGGAATAGATACAGAAGACACAATAGTGAACGGGCATATAATAATTACAATCAGGCAAGAAACGATTATACAAGAATAAGGAGGGAAGCCCAAAAACAGTTTGAGGAAGATATCATAAATAAAAGAAGTGATCAACCAAAGCTATTTTACAGCTACATCAGAAGCAAAACCAAAGTAAAAGATAAAAAACAATCCATTACGGACGATGGAACCACCTATACACAAGAGAAGGATATTTGTGAAGCACTAAACAAGAATTTCCAATCAGTTTTTATAGAGGAAAAAAAATTTGAGAGGGATTATGTTAAGGTGACCAGAGTCCCGCTTTTAGGCGGGACAGTCCCGTTTTGTGGACGTCCATCCTGCTTTTTAAATTGTGACTAGAATGTCCCACTTTTTGACCAAATTATATTAATTGTCCCGCTTTTACTAACTTACTATTGCATTAGATAGAACATGACCTTCTTTTATGAAATTACGATGGATGAGAAAAATTTTGCATAATCCTAACCAAATGAAATATCGAATTATTAATATAAAATCTGTAATGCTCAGTAGCTGGTAACTTTGGTCGACCCATTCACTGTACCGTACGGTACGTTCGGAGTTCTTAGGAGACGTTAGTGTTTGATTAGCAGCCTCAGTTTGAGGTGTAGCGCAACAGTGGTCGTTGTCACAGTCAATATCTATCTGTCTATCTGTCTATCTATATCTATCTGTATATTTGTCTATCTACCTACCTATCTATCTATCTCTCTATCTACAGTATACACACACACACACACACACACACACACACACACACACACACACACATACGCACGCGTGCGAGTCCCGCTTTTAGATCCAATAAATCTGGTCACCAGATTATGTGGAACATGCATGCCCACACATACTACCAGATATACAAACATCAGAAAATGAAATACAGGAGGAGCTAAGTAAAAGCAAATGGTCCTGATGAAATTTCATGTTGGGTGCTACGTGAATGTGCAAAGGAGTTAAGTAAACCATTATTTTTAATGTCCAAGGAATCCTTGGGACAAGGTAAACTACCTGATATTTGGAAGAAAGCAAACATTGTTCCCTTATTCAAGAAAGGGAATAGACAAAATCCACTTAACTACCGACCAGTATCACTAACCAGTGTTGTAAGCAAGGTAATAGAAAAGCTTATAAGAAAAGCTTGGGTAAATCACCTAGAACAACACAGTATGATAACAGAAAGACAGTTTGGTTTCAGAAACGGAAAATCATGTGTTACTAATCTGTTGAGCTACTATGACTAAGAGACACATTACAGGAAAGAAAAGGATGGGTGGACAGTATCTATTTAGATTTCAAGAAAGCATTTGACACAGTACCACACCAAAGACTTTTATGGAAACTGTGCCATCAAGGAGGAATTCGAGGCAAACTGTATTGTTGTATGCAAGATTTTCTCATGAAAAGAGAAATGAGAACAATACTAAGGGGAAATTGCTCATCATGGAAAGAGGTGACTAGTGGAGTACCACAGGGCTCAGTGCTGGCACCAATCATGTTTTTAGTGTATATAAATGATATAGACAGTAACACTGGAAATGAAAACTATCTAAATATGTTTGCAGATGATGCAAAAATACACAGGAGAATTGCTAACACAGACTCTTGTAAAGAGCTACAAGAAGAATTAAATAAATTTCATGAATGGAGTAATACATGGCAAATGGAATTCAATGTTGACAAGTGTCATGTAATCAAGTTTGGTAAAAGTGGAAAAAGACCTGATTGGGATCATACATTAGGAAATAAAACCCTATACACATCAGAAAGAGAGAAAGACCTAGGTGTGATTATCAATAACAGACTATCTCTGGCTGACCACATCAGTGAGAAGGTACGGAACATGTATACACTGCTTGCCAATATGAGAATAGCGTTCACATACATAAATGAAGACATGCTAAGAAAGATAATAACATCATTCATCAGACTAACCCTGGAGTATGCATCAGTAGTCTGGAGTCTTCATCTCAAAAAACACATAGACAAGATCGAGAAAGTTCAAAGGGGCACTACAAGATGGGTACCAAGCTTAAGGGATCTAAGCTATGAAGAAAGACTGAATAAACTGAATCTATCAACACTGCTGGAGAGAAGAAAAGGAGGTGACATGATTATGCTATATAAATGCATATCAGGGATGGAGAAAATAGACATAAATGATTACTTAACCTATGGAGAAGCATCAGCAAGAGAACACTTAAAAAAAACTGCATAAGAAGAGAGGTGATAAAGACGTAAGGAAATTAAGTTTCCCTAATAGAGCATTTAATCAGTGGAATGCACTATCGAATGAAATAGTGTGTGCCAAAACAATTCACAAATTTAAGGATATGTACGACAAATATGGTTTAAGACACGGGACAGTACGAGCCTGACTCATTCCTGTAAATATACAATTAGGTAAAAACAATTAGAAAAGGTAAGAACACTCCGCTCAACATATAAAATGCCCTCGCATCGGTAGTGCAGATGTATTTAATGTGCTTCAGTAAGTAAGAATGTCTTTGTTATGAGTGACGGGCATTTTACCTTAGGCTAAAAAAAAATCAAGAACAAAAATCGAAAATGATGAGAAAGTATAAAGTAATTTATTTGAACACATTAGAGTGCCCTTCTTTCAATCTGTATATTTTTAGGTTTTCCTCTCCAGAAGAATTGTATTTGTTCGTAATCCAAATAAAACAACATTTCAGTAACAATAATAAAAAAATGAACAAGAAGCGGTGACAAGACACCAAACCCGTCTCCGGCAGTCATTTTAGTGCTGACGTAAAAAAAAAAAAAAAAAAATCTGGTCAGAGTTGTCACATACCAAAGTTGTAGTATATCGGGTGAAGTTTGACGATTATATTCCATTTTGAAATATTAGGTCCGACCCACCTGAACTGGGGCGTGACCCCCCTGATGTAATGAGGCATGTTATAGGATGCAGATTTGAAAGAAGCATCTTTAGGTTTTGGTTTCATGTCGATATGACGAATTTGAAAGGCGTTATAGTGGAAAAACGATAGGCTTTTACATTTTTAAAATTATTTTTTGGGGGGCCTACAGCCTGGGCCTTGTCCCAATTTGGCCCAAAACTTAATCAGGTGATCAGAAGGTCAGCCCATCAGCCCCGTAATTTTAGTTAAAATAGCACTAGTAGTTTTTGCGTAAAGTTGTTAACAGACAGACAGACTAACAAACAGAGTGGAAACAATACCCCTTCCACAGCCCCTCCGGGGCGGGGACGGGTAATCAATGTGAATCGATAGTGCAGAGCCTGTATCTATCTGTCTATCGATCTATCTCAGAGGAGAGGCGTTTTTGATCCTAATATGGATGTCATCATGTGCCGTTAGCAAGGATGAAATAGTCATGATCAATCTTAATGGAGTGTGTCTGTCTGTTCCAGTATCTGTCTGTCTGTCTGTTTTCTTTTCTGTACAGGAATTGTATATTTTCACCTTGGCTTACTGAATGTGTTTCCTGGTAGTAAGAATTAAAAAACAACAATAATTAATGTATTGAGGTGTATGACTTTCTTTCCGTCAATTTCTTCTGTCTGCCTGCCTGTCTCCTGCAGAAGACTTGTATTCAGCTACGTTATTCTCTACCACGGAGAACTTCGATAGAGCTTCATTGCTGATGAAAATACTACTGTAATTTACATTTCAAGCCAATATATCTCATTTCTTTTTGCATGACGTTCTTTTGTTTTGTTGTTAGGCAGTCTGATATAATTTGCATATATTTAGCAAATACAGGTTCTGTAACACGTCTCAAATATCGTGAACTGCTTCAAACCAAGAAGCAAAGGAGTGAGGATGGTGTCAAGAATGAGGGGAGGGTCGATTGGTGCTGAGTCCAAACACAAACCGTTTTTGGTTCCATGGACCTGGCATCGACAAAACCTCGATACTTCTTTAGGATCAAGTGTGTTAAAATATGTTAATTGAATAATTATTTGAATCGTTAACATAATATTTTGGACAACAAGTTGGGCTCTAACGGTTCTATCAGTAAGTTTCAAAAGTCACTGCTCTCTTATTTTTCGTTATGAAGTGGATTAGTATCAGTATTTGGAATTGATGGAGGGATACTAGTCGAGAGTAATAGCAGTGGAAATGAGTTATTTGTGGAAGCATGTGGAATTACATGGAGAGATAAACTGACAAATGAAGATGTTAGGGAGCGTTGTAGTTTTTTTTGTTTTTCAATGCAAAGAAGAACGAACCTAAGGCCAGGAGCCCGCAAACCGTTCCTTCGAAGAAAAAAAACAATAACAATACAAAAGAGAGCCAAATTCAAGATTCGTTCATTTAGAGATGCCTGGACATACTACGTTTGAAAGACGAGCTCATAGGAAGTACGAAATACAGACAGAGGGAGACAGTTCCAAAGGTTACCTGTTGCATATTTGAAGGACTTGGAGTAACGGTTAAGTCTTGCAACAGTTGGACAGAAAAGGGATGTGTTTGTTGCTAGACGGGTGCTACTCGCCAGTCGTAGAGCTGGAGGGATGCATGCAGACAGTTCAGACACGCAGTGACCATTGAAGTAGCAATAGAAAAGAGATAAAGATGCAACAGTGTGGTGAAGAGACAGAGATTTAATGGAGTCAGTACGACGAGAGATAATGAGATGAAAAGCATTTGACTCCACCCTATTGAGAAGAGCCGTGTGTGGGGAGCCTCCTCACACATGAGAGTTGTACTCTACACAGGGGCGAATAAAACCAGTGTCTAGAGTCAACATCTGTGCAGGGATAAAGGAGATCCGGAATTGGCTTAGCACACCTAATCTCTTGGGAGCAGATTTTACAAGAAATGTAATATGAGCTTTCCAAGATATGTCCCGAGAGAATAAAACCCCAAGTATGTATGAGGATGATGCAGGATTGAGTTGGATATTAGTGGGTACTCCTGTGGAAGATTTTATTGGGTTGTTAGGTATAAGAACTGAGTCTCTGATGCATTAAAAACTACAAGATTATAGCCCAGTCAGAGATACAAGCCAAGTCAGATATTAGGTGTGCCATAACCTCATCCCTTGTTTGTTGAAGTAACCACGGAGATGGGCGTTGTGGGAACTGAATGGAAAAATGAAAGATGGAATCATCAGTGTATGAGTGGATAGGGTTAAATGTACTGCATAGAAGGTCACTGATGAATAAAAGGAAGAGAGTTGGTGATATGGACACAGCCCTGAGGAAACCACTGTTGATAGTTCGAGGAGAAGTACGGTGGCTGTGTACAACAACAGCTATAGAGAGACCAGAAAGGAAGCTATAGATGAAGGCACAGATAGAAGGATAGAAACCGTAAAATGGCAGTTTGGAAAGTAACCCGTCGTGTCCCGTTGACGTGAATGAACATCCACACGTTTTGTCACTGCCAATCCCGTTGACGTACTTAAACGCAAATCAATTGCAAGGTCCCTAATTTGCACAATTTTCAATTTTCGTTAGTGTTTTTTGGTACGTATACACGGGACATCTTCCTCTACAAGATGCCAGGCAGGGACAATGCCTTACCCAGCATGACCCCCCCCCAAACGTCATTGTTTTGGCAATTCGTCTGTTACCAGTGACCTGGCCAGTAAAGTCATGTCATGCCATAATACGAAATTCAGGGCCAGAGTGATTCCCCAATCGATAACAATGTGGACAAACTTTACATAGCATTAGAGGAAGAAACAGTCAGAAATGATCAGGTAATGTCGCCAAAAAAGGTCAGGTATGTTGATGTGTTTTGTGATTGAAACAATGCTTATATTGCCTATATTACTGTGTGAAAACCAATATTCTCTAGTACTACATATAAATTCATACCATATAAATAATAAATACTGTTTATGAGTGGTATGGAATGGTTACCCTCCCAAAGAACTCGTTTTCTTTGGAGCCAGCCTGATAGAAAACACAGTAAGGTGAGGAGGTACTGCTACCTGTATCGAGTATTTTAAACCTCAGGTGAGTGATTTCTCCATGATTTTTCGATGTTTTTCACCAAAAGCGAAGGTTTGAGCCAAAAAAATTTGTTTCCAAAAATGGTTGGTATTGGGGGGAGTCAGTGGTGAAAAAGTGGTTGGAATGGGGCGGGTTAAAGATTTGTGCCAGACTTGATCGAAAGCCTTTGAGATGTCAAGTGCAATGGCAAAGCTTTCGCCAAACCCAGGAAATGAGGATGGCCTCCAGTCTGAAAGGCAGGTGAGAAGATCTCCAGTGAAGCGTCGCTGACGGAACCCATAATGATGATCAAAAAGAAGACTGTGATAGGAAAAGCGCTTTAAAATTCTTCTGTTAAGAATAGACGAAGGGGAAGACAGGAGGAAACAGCTACTAGGAGAAGAGTGGAGAAGTTGCAAGATAGTGAGAAAATGGCAGAGTATAAGAGCATAGTGGAAGAAAGATTGGAAAGGTATGAGCTAGAGTAGATGGAAGGGGTGGAAGACCTATGCAAGATATTTACGGAAGAGATAGGCGCAGCGTGTGAGGTGGTTTGTGGAGTGAGGAGGAGATGCAAGGGTGTGCAAGGGACAGCATGGTGGAATGAAGAGGTGAAACGAGCTGTGGAACAAAAGAAGAAGGCATATAGTGAATGGTTAGCGAGTAGAGGTAGGGGAGAAGATGAGAGAGAGAAGAGAGAGGTATATGTGAGTAGGAGAAGGGAGGTGAAGAGACTGGTGAAGGAGAGTAAGGAGAAAGTGGATGAAGAGTTTGGGAAGAATCTGAGTGTGAAACGGAGGGAGAGTAAGAAATTGTTTTGGAAGGAGGTAAAGGAAGTAAGGCAGTGTGAAAGGGGAAATAGTAGGGGAGTGAAAAATAAGAATAATAGATTGTTGGTGGAGAAGAGAGAGAAATTGAGGAGATGGAAGGAGCACTTTGAGGATTTGTTGAATGTAGAGAGTGACAGCAGTGCGAGTATAAGTGGCTGGGGAATGGCTGGGAGAATGAGAGATCAGAGGAGGGAGGAAGAGATCAGTAGGACGGAAGTAGTGGAAGCAATGAAGAAGATCAAGTTGGGGAAGGCCCCAGGAATTGATGGAGTGTGTGGTGAAATGCTGAGATATGGAGGTGAGATTGTTGTGGAATGGATATGGAAGTTGTGTAGATTGGCTTGGGAAGTAGGGAAGGGTTCCAGAGGACTGGACATCAGGTATAATTGTTCCTTTATATGAAGGAAAAGGGGAGAGAGAAGTATGTGGTAACCATAGGGGTATTTGCCTTCTTAGTGTGACTGGTAAAATATATGGTAGAATACTCATGATAGGGTTAGGCATATGACAGAGGAGCTAGTTGGAGAAGAACAAGGGAGATTTAGGAAGGGAAATGGGTGTGTATATCAGATATTTGTTCTATAATGTTTAGTGGAGAAGTATCTAGAGAAGGGAAAGAAAGTGTATGCTGCCTTCATGGACTTGGAGAAAGCTTATGACAGAATAGATAGGCAAGGTATGTGGAAGGTATTAAGAATATATGGAGTGGATGGGAAATTGTTGAATGTTGTGAAGAGTATGTACGAAGGAGCTAGGGCTACGGTGCAAGTGGATGGTGAGCTGGGTAAATTTTTTTATCTCAATGTGGGACCGAAACAGGGTTGTGTGATGTCCCCATGGTTGTTTACCATATACATGGATGGGATTGTAAAGGAAGTGCAGGGTAGGGCAGTGGATGTGGGGGTGGCTCTAATGAATGAGGGTGAGATTTGGAAGATTCCGGTGTTGCTGTTTGCTGTTGATACAGTATTGTTGAGTGAAGATGAATGGGAGTTGCAAGGTTTGGTGAATGAATTTAGGACAGTGTGTAGGAGGAGGAAGCTGAAAGTTAATGTAAATAAACGTAAAATTATGGTGTTTGAGAGGAATGAAGTCACAGAATGTACAGTGAGGTTAGATGGTGAGGATATGGAGAGTGTGAGTGCATTCAAGTACTTGGGAAGTGTGATGAGTAAGGATGGAACTTTGGGAGATGAAGTGCGTGAAAGGGTACAGCAGGGAAGGAAGGTTGTTGGTTCACTGAAAGCAGTGATGAGAAATAGGAGGTGAGTAGGTAAGTTAAGAAGGCACTGCATGATAGTATTGTGATCCCTACCCTGATGTATGGAAGCAAGGCGTGGACCTTGCAAGAGTGGAACAAGTCAAGAGTGAGAGAAGTGGAAATGAGTTACTTGAGAGGAGCATGTGGAGTGACATGGAGGGACAGGTTGACGAATGAAGAAGTGAAGGAACGTTGTGGGGTGGATGTGGATGTGGTTGAGAAGATTAGGAGAAATACACTGAGGTGGTTTGGACATGTGGAGAGAATGGAGAATGAAAGACAGACTAAGAGGGTGTATGTAGGTGAGGTGGAGGGTGAGAGAGGGAGGGGTAGACCGAGGATGAGGTGGAGGGATGGAGTTGAGAGGTATATGAGGGAGGGAGGAGTGAGTTGGGGGAGGGTAGTCAAATGGTTGGTGACAGAGCGACTTGGAGGCGTTTTGTCTGCGGCCACTCTTTGCCGGATTAGGCCGTCGGGCTATAGATAAATAGATAGAAGAATAGACTCGAAAACTTTTAAGGCACAGGATATTAAAGCAATTAGGCAATTGTTAGAGGGCTGGGAATGGTCACCCTTCTTTGGAACTGGCTGATTGAGAGTATACTTCCGGCAAGAAGGAAAGGTACAAGTTGATCGACAAAGGCGAAAGAGTTTACCTAGGCAGGTTGTAAGCAGAGACGCACAGTTCTTGAGGACAACAGGAGAGACCCCATCAGGCCCAGATGCCTTGTTAATATTGAGGCCAGTGATGGCAGAAAATACATCAGCTGAAGAAATTTCAATGTCAGCCACGAGGAAGTCAAAGAGGGGAAATGATGGAGGAACAGCACCGGAATCGTCTAAAATGGAATTGGAAGAGAAAGTCTGAGCAATGAGTTCTGCTTTATCAGTAGAAGAAATAGCTACAGAGCCATCAGAGTAGAAAAGAGGAGGGAAGGATGATGGGGTAATGTTGTTAGAAGGTTTTAGGCAAGGTGTCAGAAGAAGTGGGAAGAATCTGAGTTGAAGATTTGAAAGCATTTAGTACAGATGAAATTATTTTTAGCAGAGCAAAGAACAGACTTAGCACAATTCTGGGCAGAAACATAAAATAAGATGTGATTCACGGGTGGGTTGGCTCTAGTACCTTTTGTAGACCTTCTCCTTGTTGCGGACAACATTAGAATAAGCCTGATTAAACCAAGGCTTTCTTGCATTAGTCAAAGGATATGAGAAAGGAATGTATGCTTCCATGCCTGAGAGAATAACCTCTGTATTATGCATGGCACACTCAGATGGCTCCTGGCCATGGAAACAAAAATCAGTCCAGGGAATATCAAAGAAGTACTGCTTGAGGGCCTCCCAATCAGAAGCTTCAGAGTGCCACAACCAACATTTCTTTGGAGGGTCCACAGGCCGTACTGGAGTGATAGGACAGGTTAAGGTAATAAGGTTGTGATTGGAAGGGCTCAACGGTGAGGAAATATTAACAGTGTAAGCAGAAGGATTAGCTGTAAGGAAGAGGTCAGGTACATTGGAACTCTCTCCAAAGTGTTCAGGGATACGGATAGGGTGCTGTTCAAGCTGCACTAAGTCATTAAGGATAGAAAAGGTGTAGGCTTGTTCACTAGGTGGATCAGTGAATGAAGAGCAGAGCCAAAGGTGGTGGTTGACATTGAAATCTCCTAGAATGGAGATTTCAGAGAAAAGAGAAACGGATAGCATGTGTTCCATCGTGGAAGTAAGACAGTCGATGTGGATGTGGTAGAAAGCATTAGGACAGGGGTTCTCAAGTGGATGAGAATTTAAGTGTCTCGGGGGGAATTGAAGCCATACAATGGCAAGCTCAATCTGTTGTTATATTCATCTTTTTATTGCCTCTGAACACAAAACATAATGTGCATCAGTTAGCTCAAATTTTTTTCCCCAGTGTATTGTTATTTTTAAAATAATTAAGGAATAGTGTGAGAAATAATGGAAGAAAAATTTTTCTCTCAGTTAAGTTTCAGAAAATATGTGTGTACGTGCGGTCTGAGGTGGAGGAGGAGGCTTGTCTTCTTTCATGTCTAATTCCTGTATGTTCGTCCTGTCAGCTTGTTTTGTTTGCCTAAGTTGGGGAAACAGCGAAGGAACTCCCCAAACCCCTTAAATCAAGGGGAATTTCATATCGACTGAAAAAAATGAAATTATTTTTACGTATTTTATAAACTGAAACCCTCAGAGAGAGAGAGAGAGAGAGAGAGAGAGTGGTCATTTTCCTGTACCGTCAGGTGTTCGTTTTGGACGTGTACAAACTAGTGACGCTGTTGGCCCTCAGGCCTTAGTAGATTCTGTCACTCTCATTATTGTATGCGTGTTATTCAGGTAAGCACCTTATGAGTAAGGCAGTCTTGGAAAAGGGGGAATGACATTCTGCCATATGGTGCAAGGGGTGAATGGGGCAAAACAAAGTTGAGAATCACTGCATTAGGAGAAATACATTGAGATATTCTGGCCATGTGGAAAGGATGGTGAGCGAGAGACTAACGAGGAAAGTGGATGTGAGTGAGATGGAGGGGGTGAGAGAAGGGGGAGGCCGAGGATGAGATAGATGGATGGAGTGGAGAGGTTTTTGCAGGAGAGGGATGTGAACTGGGAGGAGGGCAGTGAAGTGGCAGGGGACATTGCGACATGAAGCGATTTGTTTGTGGCCACCCCTTACGGGAGTAAGACGTCTGGCAATAGATATAGAGATAAATAGTCTGGAACTGTACAGTTAACGAAGACAAGGTGTCGAGAATAAACTAAAGAGAAATTTAATCTCCTGAGATGTATTGATTGACCTCAAACTTTCTTTGTATTTTTCTGACTGCAAGTTTCATACATAATTTGGAAGATACGTCCATATTTTGGTCACTGAACCTGAATGTAGGTATAGACTAGTCCTTGAAGTCCAGTTGTACTAGTTGGAAGGGGTGTCAGCTGGACGAGTTACTGCATGCCACCTCAGCATCTTCTCGAGTTCTACATTCCCATTACACAGAAACATTACATATGGTGCAGTTGCGAATATAAGTATCGATTAACCTCATTAACTTAAAAGTCAAAATGGCTTCCGAAACCCAGTGATGTAACCATCAGAATCCAAGTACTTTACATGATATAAATGCTTATTTAATATTTTGAGACTATTATCCACAACTAGACTCCGCGAAAGAAAAATGGCTGCTCTGCCTCATACTACTCGTACAGTGGCCTGGAACGGTTTGTTCATTAGCAATGTACGCTATACTATCAGCTCGATTTCATTCTCGTAACAACTGGCTTCCCTCTTGTCTTGCTTCAAGTGAACACTATGTTTAAGCTCAACTTAGTCACCGACTAGCTGAGGTATGGGGTGGTGTTGCAGATTTCTCTTCTGGTCAGAATCCTTGGATATTGCTCTCTGCTGCATTTGATGTTGATGTGTACACTCTAGTGATTAGATACGTGTACTACTGATCTAACTAACGAGGTATAGGCTGGATTATTCTCCTGGAAACAAGACAACATCCCAACCTAAGTAACAATGGTCAGAACGCTGGGGGAAGAGTGCCCTTAGCTTCTCATCAAATGTTGTCTCGCCCAAAAAAACTCATCGTGAACGACAACGAAGGCTGCAGATAATCACCTAAGGCATGAGGTGCTTAAATCACGGCTGCACATCTCAAAGTTAATTATCCAAAGCTTTTTCAAGGTGTCTTTATCCACAGCATCGTACACCAGTTGCAAAAGGGCCCAAACCTGTCATCATGTTTGCCATTCAAGGAACCACTTCTGACCAAATAAATGCGCCAGAAACAGCTTGACTCTGCAAATAAATACAACGACTGGACCTCAGACGACTGGAGGAAAGTAATATCCTCTGATGACAGGACCTTCATATGTTTTCGTTCTCGTATTAGGCGGGTAAGGAACCTCAAAACGTCAGTTGCTATGACGCCCACTACAAGCAGAAGCACAGTGATGGCATAATGGTGTGGGATTGTTTTAGCGGGGAAGTGGGCAGGGAAGGCCTGTACTTCCTTCCTAAGAACACGACGATGAATACTGACTAGACTATGCTGGTGTGGGACATCCATTCCCCACACTTTTGACATTCATGGCTGCACACATTTTATGCAAGGATCTACTCCATGTCACAAAGCAAAAAGGGCAATGAAATTCCTCTCAGATCATGACACTGAAGTACTGGATTGGCCAGGAATGGAATTACAATTTGCTCCACCTTGTTATTGCCATGCCTTACGGATGAGATTTGCAACATGAGGGTCAAAGAGATGACTGCAGAATACTTTCAAAATTTAGCAAACAGCAGACCCCAAAACCTTCAGACTGTAAATCGTGTCTAAAACCAACAAGACCAAGTATTAGGATGCAGTTATGCTGCATAGTTTTGTCTGTATCAGTAACATATTCCCTGGCGTGTAATTTTCTTTAACATGATGTCCTGGGCAGTCAGTTTCTTTTACAGAGCCTGTATAGCGTCATCAAAAAGTGTCAATCGTCGGTTCCCTGAAGTTTGATGGATATGAAAACGAAAAAAATTCTCTAAGAAGGAAGGATCGACTAAGGTGGCATATCAAGTTATGTAACATCATGTGTGTGTGTGTGTGTGTGTGTGTGTGTTACAAATACCTAGGGTAATATTTGTACTTGTATCACAGGATGATCATATTATCACATTGCTATGTACATGTTTTTAAATGTTTGCTGTGATTAGTGTTGCAATTTTTTACAATATAGTCGATCAAAAATACCAGGACCGGTAAACATTTGTGTGAAGCAATCTGACGCCACAGCTGAAGAATTTTGCAAAAATCCAATTGAACCTACCGGCTGTTTCCAGTCATGCTTCATGAGGATGCCTTATGCTGCTTGCATGTGATATTTCCTAATCTAACCATCATAAGTTTTGTTAATGTATACACACCGAGATGAAAATAGAACAACAATTTCAGAACATAATGAACTTTACTGTCTAATTAAAGTGACACTGGACCTCTCCATATAAATTTTTTGTTTTTCATTTCTCCTTTTTCTTTTTTATTACATTTTTTTATTCTACAGTAAGTATAACTCTCCTCTTCCTCTGACCAGGTGTTTCTTGGTTTTTGGCTTCTGTATGCATTACTGGTGACGACCTATTACAAGACCTACCTTACCAGTAGCTTGACTGTGCCCTTTGCTCCTTCTACCATAAACACACTGCAGCAGCTCCATGATTCCAATTTAGAATATGGAATCAGGAACGACAAGGTTAGTATGGCAGGGATTACTTATCTTTAACTCCACTGAAGTCCTGGAGTGATGCAAGTGGCATGATTTGTCGTGGTTAGTGGATTCGTCGCTCCACCCCACTCGCTTTCCCCTGTCAGCCTCCCCCGCCCCCCGTTCCAAGGAATCGTCCTATAAGCCTTTTCTTTAAATATAATAAAATGGAGCCACAACTGTCCAACACATTTTATTTGCTTATTGAAGGCAACTGAAATGATCATGCCTGCAAAGTAGAATACGTAACCATTAACAGTACATCAGAGGAACTTACTATACTGTACATTGCATAGGTGCCTCCTGAAATTATTTCACCTCATTCTTCTCCAACATCGCCGTCTTAGTTTTCATGAATACTTTGACGGCCATAAACTTACACACACACACACACACACACACACACACACACACACACGAACGCAGTATGCATGTGAAATTATGATTACATATGAAATCCTGTACTGGTCTAAGACTACCCCGGTAATGTGTAAACACACTGGGGACGAACCTGGACCAACAATGGTCATGCACCATGACAACCACTGTTATTCTTAAAATTTTCTTATATCTTCCACATAAACTACAGACACCGATAGGTATTCGCATAAAAATTCAGGTATCTTTGATCGATCTTATGTTCACAGGAAACTAGCTTTTTTTCACAGACCTCTCCACCATGTTTATTTTTCTTGGATTTTACAGACTTAATTCAAAATTCTATCATCTTATTAAAACTAGCTGCACCACCTTCACACTTCCATACAGTGTATATACATTGTTGCTGTTGAAAAGTGATCCCTGAACTCCCCCCCCAACCCCCCCCCCAAAAAAAAAAAATCAATAGTTGCTGGTCGAGATTAAAATGGTCTGGGTCGCCCCGGTGGTCCAGGTGGCCCCAATCGCCCCTGCTGGCAATGACACTTTGAAAAACAGGATACCTCACAGGTGAGTAATATTTTGGGACAATGGTCAAAATAAAATATGTATGTGGACACATATCCACTAATGGGTTGTAACACTTTATTTACGTTTCATCACATCCTTTCTCTCCTGAGACTTTCCACCTTTTTCAGTTGTTATGTTTGCCTTTCATTCAGCTTGACATTATAGTCATGACTGCATTACTTAACAGTTGAGCTGAAAATAACTCTGGCAACTAAACCCTCTTCTACTCCCTCCTTTTACTTCTTTTCCTCTGACTTTCTCCCTGGTACCTTCTCTCTTCTCCCTCCCTTCCTAACTCGCTGCATGATTCTAGTAGCACCAGTTAACTTTTTCATTTACATATACATCTCAGTGGGAACAACATCACTACCATCATGGCGGAGAACAAGTATCACGAATATTAGTCATGTCGCAGACATATCAGTAATATTTACGTGTATTGCGTGCTTTCCAATTACGTCATTTTCTTTAGAGTAAAAGTGTATTTTAAAGCTCGAATCACTGGGTATATTCTACATCAGCCTCATCACTACGTGGGGGCTATCCATAGTTTAAAATAAACAACAAGTAAAGGAAGAAACTTTTAAAAATCATCACCTGGTAATTTAGTTGATGAATCTTGATCATTCAATACAAAATACTAAAAAAATAATATGCTTTATGCAGGGTGCAGAATATCAGCTCTTCATGACTTCCACTGTACCTCAATATCAGAAAATGGTGAAGGATATGCAATTTCACACCGTATCAGACAGTATGGTGCTCGTGAACCAAGGAAGGTTTGCTTATATAACAACCAAGACATTCTTGCACTTCACTATGATGGAGCACAACAGTAACCCCAGGAGGACACATGACCTACATGTGGCCACTGAGGAGTTCTTCCCTGGGGGTTATGCATGGGCCTTCCCAAAAGTAAGTAGGGATGTATAACTGTGGGCTGAGGAGGCTTTCTTACACATTTTGCTCTTCAGTGGTAGGGGTTAAATAATTATATTAACGTATATTCGTGTAGAGAGAGAGAGAGAGAGAGAGAGAGAGAGAGAGAGAGAGAGAGAGAGAGAGAGAGAGAGAGAGAGAGATTTGTATTCATGATTTGATATAATATTCACTGTGCAGTATACTAATAAAGTCTGGTGCAGAAAAAATCCTGGATATATATATATATATATATATATATATATATATATATATATATATATATTGATATAGAGAGAGAGAGAGAGAGAGAGAGAGAGAGAGAGATTATTGCTCACATAATGCCACTCAGGGATGAGTGAGGTTGGTCACTCTCATCTTAAATGTCAGGACCAACTTGCCTAGCCCCATGTTCCTATGCCTCTTTTGAGAGAACACAGGATTGGACGATGAATTGAATGAATGGAGAGAGAGAGAGAGAGAGAGAGAGAGAGAGAGAGAGAGAGAGAGAGAGAGAGAGGAAATAAATAAATAATGGTATATATTTATATATCGACAGACATTATGATATAGATATAGATCAAACAGTTGTCAATCCCACAAGTCCGTGATGGTCACTGTCCCTCTACATATGGACTGTATAGTCCAGGACAAGAGATTATCAGGTAATTTACGCAACAATGTTTTAAAATGAAACCTGGTAATACATATGTGTTGAGCATGGCTAAATCTGTTATATATGTCAAATATCGATATGACTAACCTAAATAATCTGACAGTGTTTGCACCTGGGTGTTCAGCAGGGTAGGGTGGGGTAAATAACATTGCTTAGTTAAGGAGGTAATACAGTCGGTATGTCAGAGTAAGGTTGCTGCCTTCTCATACTCTGACTCTTTCATGGTTGTTTTCAAGCCATCACTCAGTCTCCTTGATGTGTGGTTCAGGGTGCAACATACCTGCGAAGCTTCGACAGAGTGATGTGGCGATGTGTGCAGGTGGGTCTGGTGAACAAGTGGTACAACGACCTCATTGCATATTACATCAGGGAGTCAAAGCATAAGGACGCGGCCGAGGAGAAGTATCAGGGGCAGGAGGAGATGCTGGACAGTGACACCGGACATGTAGGCTATGACAGTTATTGTTTATGATCTGTTTGAAGGTACACAGGAATCACTTTATCTTGGTGCAATAACTACTCCCTCGACCACACATTCTCCGCTGATTTGGCTTAATAGTTTCTTCATGTTACGGCCCTCCATTTTATCTTGACCTTCTCTCAGTATCTTGATTGTCTTACGTCAGTGTAAGAACTCTATGTTTTACTCTTCCATTTTATTTATTTTTGCGTCACACACTGCTCTTTAGTAATTGTGATATATAATGGCTGAAGGTGGGAAGGTGAAATTGTGAATAAATAACCGTTTAATCACGGAATTTGTTAGAGAGACTTTCTGTCGAATCCAACCCTCACTATACCTAATACCAATTAATCTGGCCATGCATGTATGGCAGCACTGTTCCTGCCGAGAATCTGATTGGCTGGAGGTGTTTGTTCGATTTTGTTGTTGTTTAAACAGATACTCACTTTGTTATCAGATGTGATACTTGTTTTTCGACAGCACAATTGTCAAAAGCAATTTGAAATCCGGTATGTACAAGCAATGATATTTTCGTAGGAAGATAAAGATATGAGTCAATAAAGTATTATAATACAGTCCAAGCCAAAGTCAGCATTCATATAATTCCTTTACGTTTCCAGCACTCCATAATCTTACAAAAAATTATAAGATCAGTCCACATCCTTAAATAGCACCACAACTCTGAATAATTGAAATTTCTAATGAAAAACTGAATTCTGAGGGGCGAGAGGCAGCTCAGTTGAATAGCCACTGAGTGACAGCTGAGTGAAGGTGGGATGCACAAGTTTTATTTTTTGTGCACCTTTTTTTTTTTTTAGCATGAAGAGCCTTTTACCCCCCTTCCCTTACAACAGCATGCTCTTTCGTCGTTCGGTAGCTATAAGTGTTTATATTAGGCGTTTGAACTTTTATATACTGTGATAATAGAGGAGTTATACTGAAATAGTTTTCCTTTTCCCTACTTTGATTTTCACGATTTTTTCAAACCTCCCTCACCGCAGAATTCGTCTTTTCATTAGAATTTTTAATTATTCAAAGTTGTGGCACGATTTAACCCCTTAACCGCGGGGCGTCACTTTCGTGACGCTTGGGAGCAAGGGATCATACCGCGGGGTGTCGCTTTTGTGATTCTGTGTTATTTTGAATTCACCCGGGCTTCCAAGTGGGGGCTTGTATCATCTATCAGTACTGCCAATGTCCAACACTAGTCAGCACTCCTAATCTCATCTGTACTCCCATCCATTGTTGACAATTTAGCCATTTCTCCCCGTTCTTGACTCCCCTCCCTACCCCCCCTCCATTACACTATCCTCTCACCTGCCCGGCCGTGCTACGCTAAGTAAATCTTCCCTGGAATTTTTCACTGATTTCATCCATTGAAATAAGCCCTATGCCCTATTCTTATACCAAATAATATATACAAGAAAGAAATAAGGTAAGTGAGAGTGCCATACACCTGGAATTGGCTAATTATCACCTGACAACACCTCACGTGCACTCGTTCGCTAATTTTCGCTGTTTTTTTCCCCTTGAAATATGCCATATAATCTATTTTCGTAATAAATATACATATAAGGAGGGAAGTTAGAAGCCTAAGTGATATTTACATTCACCTGGAACTACCTAATTTATAATGTATTGTCTAGATTTCCTGCCAATCATTTCAGTGAAATACATAGCTGTTTCAAGAGCTACGTTGGTAGTGCTGAATAACCCTCAAGTAGGCCTCAACCCGGGCCGGCCCTCCTATCAGTTCTCTCTCAGATTCCGAAGAGGAGGTACGGCCCATCCTCTTGCTGACTTCAGGGCCTTTTTTCACCCCCATGCAAGGGCCCTGTGACCTTTACCCCCTACTAAACCTCGTGTGGAAAGAGGTAAAGGGCTGACAATTGATAAAAGAGTGACTACGATCTTTCTATTGAGTAAAACAGTGCAAGTGGAATTGTAAATAATGTGTAAATAATGTGTAAACAGCAAGTGAAAGTAATGAATGTAAATATACGTGAACAATGGAAAATAGTTTTATAAGTTACTTCAAGTGACAGTGCATAACACAGTGTAAATAAAATAGAAATGTAAATAACATAAATAAAATAGAGAACGTAAATAGAAATGTAAATGAGTAGTATTATAAGAATACGAGTATATACCCTAGGAGTAATGAAAGTGAAAGTTTCACTATAGCATGTCTGAATACTATGAGTTATGAGAGTGAAGATGAAAGTGACATTCACTCTCAATGCCAGTATACAGGACGAGAAAGTGAATGCTACGTATTTTACTGAAAGAAATTGAATCCCTACAGTGGCAATAAACTAATACTACTGAAGGAAACTTATGGATAAAGACTGTAGATATATATAATTGTTATGTAGTTATAGAAATATAAAGTGTGAGGGGTTTTATGAATAATAAATGACAGAGTACCAAGAGCAAACTAGTGGAAGTGCGGCGGTCAGACGCGCTCATAATTTTCATTGCTTTCACAGTGTTTTTTTTTTTGAGTATGGATCCCAAACTACTTGAAAATCATAGAGTAGTATTTATAGTGTTAATATCTGGCTGTGGTAATCATATTACGGGTTGTCGGGAACTGTAAAGTGGAGACTTCGTTACCCAACTTCAGAGGTCTCCACAAGTCCTACGGTAACTGACGAAGGCTCAACAAACATTCCAGGAGAAAGATGAAGGTATGTGCCATAAGCATATTTAATTTTAATATTCTAGGACTAATAACTGATTTTTGGCAAATATTTTTTGAGAGTCTGTCGGAGCCCGAATAACCCCACGGCACACGTAAAACATCGGTAAACATGCCCGCGGTGTAGGGGTTAAAGGTGCGGACTGATCTTATAATTTAAATGTGTGTTATACCAAAGCTTACATTAAGGTTTCCTTAATTTTCTGTTATATTACGGAATGCCAGAGACATAAAGGAATTGTTCGAATGCTGACCTTGGCTAGGACTTTATTTTAACACATTGCTGATTCATTTTTCTATCTTCCTACGAAAAATTTCATTGTTGTTAAGTATATAATGGATTCCATATTGCTTTTGATTATTGTACTGTCGAAAAACTGAGGATCACATATGATAAAAAGAGTATTGGTTTAACCCCTTAACTGCGGGGCGTCACTTTCATGACGCTTGGGAGCAAGGGATCATACCGCAAGGCGTCACTTTTGTGATTCTGTGTTATTTTGAATTCTCCCGGGCTTTCAAGTAGTGGCTTGAATCATCTATCAGGACTGCCAATGTCCAACACTAGTCAGCACTCCTAATCTCATCTGTACTACCATCCATTGTTGACAATTTAGCCATTTCTCCCCGTTCTTGACTCCTCTCCCTACCTCCCCTCCATTACCCTCTCCCCTCACCTGCCTGGCCATGCTACGCCAAGTGAATCTTCCCTGGAATTTTCCACTAATTCCATCCATTGAAATAAGCCCTATGCCCTATTGTTATACCAAATAATATATACAAAAAAGAAAAAAGGTATGTGATAGTGCCATACACCTGGAATTGGCTAATTATCACCTGACAACTCCACACGTGCACTCGTTCGTTAATTTTCGCTGTTTATTTCCCCTTGAAATATGCCGTATAATCTATTCTCGTAATAAAAATATATGTAAGAAAGGAAGGGAGAAGCCTAAGTGATATTTACATTCACCTGGAACTACCTAATTTATTATGTATTGTCTAGATTTCCTGCCAATCATTTCATAGTGTATATATTAGCAGCTGTCTCCACGCTGACATTGGCAGCATTGCACTCCCCCTAGGCCACCACACTGTATTCAGTTTACTGTCGTCTTTCAAGGTGAAACCACGTCGGAGTCGCGCCTGTCCAATTCCGCAGCTTTTTAGCCCCATGCAAAGGGCCCTGTAACCTCTATTCCCTACTAAACCTCGTGTGGAAAGGGGTAAAGGGCTAAGTGACTGCTGTGGAATGTCAGCTGGCTAATTTATCAATGAAAATGATGGACAGTAACTATGATCTTTCTGGTGAGTAAAACAGTGCAAGTGGAAATGTAAATAATGTGTAAATAATGTGTAAACAGCAAGTGAAAGCAATGAATGTAAATATAAGTGAACAGTGGAAAATAGTTTTATAAGTTACTGCAAGTGACAGTGCATAACACAGTGTAAATAAAATAGAAATGTAAATAATGTAAATATAATAGATAATGTAAATAGAAACGTAAATGAGTAGTAATATAAGAATACGAGTATAATATACTAGGAGTAATAAAAGTGAAAGGGTCACCCTAGTATGTATGAATACTATGAGTTATGAAAGTGGATGTGAAAGTGACAGATTCACTTTCAACACTAGTATACAGGACGAGAAAGTGAATGCTCCGTATTTAACTGAAAGATAAATTGAATACCTAAAGTGACAATAAACTACTATTACTGAAGGAAACTTATGAATAAAGACTGTAGATATATAAAAGTGTTATATAGTAAAAGAAATATAAAGTGTGTTTTTATGAATAATAAATGACAGAACACCAGCGGCGAACGAGCGTAAGTTGGAAGGTCATACGCGCTCGTAATTTTCATTGCTTTCACAGTGTTTTTTTTTTTTGAGAATGGATTTCAAACTATTTGGGAATCATAGAATAGTGTTTCTAGTGATAATATCAGGCTGTGGTAATCATTTTACGGGTTGTCGGGAAGTGTAAAGTGGAGACTTCATTACCCAACTTCAGAAGTCTCCACAAGTCCTATGGTACTCGACGAAGGCTCAACAAACATCCCAGGAGAAAGCTGAAGGTATTTACCAGAAGCTTAAAAATTTTAATATTCTAGGACTAATAACTGATTTTTGGCAAATATTTTTAGAGAGTCTGTCGGAGCGCGAATATGCCCGCGAGACATGCAATACAAGCAAAAACAACCCCGCGGTTTAGGGGTTAAGCAACAACGAAATCGAACAAACACCTCCCAGCCAATCAGAATCTCGGTGGGAACAGTGTTGCCTGACATGCATGGTCAGATTAATTGGTATGAGGTATACAGTCTTTGATTCCATTACCAGCTAACTCCACTTACTCGTTCACACTTGACTGGAGACAGCTGCCTACATAAATTAATTCCTGAATAGGACAGAATATATTAATTTCAATATCTGGAGTATGTGTACATGTCGATGGGTATTGTGGTAAATAGATTTTGCTTTAATTAAATTCAAATCTCTCTCTCTCTCTCTCTGCCCTAGCTTGGAACTAATATTTCCCTTCTCTTACCTCTGCAGGTGGCGCTCAGTCTCAACCACCTCCAGGGCCCCTTCTTGGTCCTACTTTTAGGCTGTGGAGGTGGTGTGCTGCTCTTGCTTCTGGAGATGTATGCTGGCAGGGCAAGAAGACCCAACTAATAAATACAAAATTCTTATTACTTATGACAGCATAATGTATTTCCCTGATAATGCACCAGTTTCAATCATTGCTGTATTCATCTACAAATGATTCTTTAAGTTAAAAAACTGTTACATAAGCCAGTTAAAGAATAAACAATTTGTTCATTTTTCAGTGACAGCATGATGTATTTCGCTGATTGTGCACTAGTTTTAGTTTTTCCTGTCTTTATCTACAGCTATTTCCAAAAGTAATTAAAAAAGGTAGGCGATGATGACCAGCTCTAAGCGAACTAAGTACTATTGTTTTGCCACTATAAATCATTTCTATATGAAGGTACTCCACTGCAAAATTCCACTCAGGAATCATGTCCCTGGCTTAATGATCTTCGCAGCCTTTGCATTTCGCGTGAGCAACGTAAGTATAGTGCTTTTCATATTTTCCGCATTTGATGACTTTTGACCCCTAACCAGGCAGATATTGGTGATGCATGTACAAAGCACACTTGTACTCATTATCGTCTATAACCATGCAAAGTTTCATTCGATTCCATCCACCCACTGTGTAGCTAGGCAACTTGAAATTCGGAGAATTGTCTACCAGAGGTACAACTTCTATGTGTAAAAAGGTGTTGACTCTAAAGGTTATTTTTGTATGGAGATACTCCACTCCAACTTTCCACCCAATAATGTTGGCCCTGGCTTAATACTTTTCAGAACCTTACCATTTTATGCGAGCACAGTTGTTGTTTTAGCTTTTTTCACTGCTTCCACATTTGATAATGTTTGACCCCTGACCTGGCTAATGTAGCACATACTATAGATGTACAGTAGAATGTTCTAGTGCTAGTCAATGTCTGTAAGCATGCAAAATTTCATTCAATTCTATCCAGCCGCTGGGGAACTAGGGGGGAGATATTTGAAAACCAGTACTGGTTGCTAGGGACGCTGAGTCCAATCTTCGCAGAGTTGCCACTCGAAAACTGTAGGACAGAGGGGAAAATTGAGTGGTGCACTTCTGATACGGAATGACATAAAGATTACTCCTAAAGAAGTCAGGGATTTCTACGCCCATTAACCCCTACACCGAGGTCATGTTTTTGCTCTCCTTGTGCGTACCGCGAGGATATTTGCGCTCCAACTGACTTTTTACAAATATTTGCCAAAAATCAGTTATTAGTCCTATAATATTATAATTATATGTGCCTATGGCACATACCTTCAGCTTTCTCCTGAGATGTTTGTTGAGCCTTCGTCGAGTACCGAAGGACTTGTGGAGACTTCTGAAGTTGGGTCACGAAGTCTCCACTTTACACTACCCGACACCCCGTAATATGATTACCACAGCCTGATATTATCACTAGAAACACTATTCGATGATTTTCAAGTAGTTTGGAATCCATACACCCCCCCAAAAAAAAACACTGTGAAAGCTTCCCACTTGCACTTGTTCCCCGCTGGTATTCTGTCATTTATTATTCATAAACACACTTACACTTTATATTCCTATTACTTTATTACACTTATATATATATATATATATATATATATATATATATATATATATATATATATATATATATATATATATATATATAGATATATATATCTATATATCTATATATATATATATATATATATATATATATATATATATATATATATATATATATATATACAGTATTTATCCATACGTTTTCTTCAGTAATAGTAGTTTATTTTCACTCCAGGCAACTTTCTCATTCAGTAAACTAGGATAGAGAGCAAAACTTTGACTGTCATTACTCCAACTATTTGTACTCATATTCTAATATTAGTATTTATTTACATTTCTATTTTATTTACACTATGTTATACACTGTCACTTCTAGTAAATAAGGGCTCTTTTCCCGTGGAGCCAGAATGATCTTGGGACACTGAAGCACTCGTAGTTTATCACCATTTCCTCTACTGGCTCATCACACGATTCACCAGAAAGATTGTAGTCACTGTCCATCATTATCATCCATAAATTAGCCAGTTCACGCTCCACAGCAGAGTCATTTAGTCCTTTACCCGTTCGCACACAAGGTTTAGTAAGGGTAGAGGTCGCACGGCCCTCTAGAAGCGGCAGAAATGGAGGGGCACGAGTGCTACATGCTTTCATCTCAAGAAACAACACTGAACTAAATGACGAGGCGGATATGGGGCCGCCAAGGGTTGACAACGTCAGCGAGGTGACAGCTGCTAATTTATATGCTGTGAAATGATTGGCAGGAAGTTAGGTAGTTCCACGTGAATGTAAATATTACTTAGGCTTCTCCCTTCCTTTCTTATATATATTTTTATTACGAGAATAGCTTATGCGGCATATTTCAAGGGTAAATTACCAGGGAAAATTTGCGAACAAGTGCACATGGGGTGTTGCCAGGTGATAATTAGCCAACTCCAAGTGTATGGCACTATCAGCTACCTTATTTTTTTTGTGTGTGTATATTATTTTGTATAAGAATAGGGCAGAGGGCTTATTTCAATGGATGAAATAAGTGGAAAATTCTGGGGAAGATTTGCTTAGTGCAGCGCAGCCGGGCAGGCGAGAGGAGAGGGTAATGGAGGGGAGGTAGGGAGGGGAGTCAAGAACGGGGATAAATAGCTAAATTGTCAACAATGGATGGGAGTACAGATGACATTAGCAGTGCTGACTATTGTTGGACACCAGCAGTACTGATAGATGATACAAGTCACCACCTGAAAGCCCAGGGGAAATCAAAATAACACAGAATCGCAAAAGTGATGCCCCGCGGTATGATCCATTGTGCCTGAGCATCACGAAAGTGACGCCCCACGGTTAAGGGGTTAATAATGGTTCAACAGCTCAAACCATGAAAAGGACAACAAAGGCGGATTTTCGGCCATTGCTAGACAACAAGCAGTTGTCTAGCAGACAAAACCTTGTAGACACAACTAGGTCATTCTGTCCAAAACTGGTCAGAATTGGTTAATTGTGAAGGGTAGAGGTGCCTGCCACAATTACACAAGAATAAAAAATACAAGTAAGACAACGCGATCAACAATTAGGGCAGGTTGAAGCTGGCCCAAAATATTGTATCAGGCAGTTTTAGAGAATACAATTAGCACACAGCTTTCTTTTAAACACACACACACACACGCACAGGGAAGTCTATTTATGTTTATCTATTTTTTCATATACATATACATTTGTATATATATATATATATATATATATATATATATATATATATATATATATATATATAATATATATATATATATATATATATATATGTATATTATTTATATATGTATATTATTTATATATATATATATATATATATATATATATATATATATATATATATATATATATATATATATATATATTATATATTTATATCTATATATCTATATATATATATATATATATATATATATATATATATATATGTATATATATATATATATATGTATATTATTTATATATATATATATACATATATATATATATATATATATATATATATATATATGTATATTATATATATATATATATATATATATATATATATATATATATATATATATATACAGTAAAACCTCTACAACTTGGCATAATACATGTGCAAGCCTTGCTGAGTTAGCCTATATGCTGAGTCATAGGGATGAACTTTAAGTTCCCCCCCCAGCACACACACACACACACACACACACACAAGGAAAAAATTGAAAAAAAAATGGAAAACAATTAAAAGTTTTTACAATAAACAGTAAAAGCTACCTTACCATGATTCCATGCAGTTGTAGGGTGTATTCCAGGCATGGAGGAGGACTTTGAGTATTTTTTTGAGCTGTTAGGGGGGCTCAAGATCACTTTTGGGCACACCTTTACTGAACTGTGCTTGACACTGTACACTATGTAAAGCACAATTAACACAATAAAGGCCATTACTGTAATGTATTTATCGCTTGTACTATACTGGGGAAATAAACACTAAACACTTAAACATTACTGTACAACTCGGCATCTTATCAAGTTGGGGATATTTTTGCCAACTCTCTTCCTCTCATGTGCGCTTTTTTGGGAATTTTTGAATTATGATTTTTTAAATGAATATTTTGGAGCCTTCCCGAGTTGTAGAGGTTTTCGACTTGAAGGATGCCGATTTGCAGAGGTTTTATTGTGTGTGTGTGTGTGTGTGTGTGTGTATATATATATATATATATATATATATATATATATATATATATATATATATATATATATATACTGTATCATCAGCCACTGCAATTCCACTGCTGAACAAAGGCCACACCCAACCTTTTCCACGAATTCCTTGACTGAGCCAATCTCTGCCATGTTTTGCCTGCAAACTGCTCTATCTCATCTCTTCACCTCGGGTCTGATAATTTTCTGCTATGCTTACAATCTCTTTGAGTCTAGTCAGTCAGGCTCTTTCTCCATTGGTTATCACTTATTCTTGATACAAGACCTGCCTTCTCCATTTCTGTTCTTTTATAACTTCAGTAGTGTCTTTGACTTTAGTCTGCTCTTTCACTCAGGTTGATCATTTCCTGTCTCTAAAAGATATTCCTAACATTGACCTTTCCATTGGACTTTGAGAAAGTATTAGTTGACTTTCTGTTGATTCTTTTAGTTTCCAGGCATTGCATTTATACGGCATAACATGGAATTATACTGCAGGTATCGTTATATACTTTTAGTTTCTACCTATTGACCAGCTACTTTTCATAATGTCTCTATGTTTACTGAAAGCTTTCTATCCAATTGTAATGCGTCTCTTTATATCGCTATCATGGTCTTTCGTTAGTTTTAGTATTGACCCCAGGTAATTGTACTCCTCGACTACAAGAGTTTCTTCACCAATTCTGATGATGTAAATGGTGTATTTGGATTAAACATTTGTTTTACTTCGGTTCATCTTTAGCCCTACTTTGAGACTTTCTCTGTTCAGGTTATTTAACATTTCTTGGAATGTCTCTGCTGTTTCTGAGATTAGGACAATGTTATCTTCTAACCATAAATGGTTTACCTTTTCTCCGCCTACGTTCACTCGTTTGTTTTCCCAGTCTAGCCTTCTCAAAATACTTTCTAATCATCTATCTATCTATCTATTGCCAGACGCCTCAATCCTGTTTGGGGTGGCCACAAGCAAATCGCCTCCAAGTCTCCCTGTCTCCCGCCATTTCACTGCCCTGCTCCCAACTCACACCCCCCTCTCTCATATACCTCTCCACCCCATCCCTCCATCGCATCCTCGGCCTCCCCCTCCCTCTTCCCCCCTCCACCTCACTCACATACACTCTCTTCATCAGTCTTTCACCCTCCATCCTCTCCACATGGCCAAACCACCTCAGTGTGTTCCTCATAATGCTTCCTATCACATCCACGTCCAAACCACAACGCTCCTTTATATCCTCATTCGTCAGCCTGTCTCTCCATGTGACTCCACAGGCTCCTCTTAAATAACTCATTTCCACTGCTCTCACTCTTGACTTGTGTCCTTCCAACAACGTCCAAGCTTCACTTCCATACGTTAGAGTTGGTATCACAATACTGTCATGTAGTAACTTTTTCACTTCCATGCTCACTTCCCTGTTTCTTATCACTGCTTTCTTCCCTGCTGTACCCTTTCAAGCACTTCACCCTCCAAACCTCCATCCTTACTCATCACACTACCCAAGTACTTAAACGTACTCACATTTTCCAATTCCTCACCATCCAACCTCGCTGTACATTCACTGACTTCACCTCTCTCAAAGACCATCACTTTACTCTTCCCTACATTCACCTTTAGATTCCGTTTCTTACACACTCTCCCAAACTCATCCACCAAGCCTTGCAGCTCCCCTTCGTCTTCACTCAACAACACAGTATCATCTGCAAAAAACAGTACAGGGAGTTTCCAAACACTATCCTCTCTCACCAGGGCCACTCCAACATCCACTACCCTACCTTGTACCTCTTTATTACCCCATCCATGTATAGATTGAACAACCATGGAGATATGACACATCCCTGTTTCAACCCAACTTTCAAAGAGAAAAATTCACTTAGTTCACCATCCACACGCACTGCAGCTTTCGCACCATTATACATACTCTTCACAGCATTCAACAACTTCCCATCTACTCCATATATTCTTAACACTTTCCACAATCCTTGTCTATCCACCCTGTCATATGCTTTCTCCAAATCCATGAAAGCCGCATACAACTTCTTTCCCTTCTCTAGAAACTTTTCCACTAAAGATCTAAGAATGAATATATGATCTACCCAACCTCTTCCCTTCTTAAAGCCTCCCTGTTCTTCTCTACCTAATTTCTCTGTTCTTTCTTTAACACTGTAAATAAGTATTCTACCATACACTTTTCTTATTATACTAAGAAGACAAATGCCCCTATGATTACCACACACTTCTTTTTCCCCTTTTCCTTTGTACAAGGGAATAATTATACCTGACTTCCAATCCTCCGGGACTCTACCTTCCTCCCAGGCCAATCTGCACATCTTCCACATCCATTCTATTACTATCTCTTCCCCATGCTTCAGCATTTCACCACACACTCCATCAATTCCTGGGGCTTTCCCTGATTTAACTTTCTTCATTGCTTCCACAACTTCTATCCTACTGATTTCTTCCTGTCTTCTCACCTCCCTCCTTCTCCCAGCCATTCCCCAGCCACTTATACTCGCATTACTTCCATTCTCTATGTTCAACAATTCCTTAAAGTGTTCTCTCTATCTGCTCACTTTTTCTCCCTTCTCCACCAGAAATCAACCATTTTTATCTTTCACACCCCTGGTAATTTCACTTCCACCCTGTCTTACTCTTTTCACCTCTTTCCAGAACATTTTCTTACAGTCCCTCCACTTTACACTCAAATTCCTTCCAAATTCCTCATCCACTCTCTTCTTACTCTCTCTTACTAATCTTTTCACCTCTCTCTTTCTTTCTACATATAACTCTCTCTTCCGCCTCTCAACTTCTTTCACGCCCCTATTTCTCATCCATTGATTGTATGCTTTCTTCTTTTTTGCCACAGCCTGTCTCGCCTCTTCAGTCCACCATGCGTTCCTTGCACCCCCCTCCGTCTTCTCTTCCTTCCACACACCACATCACATGCTGCACATATTTCTTCTGTAAATATCCTACACACACCTTCCACGTCTCCCATCTGCTCCAATTCATATTTGCCCAATCGTTCCTCCACTTCTCTCTTATACTCTGCCTTTTTCTCATCCTCTTGTAACCTTTCCACTCTCCTTGCAACTACTTCCTCTCGTCTTTCCCTTCTTCTATTCCTCCATCTTACTTGAATCCTAATTCTGGCCATCACCAAGTAGTGGTCTGAAAGTCCACTCCCCCAGCCTCTATAAGCTCTTGCATCCATTACACATCTTCATATCCTTTCATCCACACACACATAATCAATCATTGCCTTCCTTTCATTCAGTTCACCACCCACCCTTCTCATCACTCGCCACGTATACCTGTGGATCATTTTATGCCTGAAGAGGGTATTGGCTATCACCAACCCCCTCCCAGCACAAATGTCCACTTACGCACTCCCATTCTCATCTATCTCAGCAGGCACACCCCACTCACCAACTATTCCATCCACCTTCACATTCCCAACTTTACCATTCATATCACCAATCAAAAACACTCTCTCATTCCTTCCAAACTTTTCCATGCACACTTCTACATTTGTCCAGAACTCTTCTCTCACTCTTCTAGCACGATCTTGCGTTGGCGCATACACACACACAATCACCCACATTTGTATTCCAACTTTCAACTTTACCCACACAATCTTTGACCCAACTGATCCATACTGTCTTATGCTCTTCTTCCATCTTTTACTCACAACTATACATACTCCTTCCTTTGCCCTCTCATTCTCACCTACTCCTGCACATATACCCCATCCATATTCCCATTCTCTCACACTTTCTCCTCTCCATTTTGTTTCAGTTATTCCACATAATCCACTTTCGCACCCTCAAGCACCTGGACAATCTCTCTCTCTTTCACCTCATCATTCGCTCCCCTTACATTCCACGTTCCGATAACCATGTCCTTTGTCCGGTCCTTGGTCGTCATCGTTTGGTCAGTCCTTGTCCGAGGCTTATTGTTTGTTTTTTTAGTTAGTTGTTTTCCGGGGAGGGGCACTAACCCTCCGCCAACCCTTTTTGTTGCCTTTTATGACAAGTAGGGATACTGGGGGAGTGTTCTTGAAAACCCCCCCTACCTCCAGGGGGTAGGGGGGTTTCAAATAATTTTCGTGAAATTGTATCTGCCTAACGCACGCACTTCTCAACCATAATTTTTCCTAGTCTTTATGTAAATTACATCAAGATTGTTGCGAAGATTTTTTGAGTTGCATTACATAATTATGTTTGTAATTTGCTTCTTTGTTATACTATGAATACATAATTGGGCACAGACCGGTTTTGTACTATTACTCCTGCATCCAACAGGAAATCTGCTACAATTCCATCCTCTCCTTTGGTCTTCCCTCTTTTCATACCCTACTTACATCGTCTGGTGTTACCTCATGTATTTCACGTCTGTCATCTGAAAAGTTAGCCATTGGAACTATTGCCTTTAATGGATACAGTTCACTGTAAAATTCTTCAACTATCTTCGCCATTCTATCTCTGGATTTAATTACTTCACTGTTTTTCTGTCTTTTAGTGATATAATTGGTTGCAATCCTAGTGTCATTTTCCTTCGGACCTGTTTCAGCCTTTTCCTTTGTTGATGGATTCATTGATATGATCCATGTATCTCTTTCTTTTTCATTCTGTCTGTCTCATGTTGATAATCTTATTTAATTGCATTCTTTCTATTTCAGCTTAGTTTTTACTTTCATCTCCTTCATTACTTTCATGAGCTCGAATGTCATTTTAAATCTTTTTTGGCTTTGGTTGTATTAGCTCGTCCTACAATCTCTGCTGATTCTCGTAGCACTTTTGTCAGTCTATCATTCAACTAATCCATGTCACACTCAGCATGGCTTGATTCCTGAAATTTGTTCGTTATTTCTAACTGAAAGGCTTCTTTGTTTTCGCTTACTTTTAATGGACACACCTATTATTAAATAATCATATTCTTCCTTTCACTTCTGAAATTGAATCTGGCTGTGCAACCCACCATTCTATGGCCACTCCGTATATATATTTTATTGATAACTGTGACATCTATGATCGCGTTGCTCTTATCTGCTATGATGAAGCCGATTTCGTTTTTTGTTCCTCACTTTCATCTTCTCCAGGTTCATTTTCTCCCTGTTCTTTTGTGAATGAATATGTTCACCATTCGCCTCATTCTTGCCTTTCTCCCACTCCGAATTTTCCCATACATGCTTCTTCATTTTTCAATTTCCCAACTTTTGCATTGAAGTCTCCCATGAGTATAGTATATGTGGCTTTTTCTTCTTCTTTAATCCGGGAGATGTCGCCACTGAGTTATTTCTTCATCTGAGTTTTGAGAATTTGGTGCACATACCTGTATTACTTTCATGGTGTATTTTTTGCACAGTCTAAGTGCAATCCATGCTGCTCTGTCAGATACACTGCTAAATCTAACGATATTCTTTGCAAGATTTCTGTTCATTAGAAATCATACACCACTAACTCTTCTATTTTACATTCCTCCATAGTACAATAGGTGATTACCGTCTTGAAGCTCAATTAACCGTACGTCTTTTCTGTGGATCTCACTAAAAGCTACAATATCCCAAGTAATGTTTTCTATTTCGGTAATTAAGTTATGAAGTTTGTAATCTGCAAGGCTACTTACGTTGTACGGATAGATCTTCAAGTATTTCCATTTGCTTAATATCTCGGTCCCTTATCAGCCGAGACAGTGCCCATTGACTTCCGGTGGCACACTGCCCATAACCACAGTAGGCAGTGCGGCTGGACCTTTAGTAGGCAATGACCCAAAAAGGACACCTGTCAAATCATTAACAGTAGAATTTATGTGTGGCTGGGATAATTGTGGCAAATTATCTCACCTCCCTGCCACATACGTTTCTGGCAAGATGTAATTTTTTGTGCCACCTTATTCGGAATATTTGGTGGAACCTTATATATATCTTCAGGGGGTCACAAAGTCCGTGCAGTCTAAGATGGTACCTCATATATTTGCAAGGCCTTCCCCTATCCACCACTGGGGGACGTGTCAGGTGGCTGTGGGATACTGCCCCTTGATTTTGTTTTCTTTTAAGAGACAATGAATACCTGGGTACAGTGATAGAAAAGAGAGGAAAAGGTGCAAAAGAATTTGAAAGAGTGACACAAGGAAGAAAAGTAGCTCGTGTAATGAAGGCCTTCCTAAGAAACAAAGGCTTTAGCACTGCAGCTGCATGAGGCTTACATTAGGGAGTATAAGTGACAACTGTAACATATGGATGTGAGACTATGGTATGACATGAAAATGAAAACTCAAGAGTAAGAGCAGTGGAGATGGGACTGCTGAGGAATGTATGTGAAGTACAGAGGGTGGATAGGATACGAAATAATGTGATTCGTGAAAGGTGTGGAGTTAGGAAGTCAGTGGACACCAGAATTGAAGAGAGTGTAGTGTGATGGTATGGTCATGTGGAGAGAATGAATAACAATAGGGTGGTGAAAAAGGTATATCTGAGAGAATTTGAAGGAAGGAGGAGGCGACGTAGGCCAAGAAGATGGAGGGATATGGTGGATGAGTGTGTGAGGAAGAGAGGTTTTGAAGTCAGTGAGGCTAGGGAACTGACAAGAGATCGAGGTGGCTGGATGAATGTTGTGAAGAGAAGTGCATGATCAGGGATTTTGGCACCACTTTTTAACATGGCAGTGTCTGGATTGACTCAGTCGGATACGTTTATGTTAAGCTACAGAACGTGATGAATGTTTTTGGCATATCCGATAAAGCCACGATTCCGAGGGCTTGAATGATGAGTGAATGGAAGTATGGCCCATTGGATTGATCATATCTGGGCTGTCTGGACATTGCTACTCCTCACCCTGCCCTTGGGTGGGAAAGAAGGTCCGAATGATGATGCTGATGACAATAAATGAAGGAAAAACAAAGGAAAGAAGAAGTACATGTGCCTAAAAGCATCCCCCATGGATAAGGTGACCAGATTTATTGGAGGTAAAAGCGGGACGCCCATGCGTGCTTGCGTGTGTGTGTGTGTGTGTGTGTGTGTATATATATATATATATTTACTTATATGAGTGACAGAGACCATTGCCGTGCTGCACCTCACCATGAGGCTGCTTATCAAACACTAACGTCTCATACGAACTCTAACATTACCGACCGTAAGGTACTGTGAATGGGCCAACCAAAGTTACCAGCTAGTGAGTATTACAGATTTTATATTAGTAATTCGGTATTTTATTTGGTTAGGAGTATGCATAATTTTTCCATTTCATCCTAATTTCATAAAAGAAGGTCATGTTATATCTAATCCAATAGTAAGTTTCTAAAAGTGGGACATTTAACCCGCCCCATCCCGACGTTTTCTGGGCAGTGGTATGCCCCAGTCCCGACATTTTTGAACCCTTTTTTTTTTTTTGGCTCAAACATCCACTTTTGGTGAGAAACATCGAAAATTCATAGAGAAATCGCTCACCTGAGGTTTAAAATACTCGATCTAGGTACGAGTACCTCCTTACCTGAGTGGGTTTTCTAACAGGCTGGCACCAAAGAAAACGAGTTCTATGGGAGGGTAACTATTTTATCCACTCATAAACAGTATTTATTTATTTAACTGGTACGAATTTATATGTAGTACAAGAGTATATTGGTTTTCAAACAGTAATATAGGCATTATAAGCATTGTTTCACTCACTAACTCATCACCATTCATGACCTTTTTTTCCCACATTACCTGATCATCATTTCTGACTGTTTCTTCCTCTAATGCTATGTAAACTTTGTCCTCCACATTGTCATCGATTGGAGAATCACTCTGGCCCTGAGTGTCTTTATTGGCCAGGTCACTGGTAACAGGTGAATTGCCGAGACAATGGCGTGCAGGGGGGGGGGAAAGGTTATGCGGTGTAAGGCATTTTCCCTGCTTGGCATCTTGTAGAGGAATAGAGGAAGGTGTCCTGTGTATATGTGCCAAAAATCACTCGTGAAATCACTCACAAAAATTGAAAATTGTGCAAATTAGGGACCTTGCAATGTTGCCGCGTTAATTCACGTCTCCGGGATATGAGTACACATTATGTGAGGACGTGAATTCACGTCTCCAGGACGCGGCAGGTTAAGATAATTTGCTCAAAAAGCGTGACATTCATGTCACAATTAAAAAGCGGGACAGACGTCCAAAAAACGGGACTCTGGTCACCTTACCCATGGATAAAATATTTATAACAGCTGAATTTAATTAAAAGTGATTTAAATGTTTGTGGGAAGGAACTCCCAGGAAGTGAATTCCAGAGCGTAGTAGTTCTGGGGTTAAATGAATTTTTATAAGCAAAGGCTCTGCATTGCGGGGGAGAAAGTGTAAGTTTATGGGCACTCCTAGCTGCCGTAGTATTTTGGGAGAAAACGTGAAGAGTAGTCACAACTGAAGCAAGTTCGTCGTTGCACTTACGGTAAAAATATCGGTAATCTAATGCTAAAGATGGAACATCTCTACATACTGGTAATGGTGCAAGGCCCTGCCTAATGATTTTATTTGGAGTTTTGTCCAACTGCCTGAATGCAACTGCTCCACATCCGCTCCACAGTGGCGAACAGTATTCGATCAGAGAATGTGCGTGACTGCTCGTCAGTGAAGAATTCACGAACTCTGTATAGAAGTCCCAGTTTTTTAGAAGAATTTTTGGCAAGGGATTTAACATAAGCTGTCCAGTTGAGGTTAGTCTTTAGTGTGACACCTAGGATATCAGTTGTAGTGGATATGGGAATACTGACATCATTTAAATTTGGGGAGGATTCTGAGAGATTCTTTCTGTTCGAGAAATTAATATATTTAGTTTTATGAACATTAAATGAGACCAGATTTGATTTTCCCTATTGAATAATTTTAGAAAGATCCTGGTTCAGAGAAATTGTTGTGTTTATTTGCAAATTTATAATATCAGATTGTGTAAAGGAGGTGCTAAGTGTGAAAGAACTATGAAGTGTCGAGTAATCAACGTAAGAGGGTATTGGGTTGTGAGTGACAGATAGGAGTCATTTTATGAATAAGAAAGAGGGTTGGGGCCAAAACTGATCCCTGAGGTACGTCAGCATTTATGGAATGAAATTGGGAAGAAATTCCATCTACCATGACCCGTATTTTTCTATTAGGAAGGTAAGAAGAAATTAGAGGAACCAGTGATGCTGTAACGGTCAGGATTTTTTTTTAATCTCACCGTTGTTCATCAGTCTAACGATGAGAAATTGGATTTCTCACCGTTGTGGCTCTGTTTAACTTACTCCTTGATAATACAAAGGGTACTCAACTTAGTCTCCCCTCAATGACTGATAAAGTATTCACCTAAGAAAAATAACAAAGGGGGGGGGGAGTATCTTCGACTTTGAATGATAAAGGTTAATTGCTGAAAGGATACTTTTGGTAGCATTTGTATTTTTTTGGCCGAGTCGAAAATAAGTTAGTACCACGTGTGTTAGTCGTTCCCAAAGCGGAGGAATCTTGAACTGGAAGGGGAATGAGTCATGCGTGAGAGGACATAATTCCCTTGGTTGGGTATCAAAATTGCATATACTTTACTTTAATAATTCTATACTTGTTAATCAACAGACATTTTTGAATTACATGACCTTTAATAATATGAAAAGAGTTGTAAATTAAGCAATAGTTTGGGCGATAGTAATACAGTACTGTTACCTAGCGAAACAATTTGAATATTTAACAGTGACTCCTGAGTTCATCACATTACATTCTCGATTATCAGTTATTCTTGGGGTCGTGTATAGCCTCAAGACTGGGACATTTAATGACATGAACTATCTTTTCGGGCTGGCATAGCCTCGAACCAAAAATATTCTCTCTTGTACTGTTTCGTCGGGCCAGTCTAAACTCATCACACAATTCACTAATATTTCATAATCACTCGGGCTTGCTTAGCCTCGAGGAGCAACTCAAAATTACATTTCCTTACAACCACTAAATTCACTTCAACACTCCCAATGTTCCTAACCTATTAATAAAAGAGAGAGAGAGAAAAAAAAAAGGTTGATGAGTTTAAATTCGCCTTTCCGTTACATGATCACATTAACTTTCAAATTTCTGTACCTTATCTACTATAAAAAAAAAAGGTTCACCTGATTGATTCATAATTCAATTGCTACTACATTCACTTATAAATCTATCCGTGGGTAGTGTAAGCGTGTGTGTACGTCAAGTCTATGGGCAATATCACATGATGGCCTCGTGCACGCCCCAAAGTCACGGTGTCTGTGAACTGAATCAACATCTGTTATCCACAGTGTCTGGGTAGCCAAATGTCTACGTTAAGCTTTTAAGAACATTACTTCATATTGTTCACGACAAGCAAGAATTAAAACTAGCAAGGGAGGGAGAAAGGAGGAATGTGTACAGCTCACCTGAATCAACGTCTGTTATCCACAACGTCTGGGTAGCCAATGTGGCTTGTCGGGCACGTAGGGGCGCTACTGCTAGATCAAATGAGACTGTTTTTCCGATATGGTGGGCTTTAATTCTCTTCACTATTTATATAGTAGAGTACACATGACGTTAGGACTTTTGACTGAACTGGGGGGAAATTTGGGATTCATTTCTTACTACATTTAAATTCTGAATTTACTGCCATCCCGCCTTGAAGTTTGGGGTAGCTTATGCCATCTAGTGACGACTAAGGCAAACGGTACTATTTGGTCCTCAAAAATTACATTATCTAGGCCTTTTTTGACTATTAATTTCACATATTTGGATTTTAGCAGCTTCATTAGTAAGCATTTCACAACAATGATACGGAAAGAATTGCATACACCATTATTATTCTGTTTAAGGTTTAAACTTGGCGCCCAGCAACGACGCACCACAAGCAAGGGGAATGTTGCCCGAATCTCTTATTCGTTAACAACCAGATGGGGGGAGCTCCCATAGCTCAACACTCCCAGTTACACTACCTATGCATAGATACATATATATATACATATAAAAATAAAGTTGTCCCTTTATTGATCATTAACACATGAACTACTACTTAGAACAGGAGCCTTACAGACTAGTATTCAGATTACATTCTATCTAACTTAGAAATTACAGTACCTCTAATCATACACATGAATACTAAATTTGTGGCATTACACGGCTCCCACGTTCGGAAGACAAATTTTACCCAAGTCTATCATCTATGACATGTGCATGGATGGAATGTTGTTACTCCTATAACTGCTATTAACACTTTGAATTGAAACATTTTTTCCCCACAATCGGTGGCACCTGTCGGTCCACATTAAACACCTAATGCTTACCTCGGAAGGTCGCTTACTCACTTCATTAGGAGGTATGATCACTCCTTACACTTGATGTGATGAGGGAATTTATGCCTCAGTCAGTCTCAGGTTTTGGAGGATAGCTTGTCGCTCACCGGAGCTTGACAGGGTCTCTCGAGAGTGTGATCACCATGGGGGTGCTTCCTTCCACTCTTCCATTCACATTCACATGCACTCGGTTCTTTTGTTTCCAGCATTCCGCCAGCAAGAAGGTGAGGGCTCATTCTGTCCTGAAGACTCCACTACCTCACAAACCGTGCTAACTGTAAGGTGAGAGGATTGATCACTCCCCTCAAAGTAAGGCACTTCCCGGTTCCAACCGGAAACCTTTTCTCTATTTTTTTTCTGTTTACACCCTCTCCTCGGGCATGAGTCCACCCGAAACACAACCTCAGGCAGTTATGTTTCACAACATTCGTCTCATGCACTTATCTCTACTTTTCTGTTTAACACTCCTCTATGAGCCTCCGAGGGGCATTCCTCACCCATGGTGGTAATCGCTCATCTTTGGGCTCTGAGGCGAGCTCCTGTTGCAACGGTTCTAAGAGCCATTCCTCGGTACCGTAATATGGTTTTACCTTTTCAGCAGCCTTTCATATTCTCTTGCCACTAAATACGTTTTCAATGATTTAAACACTTCCATCTAGCAACACTTCGATCACTTTATGCGGGCCGTCCCATTTGGCATTCAGTTTCCTACAGGTACCCGGCTGTATGGTTTCTTTTTTCGCCCACACCAAGCTATTGACCCCAACCTTCTGCGCTCTCCTCCGCCTGTTGGCCATATCCCGGTATCGCCTGGTCATCATTTGGTGGGTTTTCTTAATAAGGGTGTGTGTTATCGCTAGGTCGTCCTCCTCTGCGTCCACGGAAGGCAATGAGGTACCATTGAGGCGAGGGGGATGGCGTGAGAAGAAGGCATAATAGGGCTGTTGTCCCGTGCTCGAGTGCACCGCTTGATTTATGATGGTTTGGCACGACTGGAGCAGCTGAGGCCAACACAAGGGGTGCCCGTTGCAGAGGGATGCTATGATACTTTTCATAGTCCTATGCATCCTTTCGGTGGTGGAATTTCCCTGGGGATGATAAGTGGTGACGTAGAACAAGTCCACCTGGTTCCTCCGGCAGAACTTCTTAAATTCTCCACTCGTGAACTCTCCACCGTTGTCCAGGACTATACCTCGTGGCGTCCCAAAGTCGGTGAAGTATTGCCCAAGACAGTGTATGTTGTGTTGTGTATGTTTGTCTCTGAGTGGGTAATATTTGTCTAGAGAACCATAATTACCTAACCCTTATTAGCTATAATTTGAATTTATTTTCATGACAACATACCAAGTATTACACTATCAGGATCTCTATACTGCTGGGGTATTCTAAGCTGGAAGGAAGGAAGGAAAAGTGAAGAATTAGCACCAAGCTTGAAGGAAACATGGAAATATCAAGACGAGAGGTAGGACAGAAGAGCAGAAGAGGACAGTAAGGAGACAGACTGGAGACAAAAAGGCCCCTTTTAGTCGCCTCGTACGACAAGCAGGGATGCTGGGGAAGTATTCTTCCCCCCCCTCCCCAGGGGTAATACCAACTAGTACACTATTAGAACCTTCTTACTACCAGGATGTTCTGAACATAGAGTTGCGGAGGTATTTGGGAGTGACCAACCAATGCTACCCTTAACATTCTCACTCTCTTTTGCTAGTCACATTCCTTCACTTTCTCACCAACGCCACTAACTGGGGAACAATGAATATCCCACCGCTATTGCCACTAGTGTAACAGTCAGGATTTTTTTTTTCTCCCACCGTTGTTCATCAGTGTAACGATGAGAAATTGGATTTCTCACCGTTGTGGTTCTGTTTAACTTACTCGTTGATAATACAAAGGGTACTCAACTTAGTCTCCCCTCAATGACTGATAAAGTATTCATCTAAGAAGAAAAATAAAGGGGGGGGAGTATCTTCGACTTTGAATGATAAAGGTTAATTGCTTAAAGGATACTTTTGGTAGCGTTTGTATTTTTTTGGCCGAGTCGAAAATAAGTCAGTACCACGTGTGTTAGTCGTTCCCAAAGCGGAAGAATCTTGAACTGGAAGGGGAGTGAGTCATGAGTGAGAGGACATAATTCCCTTGGTTGGGTATCAAAATTGCATATACTTTACTCTACTTTAATAATTCTATACTTGTTAATCAACAGACATTTTTGAATTACATGACCTTTAATAATATGAAAAGAGTTGTAAATTAAGTAATAGTTTGGGCGATAGTAATACAGTACTGTTACCTAGCGAAACAATTTGAATATTTAACAGTGACTCCTGAGTTCATCACATTACATTCTCGATTATCAGTTGTTTTTGGGCTCGTGTATAGCCTCAAGACTGGGACATTTAATGACATGAACTATCTTTTCGGGCTGGCATAGCCTCGAACCAAAAATATTCACTCTTGTACTATTTCGTCGGGCCAGTCTAAACTCATCACACAATTCACTAATATTTCATAATCACTCGGGCTTCCTTAGCCTCGAGGAACAACTCAAAATTACATTTCCTTACAACCACTAAATTTACTTCAACATAAAAGAGAGAAAAAAAAATGGTTGATGAGTTTAAATTCACCTTTCCGTTACATGATCACATTAACTTTCAAAATTCTGTACCTTATCTACTATAAAAAAAAAAAAAGGTTAACCTGATTGATCCATAATTCAATTGCTACTACATTCAGTTATAAATCTATTCGTGTTAGTGTAAGCGTGTGTGTACGTCAAGTCTATGGGCAATATCACATGATGGCCTCGTGCACGCCCCAAAGTCACGGTGTCTGTGAACTGAATCAACGTCTGTTATCCACAACGTCTGGGTAGCCAATCTTCTACATTAAGCTTTTAACATTACTTCATATTGTTCACGACAAGCAAGAATTAAAACAAGCAAGGGTGGGAGAAAGGAGGAATGTGTACAGCTCACCTAAATCAACGTCTGTTATCCACAACGTCTGGGTAGCCAATGTGGCTTGTCGGGCACGTAGGGACGCTACTGCTAGATCAAATGAGACTGTGGTTTTGCGATATAGTGGGGTTTAATTCTCTTCACTATTTATATACTAGAGTACACATGACGTTATGACTTTTGATTGAATTGAGGAAAATCTGGGATTCATTCCTTACTACATTTAAATTCTGAATTTACTGCCATCCCGCCTTGAGTTTGGGGTAGCTTATGCCATCTAGTGACGACTAAGGCAAGCGGGACTATTTAGTCCTCACAAACTGCATTATCTTGGCCTTTTTTGACTATTATTTTCACATATTTGGATTTTAGCAGCTTCATTAGTAAGCATTTCACAACAATGATACTGAAAGAACTGCATACCCATTATTATTCCGTCTAAGGTTTAAACTTGGCGCCCAGAAACAACGCACCACAAGCAGGGGAATGTTGCCCGCATCTCTTATTCGTTAACAACCAGATGGGGGGAGCTCCCATAGCTCAACACTTCCAGTTACACTACCTATGCATAGATACAGAGATATATACATATAAAAATAAAGTTGTTCCTATATCGATCATTAACACATGAACTACTACTTTGAACAGGAGCCTTATAGACTAGTATTCAGATTATACTCTATGTAACTTAGAAATCACAGTACCTCTAATCATATACATGAATACTAAATTTGTGGCATTACAATGCAAGGCCATAGTGTGACATCTTAGGCAATATGGCCTGGTGCCATAATCTGTCAAATGCTTTTGAAATATCAAGCGCTTTTGTGTGCGTTTCATTATGCTGGTCTCTTGTTTTGTTAGTCTGATGGGTAAGAAGGTAAAGAATGTCTGCAGTTGAACGTTCTTGTCTAAATCCATACTGTTGATCATTGATTAATTTATTGATTTCTAGGGGCTTTATTATGTGTTTCTTTACCAGTGTCTCAAAAACTTTACCGAGAATGAAAGTTATAGCGGTTGGCCTATAGTTTGATGGATCGAAAGTGGCCCCCATTTTCGGAACCGGATGGATATTTGCTTCTTTTCAAGAGGTTGGAAAACCTAAAGTACTGATGCATAAGCAGAAAAATTTTGCCAATACAGGAGCCAACAATGGGGAACAATTTTTAAGTACTATTGAAGGAATTTCATCTAGACGAGTAGCTTTGTCTGCTAAGAGATTCTGTAATACAGCTTGCATGTATCTTGTATGCTTCTTGAAAGGAGGTATTTGAGGAGAATCAAAAACAAGTACCGGAATATTGTGATTTTCTATATTCAGGGTTGAGTTTGTGCAAAAAAATATCAACAAGAAGGTTGGCTTTTCTACATGGGTCATTTACTAGATTTCCACTGGGGAACTGTAACGGTGGAATGGAAGAGGTGGTAATGAAGTTAGATCTGAATGAATTTAGGGCAGACCAGAATATTTAGTTATCATTTGGAATGTTTAGTCGTTTGTTAGCTTGTCTATGAAGAAAGTTTAATTTAGATTGATAATAATTTTAGCATGGTCTCTTATATTTCTATAAGTATTACAATAGTTATAATAGTTTTTGGTCAAACTATTTAGGTGAATTACATCATTTTCTGTAACTATGATGGGGAATGAATGTTTCCATTCCCACTTTAATGAAATCCTGTATGTGGCCCAATGTGGAGTTTCCATCTTGAAAGAAACAGAAGGTTCAAGGAACATCCATGAAAAAATTATATATATATATATATATATATATATATATATATATATATATATATATATATATATATATATATATATATTGTTGCCCAATGTGGAGTTTCCATCTTGAGAGAAAAAGAAGGTTCAAGGAACATCCATGAAAAAATATTATATATACAGTGGGGCACCAACTTTCGCTACAGCAGGATTCACGGAATCCACTTTCGCGGCATGCGCCAAATATTCCCTAACTTCCACTTTCGCTTGAAAAAAATCGATTTTCGCGCACAAATTTTGGGTTTGGGACAATATTTTGAACTTTGAATTTCCTGCACCACCCGCCCGCAACCCACCGCCGTCTTGAATGACGTCATGTCAACACTCTGTCCACCCATTCCCGCCATTGTGTACGAGCGTGCTAGCTCCATTGTGTTGGATTCTCATGGCTCAATGGCCTCTACTATACCTGGTAGTGTGGGGAAAGGGCCTGGTGGTGTGGGGGGAGAGCCTGGTGAAGTGTTCAATAAACGCATCCATGAAGGGCAGCAGGCTCTTATCACATGCTACCTGCAGAAGACTAAGGAAATAACGGAGGTGGAAGTACCATTGGAAGCCGAGGGGGCAGCCGACCATGGTGCTATCCCTACTGACAGTGCCATAGAGGAGCTTAACCTGGATGAAGATTTCGATGGATTTGTTCAAGAGAACCTAGCACAAAGGGAAATTCAGCACAGAGTGGAAGTGTTGCATCAAGTTGCATCTGAGGAGGCAGAGAGAGAGAGTGGTAGCGAGGCAGCAAGAGGTGGCGCCAATACGTCTGGAATGGCTAAATAAGCCCGCCACGTGCCTCGGATACTTACCCCCAACATCCATTAAACACCTCAACCTGGTCTCTGTGGTATGTTTCTCCTCATATAATGTGTACTGTACAGTTTTTATTGTTTGTATCTCACAATGCAATGTACAATAGTGATTTGATGTACTGTATTGCAATTGAAAATGAAAATCTGATGTTACTTTAGGATAACCGGGAACCAATTAGCCTTTTTGCCATAGAGACAATGCCCCAACTTTCACTAATTCCACTTTCGCTCAATATTTTTGGACCCAATTAGGCGCGAAAATTGGTGCCCCACTGTATATATATATATATATATATATATATATATATATATATATATATATATATATCCCTGATTTATCCGGACATAACAGACCCAATGGCATGTCCGGGTAGTGTCAACATCCGGATAATGAATACTATTTCCTTAGCACACCCAGACCAATCCTATACCCATTTCCAACCTATGCCTAACTTGTTTGCACAGAACCTATGCTTAATCTGGCAATATTTTCCGATCATTCAGGCATATTTAGACATCAAAACACACAGAGGAATATCCAAAGTAATGCTAAACACCAAGAAAACCATGCAGAAAACCACTGGAAAAAAAAAAAAAAACTTATTTATACACCACTGTATGCATAGTACCCCTCCTAATTTTGGCACTGTTTTCAAGTCAATCTGCCACAATTAAACATCAAAACACACATAGGATTATCCAAAGGAATGCTAAACACCAAGAACACCATGAAAAAAAAAAAACTGATAACCAAAAACCACCCTGCCTGTACACCACTGTATGTACAGTACCCCTCATAATTTTGGCACTGTTCTCAGGACAATGTGCCAAACTTAGACCTCAAAACACACATAGGAATATCCGAAGTAATGCAGAACACCTAGAAAACCATAAAAAAAGTTGAAAACCAAAAAAACACCCAACCTATACACAACTGTATGAACAATACCTCTCCTAATTTTGGCACAGTTTTCAGGTCAATCTGCCATTTTCAAGCATCATAACACACATATGATCATCCATATTAAACCGAGGAGAAGGATAGGCCTCATTTGGGACTTGATAGGGTTGAAAGTAATAGGCCTCATTTGGGACTTGATAGGATTGAAAGCGACAGGCCTTAAAAGAGCGCGATTTTCAAAGGCATACCAAAACCGTGCCACAAGGAGTAGGTGGCTGAAATTTGTATGGGAAATAAGGGCAAGTGGCATCTCTTGATACCACTCACACACTGCCCCATTTAAGTGAGAGAGAGAGAGAGAGAGAGAGAGAGAGAGTTACGAGTATATTGCACGGTCATTTATAGTAGTTTGAGAGAGAGAGAGAGAGAGAGAGAGAGAGAGAGAGAGTTAAAAGTATATTGCATGGTCATTTCTAGTAGTCTGAGAGAGAGAGAGAGAGGGAGAGAGAGAGAGAGAGAGAGAGAGAGAGAGAGTTAAAAGTATATTGCATGGTCATTTCTAGTAGTCTGAGAGAGAGAGAGAGAGAGAGAGAGAGAGAGAGAGTTAGGAGTGTATTATATAATAATGTATCCTTTGTCGGCAGTGCGTAAGATAATTTATCGTAATTTGAGTGAGAGAGAGGGAGAGAGAGAGATTTACGAGTATATTGCACGAGAGAGAGAGAGAGAGAGAGAGAGAGAGAGAGAGAGAGAGAGAGTTACGAGTGTATTGCACGGTCATTTCTAGTAATTTGAGAGAGAGAGAGAGAGAGAGAGAGAGAGAGAGAGTTACGAGTGTATTGCACGGTCATTTCTAGTAGTTTGAGAGAGAGAGAGAGAGAGAGAGAGAGAGAGAGAGTATGGGTTGATGATACAGTAATCACTAGTGGTCCTTGTCCAAAGCCATTTTAAATATAGGCTGTTTTTCCCGGACAATGTCCTTCCTCACCTCGCTCACCACAAGTGGTGGGGTTGCTCGCATCACTAGCTGTTCATCTTTTGGCCAATTTATCTCGCCACACCTGACTTTAGATGGTTTTATATATATATATATATACACACACACACACATTTACTTGTGGCTTGCGGACTGTTAGACCCCGAGTGGCCATGCGGAAATATAATGCATCATGACTGGAGGACTTTTGACCTTTGATAGAGAGGCGGACAGCCACTGTCGCCAAACATGTACTCATGGTTTGTGGTCCGTGTTTGATGAGGGTGGCGGTTGAGAAAGACTTGGCTCCCGTAGCCGTGCGATCTTGGACATTTGGTGGGGAATGTGCATGATTTTTTTGACACTGTGTGGGGGTTACAGTCATATTACTCGGGTGCTGGATGTTCGTTGGGAGTTATAGGACGAACATGCGATTTTGACCATTCAGTACAGGGTCAGACAGACAATCTTAGTTCTGGTTGTGGGTTACAGACTACTTTACACTCACAGCTCAAGCCCAGCAGCCACGATACCGGATGTTTGGACATGTCGGCTGGTTGGCTGAAGTTCTCAGGCACATTTACGCCTGGATAATAGCAAGTAAATTCAGACATTGCTTTAATAGAGCCAAGGCCCAGCATCCAGATACTGAGCACGTTTGGATAATGAGCATCTGAATAACTGAGGGATCACTACATATATATATATATATATATATATATATATATATATATATATATATATATATATATATAGTCACTGGCGTACTTACCCCAGTAGCAAATGGGTGAAATAGAAGATAAGATGATAATGAAAGGAGAGAGAAGTGAGCCGTTAAGAACATTAAATCTTTTCTCTTATCAGTCTTGCTGCCTCTAAAGGGTAACCCTAGTCCCCATGTGTATTTACTTAGCGGTCAACTGGACTGATGACACACCAGATGTTTTTCTCACAAATTACACAGAAAATCCCTCTTGTCCTTGAACTGTGGGTGTAGCTTATAGCGTGGGAGAAACTAAAAGAGGGTATTTGCCAATAGAAGCCTAAATAACATTTGCTCTGCCTTCTTAATGGCACGTCACCTGTCTTGTGTAATTTGTATAACTTTGCCATTGGCTCCCCTTGGTAGCAGGTGCCTCTAATGTTTCTGTATGGACGGAGATTATTTTTAAGACAGCCTAGTGGTTAATTAGCTGAGAAAGGCGGATTGATTGATTGATTGAAAATAATAAAAATCTGGCGGCGCAACTGCCAGGGTCATATGCCGCCGAATGACAAAGTAAAAGACACAGCAAAATAAAAAGTGCCTATTCAAAATAAAGTTAATATCTGTTAGTAGGAATAAAACACTAAAAATAATAAAAGGATAGTTTATAAAATAACAATTATTTATAAAAGTGAAAGGAGGCCCGCCTCCTGAAGAAAACTAAAAACATCAGTAAAATCATTAAAAGCCTCACCAAGCATCGAGGACAAACAGTAGGCTCCATCTGCCACCCCATGCCTATGAAGGAACCTCTGACGCAGGTCCCCCAGACTCGGACACTCGACCAGCAAGTGACGAACAGTGAGGGGAACAAGGCAGTCATCACAGTACGGTTGAGTCTCACCACACATGAGGAACCCATGTGTAAGCCGAGAATGCCCAATGCGAAGCCTAGCAAGAGCCACCTCCAGTCGCCGAGACATAGAGGGAAGAATCCTTGGCACAACCACTCTCTGAAAAATTTCTTTTAGTTTATTATGAGAAACACCATCCCAGTGTCTCTGCCAACAAGAACGAATTGCGTACTGCAAGTAAGGTGTTACATCAGAAACAGGAAGTGGGTAGTCGGTTGGGGGCTGTTGAGAAGATGCAGCTTTAGCTAAAAAATCTGCCCTCTCATTGCCCACCACACCAACATGTGCAGGAACCCAACAGAAGTCTACACGGCGGCCACAGCGGCCAAGAAGAAAAAGCCATTCTAAAATTGATAAAACCAATGGATGGGATGCATTAAAAGACTCCAGTGCAGACAAAGCACTACACGAGTCACTAAAAATCACAAAAACGGATTGGGGGAGAGTAAAAATGATTTTAACAGCATATAAAATTGCAGTCAGTTCTGCTGTATACACTGAAGTAATGCCAGGAAGGCTACCACCCCTACTAAATGAAGGGAAGACAACACCATATCCTACTCCAGTATCAGTCTTAGACCCGTCAGTGTAGACGGGGACAGAACCCTCATGAATAGAGGCATGTTCTAAAAAGAGAGAGAGGGACACCTGAGAGGGAAGTGAGCCCTTTTTTCCAACAATGGACCTACAGAATGTCACGCAAGGGAGTAGCCAAGAACCCACCCTTGGGATCCGATGTGGACAAACTGCCAGTCTTGGGACAGAGAGGCCTAGCATAACAGACCGGACCCTGTAACCAAATGGCTTTGGGAAATTAGGACGGGTCTCAAAAACAGAAGATCGGGAATCCTGGGAGACAATGGTACATGAAATTGAGTCTGGAATGCGGTGAAGACGATACCAACACCTCATCATTAGCAACTGACGTCGCAAGTCCAAGGGGAGTACACCAGCATCTACCAACAAACTTGGAATTGGGGATGATCTGAATGCCCCGGTTGCCAGACGTACACCAGCATGATGCACAGAATTTAACAACCGGAGGCGGGCATCTGTTGCAGAGGAGTAGACCTCACACCCATATTCAAGTTTAGGAAGAATAAGAGACCTATACAAGAGGAGGAGGGTCTGACGGTCAGCACCCCAAGAGGTATGAGCTAAAACCCTCAAAAGACTCTTTAAGACAAGCCACCTTAACAGAACGAATATGGGGAACCCAGGTTAATCTTCTATCAAACAGAAGACCCAGAAACCGTGTCTCTTCCACACAGGATATTCTCCTACCATAGAGATACAAGTCAGGGTCTGGGTGGAACCCTCGAAGACGACAAAAATGTATAGCCACTGTCTTTGCTGAAGAAAAATGGAAACCACGTGTTTCTGCCCAGTCAGAAATTCTATTGAGAGCCAGCTGCAACTTCCTTTCTATCAGAGACATTCTAGACGCGGTGAAGGAAATTGAGAGGTCATCGACATACAGTGATCCTCGTACACCATCAGGAAGTACACTGATGATGCTGGTAATGGCTACAGCAAACAGAGTAACACTAAGGATACTCCCCTGTGGTACTCCATCTTCTAGTGCTCGGGCATTAGAAAGCACTCCTCCCACTCGCACCCTTAAAATTCGGTTAGATAAAAACTGTTGAATAAAAATAGGCAAGCATCCTCGAAGACCAAACTCATGAAGAGAGAGTAAAATACCATGACGCCAGGCAGTGTCATATGCCTTCTCCAGGTCAAAGAAGACCGTGACCTGGTGTTGGTTAGTGGAGAAAGCCTCACATACAGAAGATTCCAAGGACAGCAGTGCATCAGAGGTAGATCGCATTGTTCGGAAACCAAACTGGGCAGGGGATAAGAAGTCACCTTTCTCCAAAAACCACACAAGCCTAACATTGACCATCTTTTCCAGAACTTTACATATACATGATGTTAGAGAAATAGGCCGATAATTCGTTGCCTGTAGGTGGTCCTTATTTGGTTTGGGGATGGGGATAACCACAGCAACACCCCAACTAGCCGGAAACTCCCCGGAACACCAAATCTTATTAAACAGAGAAAGCAAAAACATAAGGGACTCATCAGATAGGTGACTTAAAAAGGCATAAGGAATATCATCATAACCAGGAGAAGAGTCATGGCACTGCGACAAAGCTGCCTGGAGTTCAGAAATTGAAAATGGAACATTGTAAGGCTCTCCCCCAGGAGAGGTAAAACTGAGATCACGAGACTCTAGGCGCCGACGGTGGCAAGCTGAAGGCGTATCTGCATTCTTCTGTGACACACTGGCAAAATGATCAGCAAGCATCTCTGCAACAGCAAAAGGATCAGCCACAGTTCCACCTGCTGCAGATAAAACGGGAGGCGAGGGGGCAGTAAATTTCCCTGAAATTTTCCTTACCCGGTTCCACACCTGGGTGATGGAAGTCCTCGAATTGACGGAGGAAACATAACCCTTCCAGGATGATCGCCTGGCCTCCTTTAAAACCCGCCTCATATGAGCTCGTGCCCTCTGATACGCCACCAAATAATGAGGATCCCCACAGTGATGACGAAGTCGAGAGAAGGCGACTCGTTTAGCTCTCACTACGGAACTGCACTCAGAGTTCCACCAAGGAACCGGACGTTTAGGAAACTGACCTTTAGTTCTTGGAATAGTTAAAAGGGCTGCTGAGTGCAACAAGTCAGTGAAATATGACACTGCCTCAGTAAGACAGCTAAACTCATTGACAGAAAGGGAAGTGGAACTTAATTCCCTGAAACGTGGCCAGTCAGCCTTACCCAGAAGCCATCGAGGAAGACGTGGCTGAGGTCCGCCTGCACTAGCAGTTAAAAGTAAGGGAAAATGGTCACTGCCATATAGGTCTGGCATCACATCCCAGGTAAAATCTAAAACTGCATCAGCTGAGCATAAAGATAAATCAATGGCAGTAAAAGTTCCAGTCTGGCTATGGAAATAAGTCATTTTATCAGCACTGAAAATGCCCAACCCCTCATCTTCCACTAAAGAGGCCAGCATGACACCCCGAGGGTTGGCCTCACTGTTTCCCCACAGTGGATGGTGTCCATTCATATCTCCTAATAACAAAAAGGGAGAAGGAAGGCCACGAATAAGGCGTTCCAGATCCGCCCTTTCAACAACAGCACTGGGAGGTAGATAAAGACTGCAAACTGTATACTGCCGATGTAAAAACATCCGGACAGCGACAGCCTGCAGGGGAGTAGAGATGTCCATATGACTGTATGGAATATCCTCGCGAAGGAAGATAGCAGCACCTCCATGACGACCTTGACCCGGCACAGGATCTGAATAAAAGGTATGGTAGAGAGAGGGACCAGAAGGAACAGCATCACCTACCATGGTCTCCTGGATGCACATGCACAGAGGAGTAACTTGAGAAACAAGATGACAAAGTTCCTCATAGTTAGCACGTAAACCTCGACAGTTCCACTGGATGATAGAATCCACAATGGAGGAATGATGACTAAGTGCGGGACTGTACACCTGACAAGTGAGAGGGTTTGGATTGATGCTTATGAAGGCCCTTCGCAGGGGCCTGCCCAGCAACAGAAACCCGCACCCTCTGTCGAACATCTGTGGGCAAACGAGAGGACGAGGAAGGATGTTTTACCACACTCCTTCTTGGAGTGGGCAAACCAGTTTGTTTGGAAGGTGGCTTGGGGGGTGCCTTTGGAGGCGTGGGTCGGGCAGTGCCCCCACCAGAAGTCCCAGACGTGGAAGTAGAGTCCACAGGACTTGAATAATTTGAGGATGGCATCGTATGCTTTAGATCTGAAGCGCCAACAATTTGTCCAACAACTTCCCCAAGTGGGGACTGAACCATATGTGGACCATCAGCTTCAGCTGTCACCTGGCTAAATTCCCCAGCCTGTGGGGCAGAGAGAACAGGAGAGGGGTCGACACAAGGGTCGACAACAGAGACCTTAGGTGGTCGGTCCTCTGTCTCAGAGGACTCTGACGAACAACGTTGGCGTTTGCTAGGTACGGATGGAGCCTCGGTCACACTGGGTAAGCCAGGAGAAGGAGTTCGGTTGGTGTGGACATCTGCCACCACAACAGAATTGTGTAAGGCATCAGCCACGGAAATGTGAGGAGAAACTGCAAGTTTAGAAGGTGGGCGAGGTTCAGTCTCACAAATAGTACTACCCTTGGGGACATCAATCTGCAAATCACTAGTCGAAGCAGAGGGCACTGGAATGGGTTGAGGCTTCCTCTGAGATACAGGGCGCCGCACCGACACTCCAGAAACGACAGCAGCGTAAGTAACTCCCGGCTGGAAAAAGCGAGTCTGGGCTCTCTTCTTAGCTTCAAGAAATGAAACCCTCTCAGTTGTTCTAATATACAAAATCTCCTTTTCCAGGCAGTAGCGAGGACAGTTTTAGAATATACAACATGAGGGCCCCCACAGTGATAGCATTTGAGGGATCCTGGACAGTCATTGGTATGACTTAGTCCACCACAGGAGACACATACACCAGGAATGCCAGCCTGTGCACGGCGGCAAAAGCGGCTGACATGTCCATATCCCTGGCAGTGGAAACAGCGCTTTGGGGTTGGTATGTATGGTTTCACCGGAAGTGATAGCCAAGCCAACTTCACAGAGGCAGGCAAGGTCAACCTGTCTAATGTTAGGAACAAAGTCGGTGTAGGGGTCAAGACACCATCTACCTTCTTCTGCAAGCACTCTACATTTACCACACCAGCAGATCGCAGCTCCTCCAACAATCGCGCCTCCGAGTACCGGAGGAGGTCATGACAAAATATTACTCCCTTACTTCTGTTAAATGTAGCGTGTGGAGTGCATGTAACCTCTGTACCAGAAACTGAGGTCAAAGACATCAGCCGGGAACTCTCTTCCGGTGAGGAGACCTCAGTAAGGATGCGTCCATCCCCCTGAGATGAAATTTTTGGCTCTCTCTTACAGGCTGCTAAAATTGCATGGTATAACTCAAAAATATCTATCTCTTTCACTGATCCACCTACAGAGGATTTTAAGACTAGATATTTTGTGAAAGACTGTGGCACCGTGGTTTCTGGGGAGAGCTCCATAGCTAGACCAATCTGTCGGAACTTCCTCCTACTCCCAGCAGAACGCTGGGGAACAAGAGGAACGTCCCCAGGGGCCTGGAAAGGCTCCAGGGTGGCAATAAGTGAGGAGTCCGAAGAATGTCCGGGGGCAGAGCCAGCGTCATCAACAGAGTTATAAATATTCTTTGCCATATTTTGACACAAAACAACTTCATTCCCCCACCCCTCCACCCTCCACGGAGCCCAACAAGGGGAGGTCATATGCCATGGATAACACCACTGGCGACCCCAGAGGTAGCGGGAGAGTATACGTGGGTAACCACTGGGGGACCTGGGCAAGGGTGACACCAGGACGATAGGAGCCACCAGGCCCCCCAGTGCCCACTTGACCCTAGCCAACGCATGACCAGCCGATTGACCTGGTCGGGCCCAACCAGGCCGCCCGTCTAGCCAGAATAAGGGACCAAAGAGGTGTATTGCTAGCTGCAGGGCGCATCGTGCAGCATCGCTCAACCTCCAGGACTCCCGTCTCCTAGCATTACGGGACGCCACGCACGGCAAACACGTGGGGAGGCAACAGTCCTGCCCTAGATGGCAAGTGGGCAGGAACTAACATCACCAGCAGGCCTCCTCCACCAGTGATGTAGGGGGTGCTTGGTCCACGACACTGACAAATGCCGAACCCTACTAAGGTAGGCATGCCTCCAAAGTAGGTGGCACTGCCAGCCACGCTTCAAGCCCCGCCACCACGTCAAGGTGACCCCCCTCAGCGGGGAGAGAAAGGCGGAGTAAGTCTGCTTTATAAGGTCAAGGAAAATATGAAGAGGCATATTTTGTCTCTTTTTGTACAGACACACATTTAGTCTCATTTTGTATACACATTCCTGTACACATTTTTGTACACATTTTGTCTCATTTACTGTGACATTACACTTTTGTCACATTGTGTTGCACTTTTCCCCAACACTACTCACTACGTGACTTTGATTACAAAACACACTGTTTGTGCACCATTTCCCATTTTTGGTTCACTCCTCCATTTACACAAGTGTGTGATTTATATCTGGATTTAACCTTCGAAGTCTCCACATTTCCTCGAGCTTTGTGAGTACTTAGCCTCCACTGAGTGTATTCTGGTTAGGTAAAAAATAACTTGTTTTCTATTTGTATCCTGAGGCCTATATAAATCCTTCTTTAGCAATACGAACCCTGGTTTCTTCTTTGGTTGTGAATGTTATAATGTACAGTAAAGTTAAGTTGGTTTTCTTGCAAGCTTTACCTTATCCCTTTTGGTGCTTAATTTATGGTTAAGAGTGCACCGTAATATACACCCCATAACAATTTGACGACCTCGCCAGGATAGCTCTGTGACATAATATTGGCAAACTTGGCCACATACACAGTGGTTACTCTTACCTACATAACTATAATCAGTAATCATGGCCCTAATGAGTGATAGTGATGTGAAAAGATTTTTGGATTCTAAGCCATCCCCAGAGTGAAAACATTCACAAAAACGAGCTCATATTGCTTGCCCAGGCTTTACAGTTGAGATTTCCTGCCTCAGTCACTAATACTAAGTTACTTGATTTAATATTGGACACCATGTTTGAACAAAGTGAGTCCTCTATAGCTAATTCTGAGCCATTTGATACTGCACAAGGTGTTGCCCTCGAGCCTTTGGCATTGGAGATACCTGGCCCTAGTGATTTTTCTGCCCATGATACTGGTGACAAAGTGCAACTTGAGTTAGCCAGAATTAAGCTGAGGGAACTTAAAGTGCATGCCAAAATGAAGGAAATCGAATTACAGGCTCAAATGAGGCAAAAGGAAATGGATCACGAATTCAGACTGAAGCACCCTGATAATTTACCTAGAGCTGGTAGTTCATCTGCCAAGGAATATCTTGATGTTGCTAGGAACATTATGCTAGTACCCCCCTTTAATGAGCAAGATGTCACCAAGTATTTCCATATGTTTGAAAAGGTGGCAGGTCGTCTCTCGTGACCAAAAGATTCTTGAACGGTACTGCTGCAGAGTGTTTTGAAAGAAAAGGCTCAAAAGGCTTATATTTCTTTATCTGTTGACCAAAGTGCCAACTATGTTTAAAAGATGCCATTCTCAAAGCATATGAACTCGTGCCAGAGGCATGTGGGCTTAAATTTAGATCCACCTTTAAACAGAATGATCAGACTCATGTGGAATATGCTAGAGTACTCACAGACTTATTTGATCAATGGTTCCAATCAAAGAAAGTTGATGATTTATATAAACTTAAAGAATTAATGATCTTGGAGAACTTCACTGGTAAGATAGATAGGGATGTGGCTACATACCTAGTGGAGAAAGATTTAGATACCCTGGCTGAGGCTGCCGTTGTAACAGATAACTATAGTATAATTCATAAGCATGAACGTAAGCCTCAGTTATTTGTTAAGGGTAGGAGAGTGAACCAACCAGTTTTTGTGAACCCTTCTTCTGGTAAAGGCAAGTTAATGTTAAATGACACTAGCGGGAACACTGCAACCCCAGAGCATGTTAGTTCTACGAAAGTAAGTGAGGACAGTGTTGCCAGAGGGTCAAGAAAAAGTGTCAGGTTTTGCTAGTATTGCCAGAAAACGGGGCACTTGGAGGATTGGTGCTGGAAAAAACGAGGGAAAAGTTCCTCTGTAAAACTTGTTTCTTTGGTAAATTCCTGGGGATCTTTTGACACCAACAGAGAGCAGTCACCCACAGATATTGTTAGCGGTAGTCAGACACCACCCCCGTAGGTGCATATTGTTGATAAGGCCAGATTGGAGCCGTCGGTGATGGATAGACAGACTCCTGTAGAGCCATTGTTAGACACTAGTAAGACTGGAGCAGTGCAGCCGTCAGGTTCAGGTGAGAGTGGTAATAAGACCCCATCAGACTGTCCTCCCCAAGGCAGTACTTAAAGTGACTCCACCCCAGGTCATTTATTTGCTAACTCTATTTCTAAGGGGTTAGTTTCAGTTGATGGAAAAGGTGGTAAGGAAGTCACTATACTAAGAGACACAGGAGCTTCACAGTCACTAATGTTGAAGGGGATTGTTGATGTAGCTGACCCTATGGAATGTGTCTTGCTGCAGGGTATAGCTGAGTTTGTATCTGTTCCCCTAGTTGAGGTGAAGCTCCATTCAGAGTTAGTTACTGGTTTAGTGTGTGTGGGTGTTGTTGACCAGCTTCCTGTAACAGGGGTCACTCTCCTTTTGGGTAATGACTTGGCGGGAGGACAGGTGAGTGCTGTTCCCTGCGTGTCAAAAAATCCCCTGAGTGAGGATAGGATCAAAGGGTTGGAAAATACACGTCCTAAATTGTTTCCCGCATGTGCTGTAACTAGAGCTATGACGGCAAAAGCCAGCCATGAGAACGTTGACAGTAATGGCACTGGCAATGCCGATGATGATATTGGGCTTCGTGATACCTTTTATGCCCAGTTAACTGACTCAGAGATTGATGATTCTCCCCAGATTGATGCAAGTGCAAAGTTAGCTGATATGCAAAGATCTGATCCAGAGATTGCCACTTTAATTGACTCAGAAGTTAGGGAAGATGAATGTGAATCTGAACTGACAGAATGTTATTATTTAAGACCAAACAACGTGTTACTGTTCAGACAAACCTTTAAGGAGTTAGGAATCTCCCAGATCACATCCTCAGCATATCATCCTCAGAGTCAAGGTGCATTAGAGAGGTATCACCAAACTTTGAAGAGTATGCTCAGAAAACTATGTGTTGATGAAAAGGAATGGGACAAGTGTTTGCCTTTCCCACTTTCTGCAACCAGAGAGGCACCGAGCGTGTCCTTAGGCTACTCCCCATTTCAGTTAATCTTTGGCCATGAAGTAAGAGGTCCCCTTAAACTCCTCAAAGAACAATGCGTCAAGGATGATGACCAAATTAACTTGCTAGACTATATGTCAAAATTTAAAGAAAGACTGGCCTATAGTAGGGAAGTAGCCAGGGCACACTTGAAGTCCTCTCAGGAAAAGATGAAGAGGTGGTATGACCACTCTAACCCGCGCCGTCCCGAGGACGTACTTCCACGTCCTCACGTTTTGTCACAGCCAGTTCCGAGGACGTACTTCAACGTCCTGCAATTGCAAGGTTCATAATTTCCACAAATTTCAAAATTCGCGGGAGATTTTCGTTTCGCCCTGGTACCCAGGCCGCCAGGCGGGCAGCGTCCTAGACCCCGCATGACCCACGCTCGCCCTTGTCTCGGTCACTCACCTGCCAGCAGTGACCCAGGTCAGACATGGCGCGGAAAGGTCTCTCAGATGAGCAAATTGCATCCGTCCTGGAAGCCTTCACTGGAGACAGTGATTCTCCACTCGATGATGATGTGGTGGATCGTGATTACATCCAGCCAGAGGAAGAAATAAGTAGCAGTGATGAGGAGGTCCCTTCGCCCCGAAAAACGCGGTATGTGACATACCGTAAGGCAAGGGAAGGCCAGGCTGCTCCCCAACCACGTGCACAGCTATCTCTCCATCACGATTCTGATCAGGACGAGGATGAGGACGATGAGGATGACGGAGGGCTAGGACGTGATATCACCGAGTGGTTGGGAAAGGAAAAAATATCACCACGTGGATCAGAAGGTGGGGCGAGACGACACCTAAGGTATGGTTCAAGTACTTTGTCTGGGGAAGTAGCAAGTGGTGTGGTGGGATTGCTGGGAGAAAGGGAAAGTGGTTGTGGCGGCAGCGCGGGTGAAAGTGAGAGTGGTGTGGGGGTAGTGCGGGGTGAAGGGGCCATTGGTGGGAGGGAGGCAGCACGAGCACGTGGTGCTCGTAGGCCTAGGGGAGAGGAGGTTGAGTCACTCCCCAGCACTTCTTTCGCCCCTGAATATGCCCAAACTTCCTCCCCACAGCCCCAGGATGTGGGGAAAGGAAAGAAAGGGAAGGGAAAGGGTAAAGGAAAAGGGAGAGGGAAGAGAAGTGCGAATGATGAGAGGCGCCGCTCTCCACCTCCCCAACCTCCCCCACCACCCTCACCTCCCCACCCTGACGAAGGGGACGATGGTGAAGTGGCTGGAGACGGTGGTGTCACGTGGAACTGGGAGGATGGGAGTAATTTTACTCCCATCATTCACCAGTTCACTGAGGAGTGGCGGTCAGGTTGCACGGCTCCAGGTGTAAATGCTGGGTCGTCACGTTTAGATTTTTTCAATTTGTTTTTTGATGAGGCGTTTGTTGGGCGCATGGTAGAACAGACGAATATATTTTCACAATCCCAGCGCCTTGAAAATGAACGCCTAGGAACCACAAGCAAGCATGCAGAACAGTATGACTTTCCCGTGACTATATCAGAGATGTTCCTATTTTTGGCCCTGGTAATCTTGATGGGTGTGGTGAAGAAAAATCAAATTCCTGCCTATTGGACAACGGACCCAATCATCCTAACACCTTTCTTTGGAAAGGTGATGGGTCGTAATAGATTTCAGTTTATTCTCGGCCGCCTCCACTTTTTTGATGCAGATGATCCAACCAATGCAAATAACACCGATAAAATGAGGAGAATTAGGCTGGTATTTGATCATTTACGGGAAATGTTCCGCTCCTCATTTTATCCCTACAGAGACCTCGTCATAGACGAGAGTCTTGTATTGTGGACAGGCAATATTTCCTTTAGGCAGTATATACCCAGCAAGAGACACCGTTTCGGGTTCAAGATCTTTGTTATGTGTGACTGTAAGACTGGTTATGTGCAAGACATAGTCTTGTACACGGGCGCACAGACAGATATAATAGAAGATCGGAGTATAGGACTCTCTGGGGCCGTGGTGAAGACAATGATAGAAGAGTACCTTCATCGTGGTCATGTTTTGTACCTGGACAACTGGTACACTAGCCCTCTTCTCGCTAGGTTCCTCCACCAACACGACACCGGAGTCTGTGGTACAGTCAAGAGAAACCGTCGCCATATGGTCAAGATAGGGAGGAAACTTGACAAGAATGAGGTGGTTTTCTTTCCAGGCCAATAACATCCTTGCAACCCTGTGGAACCACAACAGGGAAGTTTGCCTCCTATCAACTGTTCACAGCCCCCTGATGCACCGCACAGACTCCGTGGATCACTGTAGCGAGAGGAGGCGCAACGTATGGAAACCAGAGCCTGTACTTGCCTATAATCTGAACATGAGGCAAGTTGATCAGTCAGACTCGATGATTTCAAGTGTTGACTGTGCCAGGACAACGATGAAGTGGTACAAGAAACTCTTTTTCCACTTGCTCGACATCACGGTCCTGAACGCCCACTACCTGCACGCAATGACCACCGGAGTATCCGAGACCTTTGAGGGGTTTGTGAGGGAGCTGGCACGTGAAATAATCGCCAAGCATGCCCAGGAAAGACCCCCACACCGCCCCCGCGCCCCCCGTGCTGCTCAGACTCCCCTACGTCTTGCAGGCCGCCACTACCCCAGCGCAATCCCTTCCGAACCAAACCGTCGTAAACCCCAGCGTCGCTGCCATGTATGTAAGCACTCAACAGTCAGACCATCAACGCAGAGAAAAGACACAAGATACGAGTGTGTCGAGTACAATGTTGCGTTGTGCCTTCAGCCTTGTTTCAAGGAATACCATAATCTCGTACACTTCTGAAACTGTGTGGGAAGGCGAAATGACGCTCATGATAATGGTAAGGCCAGTCAGTAGGTGCTAAGTGAAATATAAAGTTGAAACGGGTGTTATTTTTTCAGAAAAGTAATGTATAAGATGAGAAGTAGTGTAAGTGGAAAGAATTGTTATCAAAACTACACCCACTGTGTAAATCTGGTCAGTAAATATGTGATAGCAAGGAAATAAAGTGGAAACGGGTGTAATGTTAGCATGAATAAAATGTATAAGTTGAACATTACTGTAAGTTGTCATAATTGATGTCACGATTACACCCACATTCTGGTCAGTAAGTATGTGATAGGAATTATATACAGTGGATGATGTTGTAATGTTAGTAGTAAGGTATTTTATAAGTTGATTACTTGTGTAAGATGAAACAAATGATATCGCGATAACACTCCCTGTGTAAGTACGCGCAAATATGACGCTAAGTTCCATCTTACGTTCAGAAATGATGTAATATCAATTATATCAAGTGTTTACATGTGCAATGTTAGTGTAGAATAATTATATAAGTAAAAAAATAGGTTGTAAGTTGAATTAGTTGTCATAGCGACTTCACCGTGTGTGTTACTATGCGCTATTATTACGCTATATATTTACGTAAGGCCTGAAATAATCTCAAAACAGTTCTATGAAGTTGAAAAGTGTAAAATAATATTAGAAAGGTATTATGTTAGTAGAAAAAGCACAATACGAGTTGAAACATCAGTCACAGCGAGTTCACTCACTACATAAATTAGCGCTAGCATTACGCTAAATGTTATCAAAAGGCCTGTGAATACGTAAAAACAGTTCAATATAATGTAAAATGATATAATGTTATTGTAGAAGTATTATGTAAGTAAAAAAAATTATATGTATCATGATTTTAGAATGTTAGCGATTCATGGGAACCAAGTTGGCCGATTTTGCTCGTTTCTCACGATGGTACAATGGTTATTTCTGCTCTATTTTTGTATAAAATCCAATATACTCTTTTATCACATGTTTTTATGTTTGTAATAAATTCATTTCTACTTACTTTCATTGGTTTCCCAAACTTATAATACCATAGAAAACGTTTGATGCTCACACCGCATAGGGAGAACACGGGGCCAGGTGGGACCATCGCATACCTGGTTAAGCTAATTAGGGACCCCAGGGACCACTTTCTTTGCCACCGGCCATTGTTTCTGACCAAAAGCGAAAGTTTAAGCAAAAAAAAAAAAGGTCGAAAATTGCCCAGGATTGGGGGGTACCAGTGGTCGAAAAGTTGCCGGGACGGGGCGGGCTAAGGAAGTTAGGCACAGTGTTTCACCCAGGCGATCAGGTTCTTGTCTTGCTTCCCGTTCATGGTCAGCCTCTGCAGGCAAGTTTTGCAGGCCCTTATCTAGTGGAGAAGAGGGTAGGTGAAGTAAATTATGTTATTTTAACCCCAGACCAGAGGAAGGAACGAAGATTGTGCCATATAAATATGTTGAAGGAGTACCACAGGCGAGACATGGACCCCCTTAGTGCTGCATGCATGGTGTCGGCTGTCGAGTTTGGGGACCCCCCTAGTGCTGCATGCGTGGTGTCAGCTGTCAAGTTGACAGAGGACGAGGGTTGCCCTTTGACTTTGGACCAGAGGACCAGTTGGAGAGAAAATCAGGAAGCTTGGAGTACACTGACTAATAAACTCTTCCACTTGACTGCAGACCGGTGTGCTGAGTTTGTTGCCCTTCTCAGGAAGTTCCTTGATATCTTCCAGGACACCCCAGGATGGACGGAAGTGGCACAGCACGACGTGGACGTTGGAGATGCCAGCCCTGTAAAGCAATCCCCCTACCGGGCTAGTCTGCAAAAGCATACCAGCATTCGAGAGGGACTGAACTACATGTTGCAGCAAGGGTTAATCAAGTCCTGTCAAAGTGAGTGGTGCTCCCCAGTCACAGTGGTTCCAAAACCTGATGGGTCACATCGCTTTTGTACTGATTATTGTAAAGTCAACTCCCTTACCAAGACTGATACTTACCCACTTCCTAGAGTAGATGATTGTGTGGACGCGATAGGGAGTGCTAAGTTTATCACAAAAATAGATTTAATGAAGGGATATTGGCAAGTCCCACTCACAGAAAGGGCCCAAGAAATTTCCTGTTTTGTGGAAAGTGGCAGGACTTATAAATGTAAGGTCATGCCCTATGGTATGAAGAATGCTCCTGCCACCTTCCAAAGGCTGATGAATGATCTCACCAAGGATGTTGAGAATTGTGTTACTTACATTGATGATGTTATTTTTAGCAACACCTGGGAACAACACTTGAGCCAATTAGTTGCCTTGCTTCAGAGACTGTCCTTTGCTAATTTAGTGCTTAATTTAGCTAAATGTGAATTTGTGAGGGCTCGAGTGAAGTGCCTAGGTTATGTGGTCGGTTTAGGCCAAATGAGTCCACCTGATGTTATAGTTCAGGCCATAGTCAATTCCCCCCAGCCCAAAAATAAGAGAGAGTTGCAACGATTCTTGGGTATGGTAGGGTACTACAGACGTTTTGTCCCGAACTTCTCTGATCTTGTAGCTCCCCTCACTGATTTGTTAAGAATAGGAGTCAAGTATGAGTGGAAGTCAGAATGTGAGGAAGCCTATTCTAAAGTCAAAGCCATCATGTCGAGTCACTCAGTGCTTCAAGCTCCCTATTTTGACAAATCTTTTAAATTAGCTGTTGATGCCAGTGGCCTTGGGGCCGGTGCAGTTTTTCTTCAGGACAATGATCAAGGCTTTGAGATGCCTGTGTGCTATTTTGGCAAAAAGTTCAATAAGGCCCAGAGAAATTATTCAACTATTGAGAAAGAACTCCTTGCACTCATTCTTGCCCTTCAGCACTTCTCTGTGTATGTTGATCCAGGGTCAGGTGATATTGTAGTGTACACTGATCACCACCCTCTGAAATTTTTGTCCCGATTTAAGGACAAAAATCTTAGATTGACCCGCTGGGCCCTATTTTTGTAAGCATACTCCCTTGACGTAAGACATGTAAAAGGTGTTAGTAATGTTTTAGCAGATTACCTGTCCAGAACTTGTTTGTACAGTATCTAGAAATTTCCCCTTGGGAAATTTCTTCTCTCAGGAAGGGAGGTGTAACTGGCGTAGTTACCACAGTAGCGAATGGGTGAAATAGAAGATAAGATGATAAGGAAAGGAGAGAGAAGCGAGCTGTTAGGAACATTAAATCTTTTATCTTATCAGTTTTGCTGCCTGTAAAGGGTAACCCTAGTCCCCATGTGTATTTACTTAGTGGTCAACTGGACTGATGACACACCAGATGTTTTTCTCACAAATTACACAGAAAATCCTTCTTGTCCTTGAAATGTGGATGTAGCTTATAGCGTGGGAGGAGCTAAAAGAGAGTATTTGCCAATACAAGCTTCAATAATATTTGCTCTGCCTCCTTCATGGCACGTCACTGGGCTTGTGTAATTTGTGTAACTTCGCCATTGGCTCCCCTTGGTAGCAGGTGCCTCTAATGTTTCTGTAAGGACGGAGATTATTTTTAAGACAGCCTAGTGGTTAATTAGCTGAGAAAGGAGGAGTAAGTCTGCTTTATAAGGTCAAGGAAAATGTGAAGACATATTTTGTCACTTTTTGTACAGACACACATTTAGTCTCATTTTGTACACACATTCCTGTACACATTTTTGTACACATTTTGTTTCATTTACTGTGACGTTACACTTTTGTCACATTGTGTTGCACTTCTCCCCAACACTACTCACTACATGACTTTGATTACAAAACACACTGTTTGTGCACCATTTCCCATTTTTGGTTCACTCCTCCATTTACACAAGTGTGTGATTTATATCTGGATTCAACCTTCGAAGTCTCCACGTTTCCTCGAGCTTTGTATGTATGTTTGTATGTATGTAGGTAGGTAGGTAGGTATTGCAGCTCGATACTCAGGTCCATCTATCCTCCTACATTCTAAACACTTATTCCAGGCTAACACCCACATTCCAATTTTATACATGCTCGGGCTGTCTCAAACGAGACTGGTGTATTGGTATTACCAGGAATATTTGAAAAAGACAGTTGGTCATTTGGGAGATCAGTAAAGTTTGCTTTAACAAAATTCAAATTCTTGAATTATGCTATGTCCCAGATGATTTCGAGCACGGGCCCATTAGGACTGTAGGCCACTTCTCTACCGACTGGTCAAACTCCTAGCGATACTTTGTTTATGGTTGATGCAATAACCCAGCAAATTAATCAAAACTTTTCCATGCATATTATTTCAACAGGGATTAGTATCGGTCCCTGAGGATCATGAGTTCAGAACAAAATAAAAATGTTCATTTTTCTTTTCGATTAGGTATTTGAAGAGGTTACTTTTCATTGCATCTTGTTTTCGATAGCAGTAGGATTTTTTTAAGGGTTTCCATAGGTTTTACACTTGTGAGATGAAGCCAGGATTCAAAACGATTTCATGATGTTTAAATGGCTGCATGGACCATTTCAATGGGGATACAATCGCATTTTCATACTTTGTCGTAATTTTCTTTTAGATCTTGGCCACAATTTGCTCTTTAAGTGTAAATAAGGAAAAGGATTATTCATTAAGTCTTTCAGTTTAATCAACTTCTATTGTGTTCGAGCACTCTACCCAGTGAAACTGATATACATGTTCAGAAAACATTTATCTTTTAGTAAGGTAATGATTAACTCAAGGCATACATGATTCTATGCACCTTAATGAGGTGCTAAAAAATCCTTATTTGTTACCACACAAGGGTATACAAAATACTTCGTATAAGGGAATAATAATCATTCGGAAAAAGGTAGCATACATGGGTGTTAAGGCTAGTACAGAAAAATTATCCCCATTCTCAGTTTTGGTTGAGAATAATTTAAAACAAATGAAACGACTAAAGACTTGTCTGTTGCAGATCCTCTGTATAGGATGGACTATAAGGTGTCTTGAAGACAAGGTTATATTATTCAAAAGATGTTATTTTAGAAACTGCTTTTTAAAGGTGGATTAATACTGTAATTTTATTTCTTTATATATTTGCAGCCATAATAACTGTTTCTACACTTTTCATTTGATTTTGTTTTCTATAACTGGGGAATTTAATTAAATTAGATTAAAAATATTAGTGATTCATCTTCTAACTTCTCCTATAATAGCTCTTAGAACAGGAGCTATTTTAAGCGGAGCCTCTATTTAAGGGTCAACTCTCTCGTGTTTGCTTCTTTTCGAGGATATCATTCCACAGAGTAAGTCAACAACGCCTGAGATTGTTAGCTGCATATAAAGTTGAAAGCAATAAAGAGGACAGGGATGTAGTTGAAGGACGTTTGCATAGCCAAACAGTTAAGCTGTCCAACTACTCTGTGCCCTCACATGAAGGCGCCCTCTTGCAACACCACGTGATCTGTATAAAGTGGTTTCACTGTTTTAACACGAAATTAAAATGCTCATCAGAGTTTTAGAAGAAACCGTATAAGTATTCTTCTGAGGTGTCATTTACCTTCAATTAAATAAATTCACTGCTACCAAACATTTATGTTTTAAACATTTTATGGTATCCAGCCTTCATCATCTAGCTTTTCTGTATCCCAAACAACCCTAAAGTAATGAAAATATAATGTTAATATGCTAAAAATAATTTGCTAAAAAAAAAATCTCCTCCTCTTGTTCTCGTTTTCGATAGGCCTAGGTCTAAAGTGGGAAAACGAATCTCATTTTTTTTTTTCAATCATAAAATATTTAATTTTCCAGTGATCATGGAAGCGATATTTATATTGATCAAAAAAGGTCGACCTTTCTATCTACCTGTCTGTTGACAGAGGCCTCAATTCCGTAAAGGGTGGCCAAAAATAAATAACCTCCATGTTGCCCTGTCCCCCTCCATTTCACTGTCCTCCCCCAGCTCACATCCCCCCCCCCCTCTCTCATATACCTCTTTACTCCATCCCTTCATCTCATCCTCGGCCTCCCTCTCCCCCCCTCTTCTTCATTCACATATGCATTCCAATTCTGTGTATTATTTCTAACAGCTTCTATCACATCTACTGTACATCCACACCACAACACTCCTTCACATCGTCATTTGTCATTCTGTCTCTCCATATATCTCCAAATGCTCCTCTTAAATAACTCATTTCCACTGGTGTCAAGCTTGATTTTTGTCCTTCCAACAAGGTCCAAACTTCACTTCCACACATTAGAGTTTGTATCACAATACTGTCATGCAGCAATTTTTTTTCTTCCTTGCCCATTTCCCTATTTATCAACACTGCTTTCCAAGAGCCAAGAACGGTCATAGGTTAGAAATTGCTTAACTTTCGTATTTTTAAATCTGAAATTGACCAATCTTGGTGGAAGGGTTGAAGATTAAGAATGGGTGAAGTTATTAATTAGTCAAAGGTAAAGATCAAAGAACATAGTAAATTGGGGGGGGGGGGTCTCAAAACCTGACTATTCAAATTGGATTAAACTTTATTTTTCAAGTTAGCCTAGGATTGTGTGATTCTTTTGGAGTAACAACAACCCAGACATCAAGGTCACAGACCATGGTGAACAAAAACACTTTTGAATCTGTTTAGACCAAATACAGCTGAGTGTCTCACAAGGATGAAGTATTTCAAGTTTGAGAGCAGTTTAGTCAAGGGTCAAGGACACTTGGCAGAGTCAAAGGTTCCGCCATATTACAAGTCAGATCTGAACCTCTTCGGACACGAAGGCGATTGTTAGCGTGAATGTTGATTGGGACAGTGGAAGTGGTATTACAAATGAGGCACTGAGTTCATTACTGGGCTAAGCGCCAAAAGTACAAAACACCAGAAAATGAGTTTACAGTCTGACAACTTCAAAACTTTGATATCTCAGTAATTGCTTGTTATTTTGATGTGTGTGTGTTTTTTTAAATGTAGCTTATGGTATTTTCTTTATTGCAATAACCTCTGTTTTGCTCTATCTGTCATTAATCATGATGATATCGTGTGAAGAAGTAAAATTTTGCCTCCCACTGCTGGACAGATCAGCCAAGGAAATATTTTTATCCTACTAATAACTACAGCAATACATCATAAGATGTCAATAATATATTAGCATAATGTCCCAGGAGTGACATACTGTGGAATAATGTCAAAGTTCTATGACATAAGTATTATTATTTTCACAATAATAGCAGTTGAAAGGTCGGAAACTTTGTGTGTGTTTTTCTCGGAGTTTTTAACCACCATTAAAGACGAACCATATCACAAACATCAAGAAAAACATAATAAATTATTATATTGCTAATAATAATATAAAAGTAAGACAGCATTCAATGTAAGAGGACATTATTAGAAATCCCCTGTAACTTGTATGATAAAAAAAAAAAAAATGAACCTGTAACCTGAATTAAAGAAAAAAAAAAACACTGCCATGAGTACCAGTAACTTCACAAACACAATGGCAATAATAATAATAGTAATAATGGTTAAAAAATAATATAATAATAATGGTTAAAAAATAATATAATAATAATGGTTAAAAAATAATATAATAATTCATTCATTCATTGCCAGACGCCATGTATCCCAGACGGGGTGGCCAAGGGCTTAGAGTTAATTGTTTTACAGGGAGGGGCACTAATCCTCCACCAACCCCATTTGACGTAGGGATGCCAACAGCATCTGGTGTTCCCAGGCGGTCACCCATCCAAGTACTAACCAGACCCAACGTTGCTTAACTTCGCTGATCGAACGGGAAGCGGTGTACTCAACGTGGTATGGCCGTTGGCAATATAATAATAATAATAATAATAATAATAATAATGAGAAAGCAGCAAGTTACTATGCACCACAGCTGCTGGTGGGAGTAGTGTCAGGTGTCAGCTTATTGGCTAGCTGCAGTGCAACCCGACCATCTGATTGGCTAGCTTCAAGGGGGGTAAGGAAAGGGGCTGGGATATTGCCTTGTAATGCTCTCACATTCGCTTCAGCACCACGGGGAGTCGACATAAGGAACATAGGAAAGGCTGAACTCATAGGAAAAGCGACCATACAGCTGGCAGAATTCTGGACCCAGTTGTCCGCCTTGAGCACTAGTGTGGAACCAGACTGTTTTTTTTGCTGCGTGGCACGACGGCGCAACACACGTCTACTTAACCAGGATTTTGACGCCTTTGTAGGTTGTTTCTGAACACTTTTTTACTTTCAACTTATAGAGTGATGGTTTAGCTACTTGTTGGTGCATGCAGGTGCTTGGCGGCCATTTTGGTGCTTAACCCGGTAATGAACTCAGCACCTCAAATCATCCCACCACACATCAAAACACGCGCTCTTCCGACGATCTGTTGTGTACCAACCTATGCAAGATAATACTGAATATGGAGATTTGCCTTCATATCGATATATACATGTAATAATATTTTGTCACTTCGTTATTACTACCAGCATAAATAGGAAGATGCAGGCAAAGAAGAAAATGGATAGACACAGGGATGAAGAAAGCATTCGGGAGAATAAGGAGATGAGGAACATAGCCAAGAAAGAGGTTGCTAAGGCAAAAGAAAAAGCATACCAGAAGCTGTACAAGAAGGTGAGTAGTAGAGAAGGGGAAGAAGACCTGTACCGATTAGCGAGGCAGAAAGACAGAGCTGGGCGGGATGTGCAGCATGTTAGAATGATAATGGATGCAGATGGCAATGTACTGACAAGTGAGGAGAGTGTACTAAGAAGGTGGAAGGAGTATTTCGAGGAGTTGATGAATATAGAAAATATGAAAGAGGGAAGGCTGGAAGAGTTGGAGGTAGCGAGTCAGGAAGTGTAAGAGATCAGCAGAGAGGAATTGAGGAATGCCATGAAGAGGATGAAGGATGGCAAGGCAGTGGGCTCAGATCGTATACCAATGGAAGCATGGAGGAGCTTAGGAGAGATGGCTGTGATGTGGTTTACCAGATTGTTTTAAAAAATCCTGGAGGGTGAGAGGTTGCCAGAGGAGTGGAGAAAAAATATTCTAGTTCTGATTTTCAAGAACAAGGGTGATGTGCAGTGCTGCAGCAACTGCAGAGGTATAAAGCTGATCAGCCATGCCATGAAGATATGGGAACGAGTGGTGGAAGCTAGGCTGCGAAGAGAAGTGAGGATCTGTGAGGAGCAATTTGGTTTCATGCCAGGGAGAAGCACTATATATATATATATATATATATATATATATTCTGTGTTTGTACGTGTGTGTGTGTGTGTGTGTGTGTGTGTCCTCCCAAGGCAACAGAAAGGCAACTATAACTCTTTCGACTTTGTCTGAGGAATAATAGACAATATTTCCTTTTATGACTACAGCTTATGCAAACGTTACCAAAGTTATGCAAAAAAACTTGTCAGAAATATAGTGAAAATTTAATATCTTTAATTCTGTGACAAACAGTCCTCATTAAAAGTTAGAGATGTTCCAGTAATATCTTAAAATATTTCCTCTATACTTACTATAAATCTGTATGAGTATGACAAACCTGCAGTCCATATAACAATGAAATTTTGAGAGGCAATTTTTCTTTACCGTGAAATTGACAGGAAAAAAAATGTTTCATAACCAGGATTTACTGATACACTCTCTTTCTTGCGAGACTGTTCTTAATCTAAATCACCCCCTGGGCATTGCTGGTAGGCTGCTACTGTTGTTCATGGAAGTGTTCGCTAACTACCATGGATCAACTGGAAAACTATGAATTCACTTACAATTTGCAACTTAAACCTTTGTCTGGGTACAGCTAGCAGTGCCATACAACTGGGGACTTGGATGTAAAGCTGATTGTTGCTGGTCACGTTCGTGGGGAAGGTTGCTGTAATGACTCTCGTGCAGATGATATAGGCATTATTCTATGCCTCTGTCACTCATCGGCGTATCATGTCATAAAAAATAAGTTAGTTTATAACTTGACCAGTTTCTTTTTCGTGATAATATGCGAATTGTAATAGAGATGACTGGAACTGTGTGTTGACTTCATAGTTCTGTATGTTGTTCAAAAGGAAGAAATGCGCTTATATACTGGCCTTATTCTGTTATGAAAAGATGGAGGTGCTGTCGAGGGACGCCTTCACGTGGTGACACTGTTATGAGTCCATATTATATTTACAAATCATAATAGATAGATAGATAGACAGCTCTATGCGAGCCTGGGAATGGGAAATGATCTTGCAAGTTAAACTGAGGAAAAGCTGATGACAGATTAGGAAGTAGCAATGTCAGGAGATGATGCAGGTAGTTTGTCAGCGAAATACCAGGAGAATAAAGCCTAGTGACATACACACATACTCACACACAGGTTTCTGGAACTTTCCAACCACAGTGTAACACACGTGACACGACCCCTGTTTCACCAGAATTTAGGAAAGAGAGCTCAGAAGGAGACAGGCCATAGAACAGGCAGGTAGTAGGGAGAAGGAGCCTAGCAACATGGGCGAGAGGAGAGAGAGAGAGAGAGAGAGAGAGAGCGAGACAAGGAGGTAGCTAGCGGGACTCTACTTTCTACTTCACTCATGTGAGAGACTTTGTTAATATTTCCAAAACAAATAAAAATAGTCCCATACTATTCTTTACCTCTCCTGTCATTGCATGACAAAAGGGAACCAAGATTATCTACTTACAAACAACTCAATTATAACAACCGCTGGTCTACAAGTTCAATATATATATAACTTCTCTACAAGTAACTACAAAGTCCTTTTTTGTGACATTTGGTGGTCAGTGAATTTCTACAAAAGCAGGCGACACTCTACAAGATTAGCTTCAGTTCTACAATGAATTCCTACAAAATACAAGCCCACGAGTGTACAATTGATTCTTCATTATGAAGAGTGAAAACAAAACAAAAAATACCTCTCACAACCAACAACTCACAACCAGCTCCTGAAAGAATTCTCTCCAACCCCTCCTCTATCTCCACGATCATCGTGCTGATTTAGCAGTGATCACACAACGTCTTGCCAGTAGTTTAACAATATATTGATACAAACAATCGTGCAATTTCTATGACGAACCAACGAACTACAACCATCTACAATCAACTACAAGTAACAACTCCACGAGTCGTCTGTATAATCTGCACGCACCTACAAGTAATGACAGTCTTCATCCTACAACGAGTAAATCACAAGAAAAAAGGACCGAGAATATATCAAGAAAGAAAAAACAAAACAAACGAATGAAGAGTGAGATACGACTCACAACTCACAACCACCAGACCTCACCCTCCTCTCTCTGCTACATCCACCCAACCTCCACCGCTGACGCAGGAGTGAAGAGGTCAAGACGACGAAGCAACTACCAAGCCCATATTCACAACTCATCTTACTCACTCATCTTCACTCAAGTTACTCATCGCTACTCGTTTACTCACCACAGCTACCAGTGTGGGAAGTCGACGTCACCATACGTGTGCTGAGACGCCGACAAGCCGTGTGTCTGACACCCCACAACACGTCAATCAACCCGTGAAGAACAACGCTATCACCACGTGCAACACCACTCACACCATTTCCACCACGGTAAAAATTAGTGAGTTACATAGTTACTTCATTCATACGATACACAGTGATAGACAACACATTTTGCACAAACATATAAAACGTGCTGTATAGTTACAACTTAAATACATATACCTACTTCAGTTATCATCATAATTCAATCATTAAATACTTGCACCAGCAATAAATATTCTACACTGTATATATTCATTCATTTATTATAGCATTTATTTACTACCAACGAGTGTTACCACTTATACCTACATAAAATACGTGTTTCATACATACAGCTATACATTATTATATCTACAAAGTGATAAAGAAAATATACCATCACAGTTACTCAGTGAGCGATTAAAAGAACTGTATTAAACATTTATTAATTAAAGCTACCTTGTGGAAACAGATAAATTAAGTTACAAGGAAGACCAGAAAAAAAAAATGGCCAACACAAATGACGTTAGCAAGAATGAACATCTTCCACACAGTCGTGACGACAAAGATTTCCACACAGTGCTGACACATATATTGCCCACGATAGGTGCAAGTGAAGAACAAGTCAGTGTATATAGTTAATACTGTATATAGTGTATATATATTTTTTATATAAAAAAACAAAATATGGGGCTATATAATATCATTTTCAGTAATATCTGTGCAATATAAACTAAACCTTAAAAAAGGATCCTAAGGAAATTAGCCAGCAATTGTGCAACATCGAACAACACCGAAAAAGCGTAGACAAACGAAGAAAAACAACCTATAGAGAATCAATACATACAAAAAAAAAAAAACGAAAAAAAAATACAGTAAGATCACATAACAAACAAATGGAAATAAGCGTAAGTGTTACTACAAATCCCAAAATACCACATAAACTTCTATAAGTGAAACAAAAAGCAAATTGTTGTCTCCACGAGCCAGTGGCATGGCACATCATATCATCGACCGCAGCATGACCGGATTCAATGTCAGGACTGCAATTATTACAATTATGTTACTACAAACGATAAGTAACAATTATGTAACGACAAACGATTCCATTATGTTACACTTGCTACAATTATGTAACTACAAACGATATGTAACAATTATGTAACGACAAACGATTGCATTATGTTACACTTGCTACAATTATGTAATTACAAACAATATGTAACAATTATGTAACAGTTGCATTAACAAGATGTAACTTTTATGTAACTTTAACTACAATTATGTAACTACAAACAATATGTAACAATTATGTAACAGTTGCATTAACAAGATGTAACTTTTATGTAACTTTAACTACAATTATGTAGCTACAAACAATATGTAACAATTATGTAACAGTTGCATTAACAAGATGTAACTTTTATGTAACTTTAACTACAATTATGTAACTACAAGCAATATGTAACAATTATGTAACTGTTGCATTAACAAGATGTAACTTTTATGTAACCTTAACTACAATTATAAGGCCCACACAATTATGTAACAGTTGCATTAACAAAATGTAACTACAATTATAAGGCCAACACAATTATGCATTACCACAATATTATGTAACAATTCATAAATTATTACAATTATGTATTACCACAATATTACTACAATATTATGTAAAGTCATACCATTATACCACAATTCTGTATTACCAGAATCATCTTACAAGTTAGGTGAAATATTAGACATTACTAAAAGGATAACTCAATATGTAGTGTGTAACCTAGCAGGTATTGCCATTGCACAATTATATGCGTACGTCTGTTGTACATGCACGTCTTACAAAGTGTCATACAACAACCATTGCATTTGTTCAATTATGTATACAACTTGTTTAAAATGTAATATCTTGATCATTGCAATTTACTATGAATATTATATGTATAAAATATTATAATCAATATTATATACTAATAGATTAGCATATGTCAATGATAATTGCTGTCGGAGGACCTTCAGTGGCGTGGGCCAAGCAATGTTATGAGTCCATATTATATTTACAAATCATAATAGATAGATAGATAAATAGACAGATAGACAGCTCTATGCGAGCCTGGGAATGGGAAATGATCTTGCAAGTTAAACTGAGGAAAAGCTGACGACAGATTAGGAAGTAGCAATGTCAGGAGATGATGTAGGTAGTTTGTCAGCGAAATAGCAGGTGAACAAAGCCTAGTGACATACACACATACTCACACACAGGTTTCTGGAACTTTCCAACCACAGTGTAACACACGTGACACGACCCCTGTTTCACCAGAATTTAGGAAAGAGAGCTCAGAAGGAGATAGGCCATAGAACAGGCAGGTAGTAGGGAGAAGGAGCCTAGCAACATGGGCGAGAGGAGAGAGAGAGAGAGAGAGAGAGAGAGAGAGAGAGAGAGAGAGAGAGAGAGATAGCGGGACTCTACTTTATACTTCACTCGTGTGAGAGACTTTGTTAATATTTCCAAAACAAATAAAAATAGTCCCATACTATTCTTTACCTCTCCTGTCATTGCATGACAAAAGGGAACCAAGATTATCTACTTACAAACAACTCAATTATAACAACCGCTCGTCTACAAGTTCAATATATATATAACTTCTCTACAAGTAACTACAAAGTCCTTTTTTGTGACAACACCGATATAGCCAGGTGGCTCAACTGCCTAATTACACCAACGGCTCTCAACTACTTTCTTAGCCTCAGAATGGAGGATGGTGGACTGCAAGAGAAACGCAAACTAAGCCTACAGCCTACCGAATTCACGTTTCAAATTAGACTAGGATCAAACCGACAAGATGGAGTATTTTAGGCCAGACTTTGAACAGGAGTAATATTCATCCAACGCTCGCGAAGTATCTCTCAGAAACAACTATCACAGCTACGAGGATATAATGACAAGACTATGACCTCCATACATAACTTACTTGGATATTTTCTTCACAGTACATAATTTAGGGATGAACTGTGATGAACCTGATAACAAATAAATATATGTGAAGAGACTCAGTGTCGTTTATTTTCAAGACCAGTTATATCTTTCAGTACGAAGACGTCATATTTTGTTGTAATCTTTGCTACTTCCATACGATATTAATCAACTTCTAAAGGATTTCATCACAAAACACACACACACACACACACACACACACACACACACGTGCGTAAGTAATCCCCCCCCTCGAAAAAATAAAATAATTGAAGGCCGGTCGACGAGAAGGGCAGACAGGCCTCCACAATGACTTTACACTAGTTAGTGATGGGATAAAGTCAGCATTAAATTTTGGAGCACGCTGTTAAACCATAGAAGGAGGCATTCTAGGTAAAATAGTCACGTCATAAATTCCCTCTCCCCCAGTGTACAACCAATCTTATTAATGGTTGTGTTACTTGGCCTTCAAGGTCAACAAATGCCAAAAAAAAAAAAAAAAAAGGCTTATTCTAAATTTGATTTTCTTAAAAGTCATGAAAGAGTTATAATTCGAGGACAAGGTATAAAACAAAAAAATGTTCCTTGCCTCCCAGAATTGTATGATGAACATTATTAGATTTGACATTCAAGGTCAAAAATTAGTCATAATAATGTTAAGTTTGGCTATAGCGAAAAATTTACGTCGAGAGGTTGTGTCAAATGCAAATGTTCCGACAGTGGCCATCATCTTTATTGATACGAATCAAGCGTTTAACAATCTTTTGTGTGATCAGAGAAAAAAACAAAAATTGTTTACGATGTGCTAAGGTGGTACAACATCAATTTCTACTGCCTGGCCATCAACAAATAAGCCTATAATCATGAAGTGAATCACTGGATTTTTTTTCATAAAATTTTCTAAGTAAGTACTAAGTAGGTTACTACTCCATATAGGGGACAGTTTAATTAGCAACTTTTTAAATTTTGAGAGCTACGAGTAGAATAGGAGTAGTGATGCGAGAGCTGTAAAGCCTCCAGGATCCACTCTTGGAACGTGTGGGCCCTGATACTGGTAAAATAATATTCTATTAAGTCTTCTCGCTCCTTTATGCAAATGTTTGCGCCACCCTTTTGACGGTAACTCCCCCAGGTTTACCCCTTTCTACGATTATCTCTTATCTTGTATTATTATCACTTACTGACGATTTTATTCTATTCCTGAACGATGGTTTCGTGCTCAAGAAGTTCATCAGGACCATATCAAGGTGCTCAAGTTAAGAGAAAAACTGTCTTAAGCTTCTTGGCATTTCTTGGAGGTAGCTAGTATAAAATATAGGAGATGCCTTTAGCCTAAGTTGGTTAAGAATCACAGCTCCTTCGGTGTAAGCCATCTCTCCTAAGCCTTGTTACAGTGTATATCACCATGAGACTGAAATATAAATAAAAATTAGTAAATATATAGGCTAAATAAATAATTAAATATTCATCCGTGAACAAAATTACTCTAGAGAACATATATAGTGTTCTGTGGTATGCTCAAATAAGCAAATACATATATGATTTAATTTGTACATGTATTGTTCGTTAAGATGAATGTACAATCTCTCTCTCTCTCTCTCTCTCTCTCTCTCTCTCTCTCTCTCTCTCTCTCTCTCTCTCTCTCTCTCTCTTGCAAACAAACTCGCATTATCGAAGTAGGAAACTGTCCAATCAGAGTTGCTGTGTGCGTGACGTAATGAAGGGGGCGGCTCTCTCGCCCCAGCTACTGTACGTATATATATTTATGCAGGTCATGGCCACTCCACGGACACCAGCCGTTTCCTGAGGACATTTCTACGCTGTAAGTCCATGGTTCGTTTTCTCATCAATTTCACTCCGAATATATCTTTCGTACTTCATCCCTGCTGTCTAAACTTTTTTTTTTTTTTTTTTTCAGTTAAGAGAGACATACCAAACTGGATGGGGTAGGGTGAGCCTTCTTTAACTGGGTTTCACTATGCTGGAAAACTCGCATTGTAGTAGAAAGACGGATATGTATGAAGGCATAGTGATTCCGAAAGTGCTGTATGGCTGTGAGGCGTGAACACTAATCGGTAGGATCCAGAAAAGGTTTTATGTGCTGCAAATGAGGTGCTTAAGGTTTCAGGTGTGGTGTTAGATGGTTTGACAGTGAGAAAAATGACACTGCAAGTTAGAATGTAAAAGCAAACTTGACAGAAGGGAAAGAGCAGAGTCGGGTTTGTGAAAGTGGTACCGTCATACTAGAAAAAATGGATGAAGAGACAGTGATAGAGAAACATTACGTACCGGTGCAGTATAAAACCTGGAGGGAGAGAGAGGAAGAGGGAGCCTTCGTGCTTTACTATCCTTATCCTTCAGCATGTTGAGTTAGATCTTGTAGCCATAGTCTACTCTCTTACAAACAGCCTCGAAAGGACCATAAGGCCTGTTGCTGTTTTTTTCTTTTTATGTGGGGAAGAAAGAACCAAAGGCAATGAGCCCGCAAAACTGTTCCTTCCAAGAGAAAAACAAAATACAAGAGAGAGACAAATTTAAGATCCATTCATTTCGAGATGCCTTGACACACTGCGTTTGAAAGACTGGAGATCATAGGAAGTAGGAAATACAGACAGAGGGAGAAAGTTCCAGAGTTGACCTGTTTGCTTTCCTTTGTACTCCTTTGTACTCCTAGGAGAAGGTGGAAAGATAGAGCAAGACATACCGTTATTTACTTGCCTGGACGGTGTCCGACGAGGTATTGTTTTTGTTCGAATTAGTTTGTTTGTTTGTTAGCATCATTACGGAAAAACGGCTGAATAAAATTACATGAAACCTTCAGGATATGTGGGCACTGGTCCCCAAAGAAAGTGATTACATTCTGGAGGTAATCGAGTGAACCTGAAAGGTCAAACTCATGGTCATGGATTTTCAAAGGGCTATAACTTGAAAACTGTTGACAATAGAGATGTTTAGTATTAGACACATAGAGGAACGCGTAATTTGGGTTTTTATTTGGCACCAAGACCTGTGACCTTGAATGAACCTTAAAGGTCAATCTGAAGGTCACAGATATTCAGCAGGCTATAACTCGAAACTGGTTGAAGATATTTACTATTATCGACATATTGGAAGTCCCATATGGGTTCTTCATTGATACCTTGACCTTTGACCGAATGTGACTTTGAAAGGTCAAACTCAAGGTCTCAGATATTCAGGGTGCTATTACTCGAAACTCGTTGAAGATTGAGACAATTACTATTACCAAGATATATGTAGTCTCATATGGGCTTCCATTAGGCAGCATGACTTTTGACCTTGAGTGACCGTGAAAGGTCAGAAGCAAGATCACGGATTTTCAGAGGGTGTAACTTGAAAACATTTGCGCCATTACCCTAGACTTTAACCCATTAACTCCCAGGGTTCCCGTGTGAGGGATTTTGTTGTAAGGGTACTAAGTGTACTGCCCTCCGCCTATCGGTTTATAGTCGCAAAGCTCATAGGTCCCTACCCCTGGGTTTCCTCTTTTATTATCTTTTAAAAATGCCCAGTTCCGTCCTATATTGAGGCCGCTGGCCACAATGCATTGTGTACTGACACAAAATGGCAGAAACTAGCAAGTGTTTAACAGCAATAAAATAACTGCTGTCGGGCGAGGTTTGTTGTGTCTGGCACCACTTGTTTAACAGAGGTTTGAACATTCAGAAGGGTAACTGATGCAAACTGAATAATGTATAGCAAATAAAAATGAAGTGGTTTGTGATGCGATAACAAGCTGTCAATGATCTGTAATACAGGGAGTGAAGACACTCAGATAAACCGTAATTAGCAGGCAGGGTTGATGATGGGCAGAAACTGTTTTGGTATCGACCATCATATTCACTCACTGAATGTGTGTGAATGGGATTTACTTGTCTTGTTTTCGACCGCCACTCCGAAGGAGCAATTAGTGAACATATATTTTTAAAGAGTAGCATGACGCAGAGTGGTGAAAGAGACTTCCTACCACCTCCGCCTGGAGATTTAGTTAATTCTGGTGATCACCTGGTGCTCATCTGATTCTGGTGATTTAGTTAATGTCATATCTAAGCCCTGAAGTTCGAATAGCTTCTCCTTGGCAAGATAATATGATGGTACCAAAAGTAAAAAAAAAAAAAAAAAGAGGGGGAGAGGGGGGGTTCATGTAATGTACAACAGTGTCGTCGGCTTAGGAGCTTTCTCCCACTTCTGTCTGTCTTAGTGAAACAGGTTACCACGGACAGAGTTCTCGTTGACTCTGGAGGTTCTCGTACTGATATACTGAGCATATACTGATCTGTTCAGCTCTGCATCCATGCCTCCACCATTAGGGCAGGCACGCATCACCCATCTAGGTCCACACTCAACTGATTTCTATGCAGCTGTTATTCAGAGAGTTAACCAGTATGCCAGGTATTTCATGTATGCAATTGTCTTTGATCTGTTTTTTTTTTTTTTCTTTTTTTTTCTCCCGTGCCAATAATTTCAAACTGTTAAATGCAGTATACATATGCGTCTCAAAATTTACGAGTCCTGAATCTGAATTCCCAACCTCATTTGGGAATGGCAAGTTTTGCTAAATCTTAGGATCATTCTTTTCTGCATAAGAAAATACTCTACCTTATCATCATCTACAATATAGGGAATATTATCTAAATATTCCCATACTGCATCAATAACACACATGAGGATAATAACGTTTTCAGTTTGATGATTTCTTAATTGTCTTATTCTTGGTATATACAAACGATTTTTATCTAGCTGAGGATAGACTTATCATAATGAACGAGGTTAATATGCAGCCTGTATCCAACTCCCTCACTTTAAAAAGTCTCTGCTAAGCTAAAAGGAAAAAAAAATGTTGCTCAGGATCAGCAAGGCTATTCGTTCAGGAGGTTATAGATAATAATATTGTCCTAAATCCTCTTCTTCTTCAGATATTTAACTTATGTTCAGTCACTCCTTCAATACAATCGTTATTGTATTCTATCTACCATTACATGATTTATTTTTTCTGGTGGGGCAACTCAGATTTAGGGAGTGAGATCTTTGCACACATTATTTATTACCATCATTATCCATTATCACATCATTATTATCATCACCGCCATCATCGCCCATTGTCACCGTTATCATTATCATGGCTATCGTCATCACCATTATCCAGCATCACCCATCATGATCATCATCCTCATTATTTTCACCACCACCACCATTATCATCATCTTTTACCAATATCATTTTCACAATATCTGCCACCATCACCAACACTATCATCCTCATTACCATCATCAAAGAAAAAGAAGATGGGTTTATATCAACAGAACCGTGGTTGATTAGTGGACCAGTGATCGAAAGGACGCAAGATCGATCCTCGCTTGTGGCAAAGTACAGTTCGGGAATTTAAATTTCGCTAAATGTTAGTAACCCATTGACTTTGATGCCAAGTTTTTCACTTTAATCAGGCTGCCTTCACACGATCTTTTCAGCTTCAGCACTCACTTTACTGATAAGGGTAAAAGCAGCTATATTTTAACCTTCCTGTACATTATATATTGTTTTTGCTGCTGCGAAGGTGATGGACAGGGACGCCTTCACGTGGTGGCACCGATATGAGCGGACGGTGGAACTGCCTGGTTATACGAACGTCCCTCAGTCCCCTCCCTATCCCCCGAAAGTAGGATGGTGGCTGCAAAGGAAGGACTACTTAAGTCTGTAGTCCACTGGGTTCAAGTTCAGATAAGCCTGGGATTACAACGACTACTAAATCCTACCGCCATTTTAGTTTCAGATAGACTGTTGGACGGAAAGGGTTAAAGATATTCTTCAGTTAACCCAGTTTGCCCAAGGATGTCATTCTCATTTTAACCATCCTATTTTCGTATGATTAAATTCGGTTTAGATAGCATTTTTCGAGGTGGAAGTTTGAGATGAAGTGTTCATGAATTTTTTCAGTGTGTGAGACCTTCCTTAAATATAAATCGTCCGGAGGTAACAATGAATATTCTAAACTATTTTGTCATCATAATTTAAAGAGGTTAACCTCCTTATATCGCTTATAGTTTTAATTCTTACTGCCATCAGATGTTTATATTTAAGAGAGCCTTGTATTGAAAGGTTTAGAAACAATTTTCGTTTAATCCGGTCCGTATGATGACGTCTGTATATTATACCGTGTTCTTGCTACGGCTAGAGGTAATTTTATCAGGCTTCTGGGAGACAACTTCCAGTGTAGGCGTTAATGAAGACAATATCTGACCCATTCAGTCGAAAAGTATCCCCTAAGCTGAGAAGTGTTGTTGTAGATTCGTCCACCTTCACAAAGAAGAGAGGACGCGGGCAGATGAAGACCGTCAGACAGTAAGCAAGATGGAGATCAGGGGGAACTACTCCAGGCATTTATACAGCTCCAAGTTGCTCGTCAGTTTGATTCTCTTCATGACGTTGTCGACGAACTTATCAGCGTCAAACTTGCTCCAATCGATGACAATGACGTTGCTAGTAGGAGGAGACACGCTGGATGTATAGTCGCTGGCAAGCTTGGTCGAGGGTGGAGGCAGGTCGAAGCTCTTAAGAACCGGAGGTTGCCTTGTCGTCTTCCCCGCCTTGCTCATTTTAGTTGGAGGTGGTGTAGGTGAAGGAGAAGCATGGTGGTCTGGAGGTCTTCTGTGGCAGGTGGATTGCGGTCGGCAGTGGGTGGCAGTGCCGGGAGGGGAGGGACGTCCGCGCCCTGGTGGGTAGACTGGATGGGAGATGCAACTCTCTCCATGACTGTTGACGGTGGCCATTGAGAGGCGGGAGGAATGTCATAATCAGAGTCCATAGGCAGGGCAGGGGTGATGGTGGTGGAGGAAGCCGTCGCCATGTTAAGGGAAGCATTAAGCTGCAGCTTTTCCGAGATGTTGTGTGGAGGGAGGCTGCAGCTTCAGGGCACGACGCTCCTGAAGAGGGGGTGGCTGTGCACCACGGGCGAAGCTCTGAGGGATGACAAGGCGTGGAAGCCCATTCCGCTAAAAAATCGGAGGGAGAAGAACGAGAAAAGCATCCTTGTCATCGCCACAGAACATCGCCATTGCGATGCACGTGGCGATGATAGTGTCGGTCTCCCCAGTACATCGCTGATTCTTGGGCCGGCGTCCCCGGGTCACAGGGTGCTGCAGTGCATGGGCAAAGCCTTGCACAGCTGCACTCCCCGGCCCAGTGACGTCCTTAGCCTCGGGACTCTTCAGTGACAGGTGGTGATGGAACACAACCGTCTCACCCTCGCCTAACGAGCACTGGAGGCATTGTGAAGTGGGTACAACGATCCCAAGGTGGTGCACGAAGACATCAGCGCCAGTGTCCTGGCGCCAGATGAACCCGTACCCACCCTTCACATTGTACCACTTCACTGTCCCCGTGATGGTCTTGGCTTGTGGGTGCTAACTGCCAATGTTAGCCCCCCATCAATGGGTCGAAGGTTGAGACAAGAGAAGAGGCCATGGCTGGAGAGAGACGTTGACTCCACCACTGCTGGACATTCTCTGAAAGCTGAGAAAACTGTCTGGTGATTAACATCTGTACAATGTCGTCATTTCTATTGTATTACTGTATTGTTACTACCTGACAATGTGAGGCCCTAAGACGCTACTGGTAACGTAACTAAGAAGAAATGTTTTATTATAAAATAATTGTTATGATATTGGTATGAAACAGTCCAGAAAAAAAAGTGATCACACACACACATACACACACACACACACACACACACACACACACACACACACACACACACACACACACACACACACACACAGTCCTGTGCGTATGTAACCCCCTACCTTGAAAAAAGTAAATTAATTGGAGGCCGGCCAATGAGAACCGCCGTCCGGCCACCACAGTACGTTTACGCTAGGACGTGGTGGGAAAAAAAAAAAAAACACTAAATTTGGGAGGATGCTATAAAACCACAGAAGGAGGCATTCTAGGTAAAAAAAAAAAAAAGGAACTTCATAGACTTCCACCCCCAATGTGCAACATAGGGGCATTTGTCTTCTTAGTATAATAGGAAAGGTGTATGGTGGGATGCTTATAGACAGAGTTAGAGAAAGAACAGAGAAATTAGTTGGAGAAGAACAGGTAGGCTTTAGGAAGGGAAGAGGTTGTGTAGATCAGATATTCATTCTTAGATCTTTAGTGGAAAAGTTTCTAGAGAAGGGAAAGAAGTTGTACGCGGCTTTCATGGATTTGGAGAAAGCATATGACAGGGTGGATAGACAAGGATTGTGGAAAATATTAAGAATATATGGAGTAGATGGGAAGTTGTTGAATGCTGTGAAGAGTATGTATGATGGTGCGAAGGCTGCAGTGCGTGTGGATGGTGAACTAAGTGAATTTTTCTCTTTGAAAGTTGGTTTGAAACAGGGATGTGTCATGTCTCCATGGTTGTTCAATCTGTACATGGATGGGGTAATAAAAGAGGTACAAGGTAGGGTAGTGGATGTTGGAGTGGCCCTGGTGAGAGAGGATAGTGTTTGGAAACTCCCTGTACTGTTGTTTGCAGATGATACTGTGTTGTTGAGTGAAGACGAAGGGGAGCTGCAAGGCTTGGTGGATGAGTTTGAGACAATGTGTAAGAAACGGAACCTAAAGGTGAATGTAGGGAAGAGTAAAGTGATGGTCTTTGAGAGAGGTGAAGTTAGTGAATGTACAGCGAGGTTGGATGGTGAGGAATTGGAAAATGTGAGTACGTTTAAGTATTTGGGTAGTGTGATGAGTAAGGATGGAGGTTTGGAGGGTGAAGTGCTTGAAAGGGTACAGCAGGGAAGAAAGGTTGCTGGTTCCTTGAAAGCAGTGATAAGAAACAGGGAAGTGAGCATGGAAGTGAAAAAGTTACTACATGACAGTATTGTGATACCAACTCTAACGTACGGAAGTGAAGCTTGGACATTGTTGGAAGGACACAAGTCAAGAGTGAGAGCAGTGGAAATGAGTTATTTAAGAGGAGCCTGTGGAGTCACGTGGAGAGACAGGCTGACGAATGAGGATATAAAGGAACGTTGTGGTGTGGATGTGGATGTGATAGGAAGCGTTATGAGGAATACACTGAGGTGGATTGGCCATGTGGAGAGGATGGAGGGTGAAAGACTGACGAAGAGAGTGTATATGAGTGAGGTGGAGGGGGAGAGAGGGAGGGGGAGGCCGAGGATGAGATGGAGGGATGGGGTGGAGAGGTATATGAGAGAGGGGGGTGTGAGTTGGGAGCAGGGCAGTGAAATGGCGGGGGACAGGGCGACTTGGAGGCGATTTGTTTGTGGCCACCCCAAACGGGATTGAGGCGTCTGGCAATAGATAGATAGATAGATAGTGTTACTTTGGCCTTCAAGGTGAACAAAGGCCATAAAAAGGCCATTTCAGAAATTGAATTTCCCAAAAGCCCATGAAGGAGTTAAAACACGAGGACAGGGTTTAAAACAAAACAATGTTCCTCGCCTTCCAAAATGGTGGGATGGACATAGGTTTGGCACTGAAGGTTGAAGAAGGTCATTATAATGAATAAAGTCAGAGTTTGCCAATAGCGAAAACGACGTACAGAGGTTGTGTGTGTCAAATGCCTCTTTTCCGACAGTGGCAATCATCTTTATTGATACAAATCGAGCTATACTTGTTTTAGGCATTAACCATTTTTGACTGATCAGAGCAAAGACAAAAATTGTTTATGATGTGCTAATGTAGTACAACATGAATTTGTACTGTCTGGCCATCAACAAAAAATCCTACAAACATGATGTGAATCTTTGAAAATTTTAATTTTCTCATAAAATATTCTAAATACTAAAAGGGTTATTACTATTATAGTGGACAATTTAATTTGCAACTTTTGTTTTTAACTTTTTGGAGGAGTAGAATTAAAGTAGCAATGCGAGCGCCGTCCGGCCTCCAGGTTCCACACATGAAATGTGTGAGACCCTTATTCTGGTATAATAACATCCCACTACGTCTTCCCGTTCCTTTATGCAAATTTTTGCGTAACCTTTTTGACGGGAACTCTCACAGGTTAACCGGCGTTTTACGATTATCTCTTATTATTACCACTTACTGATGATATTATTCTATTCCTGAACAATCGTTCGTGCTCAAGAAGTTCATCCGGACCATATCAAAGTGCTTAAGTTGAGAGAAAAAATGTCTTAAGCTAATTGACATCTCTTGGAGGTAGCTAGAATAAAATGCAGGAGATGCCTTTAGCCTGAGTTGGTTAAACTATCTCTCCAAAGCCTTGTCACAGTGTACAGTATATCACCAAGCGACTGAACGATAAAGAGAAATCAGAAAATATATACGCTCAATAAAAAAAATAAATATTAATCCATGGACCAATTTACTGTAGAATCCATGTACAGTGTTATGTGATAATTTATCCTCTGATAAGCAAATACATTATGATTTAATTTGTACACTTATTGTTACTTGTTGAATGCAGAATCTCTTTCTCTCTCTCTCTCTCTCTCTTACTGCTTGCGATCAAACTCAGACTATCGAACTAGGAAACTGTCAAATCAGAGTTGCAGTGTGCGTGACGTAATGAAGGGGGCGGCTCTCTCGCCCCAGCTACGTGTATATATTAATGCTGGTCGTGGCCAGTCACTCCACAGACACCAGCCGTTTCCTGAGGACATTTCTATACCGTAAGTCCATGGTTCGTTTTCTCATCGATTTCACTTTGAATATACATATTGCACTTCATCCCTGCTGTCTGAAGACAATATTTTTTTTCTGTTGTTAAAGACATACCGAACGGGACGGGTTAGGGCGAGCCTTCGTTAATCCCGACACTAATAGTGGGTTTTACTAGCTGGATAAAATCGCATTGTAGTAGAAAGACAGATATGTATAAAGGCATAGTGATTTCGACAGTGCTGTATGGATACGAGGCGTGAACTCTAATCGGCAGGACCCGGAAAAGGTTTTAAGTGTTGCAAATGAGGTGCTTAAGGGTTCAGTGGTGTGTTAGATGGTTTGACAGTGTGAGAAATGACACCGCAAGTTAGAATGTGAAAGCAGTCTTGGCATAAGGAAAAGAGCAGATTAAGGTTTGTGAAGGTGGTACAGTCATATGGGAAAAATGGGTGCCGAGAGAGTGATAGAGAAAATCTACATATAAAACCTGGATGAGTGAGAGGAAGTGGGGGGCCTTGGGGAAAATGGAAGGATAGCGCAAGACATACTGTTAATTTTATGGAGGTCTGAACATTCAGAAGGGTAACTGATGCAAATGGAATTTTGTATGATAAATCAAAATGAAATGGTTTGTGAAGGGATAACTACCTGTCAGTGATCTATAACATCGAAAGTGAAGTGACTCGGATAAACAGTAATTAGCAGGCAATGTTGATGATCGGTAGAAATTGTTTTGGTATCGACGATCATATATGACAAATGAGAGACTGAATGTGAGTGAATGGTATTTACTTGTCTATTTTTTTTTCGACCGCCACTCCGCAGCAGCAGATAGTGAACATATAGTTTTAAAGAGTACCATGACGAAAAGTGGTGTAAGAGACTTCCATCTCCGCCTGGTGTTTCAATCCTTGATTCTGATGATTTACTTAATAAATGCTATATCTATGCCCTCAAGTTCGAATAGTTTCTCCAAGGCAAAATAATATGATGACAGCAAGAATAATACAAAAGGGGGAAGGGTCATCTAATGTGCAGTATTCTTGTCGGTTTAGGAACTTTCTCCCACATTTGTCTTAGCGAAACAGGTTCACACTGACAGAGTTCTCGTTGATTCCGGAGGTTCTCATACTGGTATACTGGGCATATGGCCTACTGATCTGTTCAGCTCTTTGCATCCATGCCTCACCATTACGGCAGGCATGCATCACCCATCTAGTTCCACACTTACTCCATTTCTATCCGACTCTGATTCGAAGAGTTAACCAGCACACCAGGTGTTTCATGTACGCAACTGTCTTCTTCAGTCTGTTTTTCCCTGTGCCAATAATTTTCTATCTTTTTAATGCAATATGCATATGCGTCTCAAATTTTTCGAGTCCTAAAATTGGATTCCCAGCTTCATTTGGTAATGGAAGGTTTTGCTGAATCTTGGGATCTTTCTTTTCTGCATAAAAAAATATTCTACTTTAATATTATCTTTATATTCACATGATGCATCAATGACACACATGAGGATAATAACTTTTTTCATTTTGATGATCTCTGTCATATTCTTGATATAGGCAAATGATTTGATCTAGCTGAGGAGAGACTTATTATACTGTACGGGGTTAATATGCAGCCTCTATCAACCCCCCCCCCCCTCCTTCAAAAAGTCTGCTAAGCTACAGGAAAAAAATGTTGCTCAAGATCTGCGAGGCTATTCGTTCAGGAGGTTTTTAAAAAATTGTAATAAAACATCTATTACTTAAGATGTTTAACTTATATTCAATCACTCCTTCAATCCTCTCGTTATTGTTTTCTATCTACATTTACACGATTTTTTTTTTTTTTTTTTATGTGCGGCTACTCACATTTAAGGAGTAAGATCTATTCCCACATTAACATCACCATCATTATCCATTACCACGCATCATTTATTGTCATCACCGCACTCATCACCCATAATTACCATCATCATTATCATCGTTATCGTCATCACCATTATCCAGCATCACCATCATGATCATTATCCTCATTATTTTCACCACCACCACCATTATCACCATCCATTAACAATATCATTTTCACCATATCTGCCACCATCACCAACACTATCATCCTCATTACCATCATCAAAGAAAAAGAAGATGGGTTTATATCAAGAGAGCCGTGGTTGATTAGTAGACCAGTGATAGAAAGGACGCAAGATCGATCCTCGCTTGTGGCAAAGTACAGTTCGGGAATTTAAATTTCGCTAAATGTTAGTAACCCATTGACTTCGATGCCAAGTTTTTCACTTTAATCAGGCTGCCTTCACACGATCTTTTCAGCTTCAGCACTCACTTTACTGATAAGGGTAAAAGCAGCTATATTTTAACCTTCCTGTACATTATATATTGTTTATGCTGCTGTGAAGGTGACGGACAGGGACGCCTTCACGTGGTGGCATCGATATGAGCGGACGGCGGAATTGCCTGGTTATACGAACGTCCCTCAGTCCCCTCCCTATCCCCCGATGGTGGCCTGCAAAGGAAGGACAATTTAAGTCTGAAATCCACCGGGTTCACGTTCAGATAAGCCTGGGATTGCAACGACTACTAAATCCTACCGCCATTTTAGTTTCAGATAGAATGTTGGACGGAAAAGGTTAAAGATATTCTTCAGTTAACCCAGTTTGCCCAAGGATGTCATTTTCATTTTAATCATCCTATTTCCATATAATTATATTTTGTTTAGAGAGCAGTTTTCGAGGTGGAAGTTTGAGATGAAGCGTTCATTAATTTTTTCAGTGTGTGAGACCTTCCTTATATATAAATCTTCCGGAAGTAACAATGAATATTCTAAACTATATTGTCATCATAATTTAAAGAGGTTAACCTCCTTATGTCGCATATAGTTTTAATTCTTACTGCCATCAGATGTTTATATTTAAGAGAGCCTCGTATTGAAAGGTTTAGAAACAATTTTCGTTTAATCCGGTCCGTATGATGACGTCTGTATATTATACCGTGTTCTTGCTACGGCTAGAGGTAATTTTATCAGGCTTCTGGGAGACAACTTCCAGTGTAGGCGTTAATGAAGACAATATCTGACCCATTCAGTCGAAAAGTGTCCCCTAAGCTGAGAAAACTGTCTGGTGATTAACACCTGTACGATGTCGTCATTTGTATTGTATTATTGTTACTACCAGACAATGTGAGGCCCTAAGACGCTACTGGTAACTTGACTAAAAACAATTATTTAATCATGAAATGATTGTTATGATGTTGGTATGGAATAATCCAGAAAAAAAAATCACACACACACACACACACACACACACACACACAGAAATAAGACAATTATTTAGGAGTTTCGTACTTTCCACCAGCTATAAACATTTTGTGAGTACAGTGGGGAATGTAGTAACACGCATACAAATCGGAACCTCCTTCCATCAGTCTCGTTTCTCGTCTCTGCATTTCTTTTTTTCTTTTTTTTTTTTTTTTTTTTTTGCTATCAGTACATCTTAACAATCATTTTAGACTATTTACTAATGGTTTATGATCTTATCATCGAAGCTAGGTACCAAATGCTCAATGCCTATAATAACACTACTTACAGCTGTGTAATAATATCTACCTGATTTACTGATACACACGTACGGCATGTAATGTGTTAACCTTGAATGAGGCAATGCAAATTCGCGAAGTTTTACATATTCTGAGAAGAGTTCTGATGTTACAGAATTATTTTAGGCTAAAACTCGCGATCTGTAGCTTAAATGATGCTTACATCCCTGACTCTTAAAAAGCGTTCTGGTTCATATCACGCTCATGCACGCCTCTTCGTTTTGGAGTTTTTATTGAACAAGAAAGATGAAAAAAAAAAAATCAAAAATTTTTGCGTCCTGATTCCACAAATCCTTAAGATTGGGGAAGATTTGCAAGTGTCTTTGCCCTTATAAAGCGAATGTCATTTAGTCTGTACTTAAAGGCGGGCTTCGTCAGGGTTATGGTGCGTGAACCCCATACCTTATGTACGGGACGACACTTTAACCTGCGCCATCCCTGCGTAATAATCGCGACTACGATTACTGATACAGTATTTTATGCTGGTTGATAACAGATAATTATATTCATATAAATGCAACCCACGGTGAGATGAAGGCCAACACAGTAACAACAATCTCTCCTTTGCACTTACCTCTGTATCCTATTCCTACTACCATGAAGCCAATGGATATATTCTAGGAAAAACATCGCCAAGGGAAGGGCAATCTTGGCATAAAAATGTCCGGATAATACTGAAAATCTAATGTATTGCAATCATTCCATGTCAGTGAACTTGAAACCGATATGTATCACAATCTATTTAGAGGGTTCTGTATCTTTATTTGTATCATTCCATAAAATGAACATATTAATAAGGCTTACTGACTGAACAAACTCTGTCCTCAGTGAGTGTTACCAAAAAATTAACACCTCCCTACGAAGTATGAATGGGGAAGGGGCGTCTGTAGAAAGTGATGTATGTGAATGTCAAAATGTTGCAATGGCTGTGCCTGTGTATGACTGAACCCAAATACTGTATACCACTGGGAGAAAGGACAGGATGAAAACACATGCAAGAATATGAAAGGGCATGATCCCGACGCCCACTTTAAATGTCCACCACGGTTTTAGTTCGAACCCTACTGTCGGGGCACCCTATCGAGAAGCTATAGGTATTTCACCATAAGTTGTCCCAGATTTTCATCTTTTCACAAAGCTAATTATTAGAAACAAACAATGCTATCGTCAAATATCCTTTTCATTACACTTTTTCGAAGCTAGTATGATATTAGAGTGTTAATCCATTGTTACATCTCGCATTCAAGCTGGAAAGATGGTAATCTTTGGCCATGTTAAGTTAAAGAAGTGTAACATGCGACAGATCCTGCCGCCTCAGTTACAGAGGGTGCTGTTAACCAATCAGTGTCCACAAGGTTCCTGTGTGAGGGATTTGGCTGGAAGGGTACTAAGCTTACCAGTCCCCACCTATTGGCTCATAGCTGCGAAGCACATAGGTCTGTATCATGAGGTTCCCCTTTATAAATTTTCGAAAATGACTAGTTCCGTCTTTAATACTCTGGGAACAAATGGGTTAAGCATTTAAATATCTGCATTCCTTACTACTGTGAGACTCGTGTTCTTTCGTTCTTTTCACTTACAATCAATGTATTAGTCATCTTCGGCGATATTTCCTAATACCTATGACAAATTTTATGCAGGAGTCACAGCAGGAAGCTCTCAACATGCTTGCTGAAATGACATAACATACGTCACATACAAATTTCACTGAAAACCTTAAATACATTAAAACCTCTCCATGAACCCTTACACTATGATGATTGTCATCTTTATTCTTGCTGCATCAGTACGATTTTAATAAGCTCAAAAAGGATATATTAGTTAAACGGTTGAAAATTTTTATTCTAGCTGATGGCAGATAAAGTTTTGCTAATCTAAAGACAGAAAACATATTTATTTTACTCCATTCATATCTTGGTCAATCCAGCTACTTCCGACAATACAGTTCAGGTCAGATAAACCCATAGCGAATCAGAGTTGACTACTACAGGGAAGACCTTCTGGATTTCAGGGCTTACCTCCAGCCATGTGTTGATGTATACTTTATTAAATATTTGCTCCTGTTTGACTATTTTCTTCAGTTTAAGAAGGCTATCAAGTGTTCAGCGAAATAAAATTTCATTCAACCACTGTAACGAATCTGTTTAGCAACCCCCCTCCCCCCAAAAATAAAATATACTTCCTCGGGTTGCAGACATTATCTGATGTAAGATGACAAGGCGAACTGTCAAGAGCCCACCTGTGACCTTAGAAACTCGCTGCAAGATCGTGTGGCTGTGGCTGGAAGGGATGGGGGCGATGGATATAGCTATTCAGGTTGGCACTAGCGTCTCCACTGTCTACCGTTGGATCCATCGCTGGCAGAATAGAAGATCCCTGGCCTCTCGATCCACAGGAGAAACCTGCTACTTCGCCAGCCCTCTGATTGAAAATGGAAATAAACCTTTGGTTAATAATGCAAGGAGATTTCTCTCAACTGCTACAGCGGGATACATATCTAACAATAAAGCCAGAACTATAACTGATAATACTATACGACAAATGACTAATTCTGCAACTGTCGTAGACCAATACATTCACCCTCGACAAAGATTTACACGATTTCCATCTCCTTCTTCGTGTTACACGTTGAAAAGCTGTAATCTCTCCCATGGCATTCATCCCCCAATCAGGAATGAAGGAAATGAGACCCTCACGCACCGTACAATTCCAGGATACATTTCGTCATTTAGACAACATTGGTGTTCACTATGTTCATATTTATATATAAGAGAACGTTGACTAGTTCAGTACAGTGATGTCTACTGTAGCTTTCCTACTATGATTATTTTATTTTACAAGGGATAAATCTCATGTAAGCAAGAGATGAACGAAGATAAATTAAACACCTAAAAGTTTCACCTAAATGTACGAAAGTCGTCTGGAGAGAGGAAAAATACAACAATTAATAGGTCACACTAGAGTAGTTAACGACATTTTCTTGAAAAAAGATAAATGCTGATTTAATGTACATTAACAGGGGTAGATGTAGCACCAGTCGAGCAGGGCAGTACTCCCAAGGTGGATGGAAAGCTGATGACAAGGAGAGCTGGTCCTCCCGTTTCATTAGCCCTCGGGACTAGGTCCCGACCATCCCCCTTTGCTGAACTTTTTCAGTGTCTCAGTAACACAGAGAGTAGGCCAGCATGCTCTCTAATATATGATTCTCTAACTGTCAGCATCAAACCACATGCACAGTACACACTTCACTTCCTTTCCCAAAATTAAAAAATCATGGCAGCACTACACGTGGCCTCGGAGTCCCCAGGGGGAGGACTATAAATGCCCCCACCGTCCGCCCCTCTCCCGGTGACGACACGAGCTACCTGGAACCACTGTCTGACTCTCTTCTTCCTTTCTGCAACATTCGCGGCCTTTCCTCTAACTTTCGCTCTGTTGAGCACCACCTCTCCTTCTCTAAACATCACCTTCTTTTTCTGAGACTCAGTTGTCTGAGGTAACTGACAGCAAACCCTTTTCTGTATCCTCCTACTTTCTCTATACTCATTTCAATGTCAAAGGTGGATGCTGTGTATATGTACGCAACGAACTATCTTGTTCACGTGTTCCTGAGCTCGATTCTTCTGAATTCTCTACACACTGGTTTCAGCTTTCCTGTCATTCTCTGACTAAATATATCTGCGCTGTTTACTTATCTCCTAATTCTAATGACTATCAAAAATTCTTTGACTATCTTACATCTACGATGGAACACATTCTATCCATTTCTCCTTTCTCTGAAACGTCCATTCTAGGAGATCTCAATGTTCACCACCACCTTTGGCTCTCCTCTCCTTTCACTGATCCACCTGGTGAACTAGCCTACACCTTTCCTATCCTTAATGACCTAGAGCAGCTTGTACAGCACCCTACACATGTCCCTGACTGCCTTGGAGAGAGTTCCAGCATACTTGACCTCTTCTTTACTACTAATCCTTCTACTTACACTGTTAATTTTTTCTCTCCGTTGGGCTCCTACGATCACAACCTCATCACCTTAACCTGTTCTATCGCCTATCGCTCTGGTATGGCCTGTGGACTCTCCAAAGACACGTTGCCTGTGGCACTTTGGAGCTGCGGATTGGGAGGCCCTCATGCAGTACTTCTTTTATTTTCCCTGGAATTATTATTGCTTCCATGGCCGGGAGCCATCTGAGTGTGCCTTGCGCATTACAGAGGTTATTCTCTCGGGCATGGAAGCATACATTCCATTCTCATATCCTCTGACTAATGCAAAAAAGCCTTGGTTTAATCACGCTTGTTCTAATGCTGTCGTCTGCAAAAAGGAGAGGGCCTACAAAAGGTACAGGAGCCAACCCACCCCTGAATCACATCTTTTATACGTTTCTGCCCGGAATCGTGCTAAGTTTGTTCTTCGCTCTGCTAAAAATAATTTAATCCATACTAAATGCTCTCAGCTCTCCAACTCAAATTCTTCCCACTCCTTCTGGCTCCTTGCCAAAAACTTTTCAAATAACTTTACCTCATCATCCTTCCCTCCTCTTTTCTACTCTGATGTCTCTGTAGCTATTTCTTCTACTTATAAAGCAGATCTCTTCACTCACACTTTCTCCTCCAATTCCACCTTAGACGATTCCAGTGCTGTTCCTCCATCACTTCCCCACTCTGACTTCCTCATGGCTGACATTAAAATTTCTTCAGCTGATGTATTTTCTGCCATTGTTGGCCTCAGTACTAATAAGACATATGGGACTGATGGAGTCCATCCTGTTGTTCTCAAGAACTGTGCTTCTGTGCTTACACCATGAATTGGCAAGCTCTTTCGCCTTTGTCTATCAACTTGTACCTTTCCTTCATTCTGGAAGTTTGCTCTCATTCAGCCAGTCCCTAAGAAGGGTGACCATTCCCAACCCTCTAACTATCGCCCAATTGCTTTAACATCCTGTATCTCAAAAGTTTTCGAGTCAATTCTTAATAGAAAAATTTTAAAGCATCTTTTCTGTCAAACTCTTCTTTCTGATCGTCAGTATGGGTTCCGTCAGGGACGCTCCACTGGCGATCTTCACACCTACCTTTCAGACTCCTGGTCATCCTCCTTTCGGGACTTTGGCGAAAGCTTTGCCATTGCACTTGACATCTCTAAGGCTTTCGATCGAGTCTGGCATAAATCTTTAATTTCCAAACTGCCCTCCTACGGTTTCTATCCTTCTATCTGTACCTTCATCTCTAGCTTCCTTTCTGGTCGTTCTATAGTCGCTGTTGTAGACGGCCATATCGTTCTTCTCATAGATCTACTCAACGGTGGTGTTCATCAGGGCTCTGGTCCTATCACCAACTCTCTTCTTTTTTTCATCAGCACGAGTCTTCTAAGCTGTACATCTAACCCTATCCACTCTTATGCTGATGACTTCACTCCCCTTCACCTTTCTATTTGGTTCCTGCAACGTCCATCTCAGCAGTTACTTCAACAAACAAGGGATGAGGCTATGGCACACCTAATGTCTGACTTGCTTCGTACCTCTGACTGGGGTAATAATAATCTCTCCTCCTCTTACTGACTCCCTTAAAACCTCTGTCTCTTCGCCTCACTGTTGCAACTTTTTATCTCTTTTCTATCGCTACTTCAATGCGTCACTGCTCCTCTGAACTGTCTGCATGCAGTCCTCCACCTCTACGATGGGCGAGTAGCACCCGTCTAGCAGCAAACTCTCATCCCTTTTCTGTCGAACTCTCTAACGCAAGAGTTAACCGTTACTCCCAGTCCTTCATTTATGCAACAGGAAAACTCTAGAACTGTCTCCCTCTGTCTGTATTTCCTTGCTTCCTATGAACTCCAGTCTTTCAAACGCAGTGTGTCTAGGCATCTCGAAAATGATCGGATCTTGGAATTTGGCTCTCTCTTTGTATTTTGCTTTTTCTCTTGGAAGGAACTAGATAATTGCGGGCTCGGCCTTTGGTTTCTTCTTCCTCGCCATTAAAAGAAAAAAATATTCGTTCACAGCATACACAAAGAACACCTAAATTGGTAGTACTTTAAATAGCAGAATAGAATTGTGAAGTCTTCTCAGTCCAGTATAATACCAATAAAAAATTTATTTAATTAGTTCACGTCAAGATGTAGGTACGCAGTAACAGTAATTTTTTTTCCCTACTTTTCATGTACAGGACATTTT
>NC_137009.1:17125799-17155799 GCF_032717465.1 Coenobita brevimanus
TCAATATCAGGACTTCTTTTGACCTGTTTATATTTGTGACAGTGCATGACGTTCCAAAATTTTAAACCTTTTTATCCATGGATTATTTATATATATATATATATATATATATATATATATATATATATATATATATATATATATATATATATATATATATATATATATATCAGGACAATTATTAGAAATAAAAGGAGCTTAATACCCATACAGTTACCAGCCATGTGATGGATTTGTTTCTGTTGAGGAGTCATAAGATCCACTGGGGGTAAAAATGTAGTCAGTAATTATGTGTTGTTATAATTAACCAGCAAACTTGAAAGTGCTTCCTGAAGAGAAACTGAAGCATCATGCTGTATCGACTGTAAATACTATGGAAAAAGATTTTTTTTTAAATATTAAAATATTTTCATAAGGATCTTTCAGTATTAGATGCATGATAGTGGGGACAGCCATCATCCAATCCCTTTCTGTTGTGTTACTTTCAAGCGACTAACATGAGGGACAAGCTAAATGGCTTGTTATACCCCTGGAAACTATTCATTGTGTTGGTCAGTAAGCCATTCGGCAAAACGAATATCTGGTGGTTTAATGGGTTACGACACTCCATGTGGGTGTGGCTCATAAGTTCTTATATCCAAATGGTGATTTAGGCTTATTGATCAAATAATGGCACTCAGGCTTTAAATATCCGAACTAAGCAGTCTTGTCCCGGACACTTTTTTTGTTTTGTTTTGTGGGAGCGCGGGGAGTGGGAGTATAATTGGTCATCCAGTCATGTTGGCAATGCGAGTGCCTGGAGAAGAAAGCCTCGACAACGTCGCACCTTCTTCATCCCTCCAAACGAAATTACGTATTATGATAGGTTAATGTTAGGTTAGAGCCTATGTTGGATAGGTATGGGTTAATTCAACATCCAAACAAGGCTTTTCTGGTGATTTTTCTGTTCATCTAGCAGAATTATTTCATCTATTCCAAAGCCAAAGGTGCCACGTAGGCGAGTCATTTCTCACCGAGCTTGCTTCGACGTTCACAATATAACTAGATGACTAAGTGTACCCAAAGAAAAAAATACGTCCGGACCCCTTTGTTCCTGATGGGACAATAAAGGACTGAAAAATGAATATAGCCCAGAAAATCATTAATTTTACTTAAATTTAAAAAGCATTTGCCATGATTATATTCATGTTTTCGTTCATTTCATTGGTGATTTATAAGCAGATTCTCTCCTGGCTTACTCTACAGAAACATCAATAATTATTATCAATGAATTCTCTTTAACTGGCATGCTACACTGTTCAGTACTGAACATGAGGGACAAGCAGGCTTGTTATACGTAAGCATTCAAAAACGAATATCTGGTGGTTTAATGGGTTACGATCGGGGCTTATTGATCAAATAATCGGCACTCAGGGCTTTAAATATCCGAACTAAGCAGTCTCGTCCCGGACACTTTTTTTGCTTCCTTTGTGTTTTGTGGAGCGCGGGGAGGGGAGAGCAGGATAATTGGTCATCCAGTCATGTTGGCAATGCGAGTGCCTGGAGAAAAGCCTCGGCAACGTCGCACCTTCTTCATCCCTCCAAACGAAATTACGTATTATGATAGGTTAATGTTAGGTTGCCTATGTTGGTTTATGTTGACAGGTATGGGTTAATTCAATATCCAAACAAGGCTTTTCTGGTGATTTTTTCTGTTCATCTAAAGCAGAATTATTTCATCTATTCCCAAGCAAAGGTGCCACGTAGGCGAGCCATTTCTCACCGAGCTTGCTCTCGACGTTCCACAATATAACTAGATGACTAAGTGTACCCAAAGAAAATACGTCCGGACCCCTTTAAGTTCCTGATGGACAATAAAGGACTGAAAAATGAATATAGCCCAGAGAAATCATTAATTTTACTCAAATTTAAAAAGCATTTGCCATGATGTTATATTCATGTTTTCGTTCATTTCATTGGTGATTTATAAGCAGATTCTCTCCTGGCTTACTCTGCAGAAACATCAATAATTATTATCAATGAATTCTTTAACTGCATGCTACACTGTTCAGTACTGATATAGATCAGAGATGAGGAGTATGAAAGTGCTCTCACTTTTTCTCTTTAAATTCTTTTGTTGGCGAGTAATATCAGTACTGTCTTAGCGTGTAAAAACTTTGAGGCTTTGCCAGACAACAGTCTTCTATCACATATCACATATTATTATTATATAATTAATAAAGAAAGACAATGCAGAGTGAACTGTAGACCATACATTTCAAACTATTCATCATTTAACAAATATGAAAATCATGGAACCAGAAGTAATCACATGAAAGTTGTAAACTTAGAACATACATAGGATAATCCAGTGTAATTTTAATTATTTTACAACAGCAGCAATGACACCCAATGTTTTATGCTGTTTTATACATAATTAAACCACAGTGTCCCTTAACCTGTTCTTCCAATTCGGAAAAATAGGACCAGATTTTAAACAGTATTTATAGGTTTCCAGAAGAGTAGCTCTACTCCCTCTATCTAGGAATGTGTTTTTTATCCGATTTATGAGAAAAAGATTTTAATATGATGTGCATGAGTAAAGCTCTACAATAGATGTATAGTGTTCCTATTATATACAATATACCCTTCTAATAGCCACAAGCACAGTCATATAACTGTGACCTTCCGCCATTGAATCACTTCGTAGACGTGCAACACAGGTAACACATCTTAAGTGGTTACGAAAATTTTCAATCCCATCATCAATTTGGGTAATATTTTGTTAATCTAGGTTTGCATCATGTAAGGGAATGCGATTTACATTAATGGTAGAGGTAATGTGTGGGTCAAGCCAATCCACCATAATTAAAATTGTCATGAAGCATCTTTATTTTGTTTAATTAACTGATATTTTTCACACACATTAAAAATACAAAAATAGCCTCCTTTTTCAAGGATATTCGACCTGATTCATTGATTAAAGAAGATATTCGTACCATCATGCCGTTAGCCAGTGGTATCTGAATATGCTTCTCAGCTCTGGGTTACTTGGCCATCTGACGGTGCTAGATCGAGTGACTTTATGTTGAACTGCAGGTTTCAGATCCTACTGGGCTCTCACTCTCTGCCCCTCGGGTTCAGGGGAGGGTGTCCCACAAGGTAGTGTATTAAGCGTTCTTTTATCTGCAGTTGCCATTAATGGAATAACAGACTCTTTGCCTGCGGAGTATCATCCTTCCTTTATGTGGACGATTTGGCAATCTGCTTTGCTGGATCTCGCATGTCGGTGGTTGAAAGGCGAATGCAGATGGCATTGGACAGGGTCGCAAGCTGGGCAGACTGAAGAGGTTTTCGTTTTTCTTTGAGTAAAACGGTGGCTATGAACTTTGTAGGACTAGGGAGTTCACCCAGACCCTGACATTTCTCAGTGGGTGCTGGCTCCAGTGTGTAGAGGAAACCATATTTCTTGGTCTAAAGTATGACTGCCAACTGACTTGGGTTCCACACTTGCAACATCTGAAGGCGTCTTCTATGCGGGCTATGAATTTGTTAAAGGTTTTGTCTCGTACCCAGTGGGGTGCTGATCGTAAGACTCTCCTACACCTATATCAGGCGTTAGTGGGATCTAAACTTGCCTATGGTTGTAAGGTTTACCCTCTCCTACTGTGCCTCGACTTAAGGTTCTTGATCATGTACATCATGCTGGTTTGCGACTTCCTTCAGGGACTTGTAGGCCCTCCCCAATTCCTAGCTTCTTGGTGGAGGCTGGAGTGAAACTCTCGTGGATTTGCAATGCAATTCCTTCATCATTCGTTGCTGGAACCGATTGAGACACATCCGAGACTCGCTCACAACAGTTTGTGTATCTAAGCACTCATTTTTTAAATATTATGAGTCGCATCCTCATGCATCATGCCCTTTTGGGTACAAGGTTAGGAAGATTATGGGGGACTTCTGTCTTTCCATGTGGCCTGCCCTGCCCGGGTTCCGAGAATTGCTCTGTGGTTGCTCCCAGAGGTGCATTTCTGTTGGTGTTTATGGGCTCCAAGTCCTCTGTCCTGTCTCAAGCCCTTTGTCAGTTGTTTTTGAAACATATGTCTCTCCATAGTTGCACTGTTCCTGTTTACGTGGATGGTTCGAAGTCAGATGCTGGCGTTGGGTTTGGGGTGGTATTTACAAGTTTTGTACGAGATGGGAGTTTTCATGATGGTGCATCTATTTTTACTGCAGAATAATCTGCTATCATTTTTAGCTCCAAAACTGATTTTGAATTCGTCAATACATCTCTTTTACAGTTTGCAGTGACTCGCTCAGCGCCCTTTTGGCCCTTGAGGGTTTTAACCTTACTCACCGATTGGTCCTTGCAATCCTCAAATGGCTTTAACTTAATGAGCGGCGGGGTAAACTCATCGGGTTTTGTTGGGTCCCTGCTCATGTTGCTGTAACTGGTAACGAGAGGGCCGATGCACTGGCCAAAGCTGCTTCTTCTCGTCAACCCCCTACATTACGCACATCCTGCCCCAGATTTTACTCCTTCTGTCAAGTTTGCAGTTCAGGCTTGTTGGCAGGCAAGGTGGGAGGCTGTTCGTGACAATAAACTAAGGAGGTTACTGAAAGTGTGGTTATCAATAGTGTGCTCCCCTCCATGCCTAGACGGTTGGAAACTGCTGTGACCAGACTGTGCACATTGGGCACTCCCAGTAAACTCATGGGTTCCTGATGTGTGATGGGAACAAAACCATATTGTGATGGCTGCCTGGTCCCCCATACTACCCGGCACTTGCTGGTCGAGTGTCCAGATCTATGCGACCTGCGTCAGAGGTCCTCCATAGCCATAGGGGGCGGATGGCGCCTACTGTCTGTCCTCCGTGCATGGGGGAGCCTCTTTTCTTTTCGTCTGAAGTTTTAAATTTCTTGAGGTAGGCGGGCCTCCTCCACCTCTTATAGTCCAGTGAAACTGTTGTCAGATTTTATTGTATTTATGTTCATTACTGTGTCCTGCGATACGGCTGTGTGTGTATAATTATGTATATATTTGTATGCATATGTATATATATGTATTAACGTATTTTCGGCACTATATGATTTGCGGCGCCAATTCAATTCAACTCATGGTTACCTATCTTATGTGGCAACATAACAAATAATGTTTGTGCTGTCTTTATTATAGAGCGGGTAATACTGTTTAAGGCATGAATGTCGTAACAGGCAGGTCGTTGTATATATTTTGTAAATATTAATTCTCCCGTCATCATGGTGTATAATTCCTCGTGTTTTTCATGAGCAGTGACACATATGTTGTAAAAAAAATAAGTATTTTATTGACTTTTTACGACAATGAGTTTAATTCAACTATATGTAATAAGTTAATTTTTACAGACTTACTGGTAGGCTTTTATCGAAAATATTAAAGACATACCTGATTAAATTCCTAACTGTTCCATGGGGAAGACACCAGTCGGCTCTTCGGGACGCCGTCATTGTGTGGAGATGACTGCTCCCTGCGCCATTTTAAACACAGGGGAAGTGACCCTCCGGCAGCCACTATCATATTCAAATTCCTGGAGATATGAAGAGCAATCTTGGGCTCCATACATGAAATATATGCCTGGTTTGCTCCCTGCATTTCACCAGAAGTAAAGAAACACTTGTATCTGTCTGGTTTAACTCATTTAAAGATTGGCTTCACCTCACGTGCACTGCACTCACAAATAGAAGACAACATTACAGCACAGTCATTTCCCCCCCATTCCCCTATACTCACAAAATTGCTGCCACATCTGGGCCCTATCACACAAAAAGCAACACTTGCAACACGGATTCATACTGGACGAACACCACCTCCAACAGGCAAATTAAAAACCTTACAATTAAATGTTGTACGTCTCTACCTCACGCAAAACAAAGTGAAAAACTTTCTTACCAATCAGAAAATAACATTAAACTCCTGCCAGAAACAAAGCTCACAGGCATACAGAAAGCCTAAAACATTGATAAGCAACCACACATGGGCACAAACAGAACAGATGAGTATAGAGGAGGGCTCATCGCATGCATGAAGTCTATTTTCTACAACTATACAACAAAGGCAACTTATTAATATTTCCCAGATTATACCACACCAAAAAAAATACAATCACTCAGAGACAAAAGTGACTAAAAACAAATAAACACCTCCTAGGCCATGACAGTACAGTACAATACAAACCTCAGCTCCTTCTCTTACTACTGACACCTATCACTGCTGGGGACTGGTACACAACCAAAGAAACTTACGATTTCTCTACAATGCAGCACCATTCAACAGCATGTATTCTCAGTGACACTTCACAACACATCTACATTATATATCAAGCAAAACATTCCCCTTCTTTCCACGACATCACATTCTCTTCACTTACCCTTTCACATAGCATCACCGGGCAAACAGTACCACAGCTCTCTTGCAGGTCACTTACCAGTCATAATCACTTCAGGAATGTGTTCTTGATCAGAACAATCACAATACTTACACAGAGCGCAAGAAAGATTGGGCTAAACTTATCGAAGTACTGGAACAACATTTCAACACACTAAAAAACATAGCCTTCACCAACATTGACAAAAATGTTGAAAAAATTAAAATCATCATACTTTCTGTAGACAAACACCACATTCCACGAGGAAACATTACACCAGAGATTGCTTGGATCAAAATACCAACTGAAACATAACTCCCCCCTCCCACACACACACGATATCATCACAGAAGTCCAACAAGTAAACAACAAAATCAGAATAAAGAAAGTGGAAAACTGGAAGACCATTGTTACGACATTCAGTCACTGCAGATCCATCTCGGCATTATAAAACACCATGCCAGATCACAAACACGTTCTTCCAAGACTCATTTGACAATCACTTCCAATACTAAACTCATCCCCTCATACAGGGAACGAGCAAGCATATTAATGAACTACAGGCAGCATAGCTCACTTCACACCATGATGCACTGCATCTGAACAAAAAATACCCTCTCCACAGAGTCCTCTCCCCCTGACCACAACATAAGTTCCTGCACTCCGGATCGAACATACAAAGATATAAAGAAAATATAAAGCTCTACAAGCACTGGGCGGATGATATCAACATTCTGCACCTGAAATATTTAAGACCACACTTCATCCAGGCACTGATAAATATTAACTAATATTCTTACGCACTTGTAGTATTTGGAAAAGTAGAACAGTCATCGCTATACTCAAACTAAACACTGATCTAGCACACTCTTCTTCTTGCGTACTCATAAAGTAGAACAGTCATCGCTATACTCAAACTAAACAATGATCTAGCACACCCTGCTTGCGTACTCATAAAGTAGAACAGTCAGTGCTATACTCAAACTAAACAATGATCTAGCACACCCTGCTTGCGTACTCATAAAGTAGAACAGTCAGTGCTATACTCAAACTAAACAATGATCTAGCACACCCTGCTTGCGTTCTCATAAGATTACCTTGTACACCATCAAAAATAAATGACCATCAGATTTTTAACACAGCCACAGCTCACACTCCATTTACCCCCTCACAACCTGATGATAGAGCACTACACTTTACCAACGCCATACTGACCAGCCTCAAAACATGCATCTGACAGCATGAAGTGCATGAAATCCATACACATGCGTTTCTTACATTATATATTGGAAATAAGTTTATTCTATCCCCGAGGGAAACCTATAGGTTATAACATAAACATGAAAAACAGCTAATAATGCCTTGCTGACTATCTACTAGGTAGACAAGAACATGTGGCATTCCAGAAAAATCAGCGCGAAGAAGTGAGTTCCTTATTAGGGTACCTCAAGGCTTTGTTCTTTCACATATACTTTACAGTCTGTACTGTCATTATATTCTCACATCACAACACCCACAAATCTTGTTTCATATGCAGATGATGGTACAATACCAGCTACACACTACTTCGCAGACACAGCATACTCACTGCAACAAGATTACCTTTATACACTTCAGGCCTGGGTCACAGACAACATGTTGACGATTGCTCCAACCAGATCTACCAGCAAAAAGAATACAAATTCACTCCTAACATCACACTTAATGATATACCCGTGCCTCGTACCCCTCCCACCAAGATCCTTAGAGTGGCATGACACTGGGCATGCCGTCAGGGATCATATTTTAATTTTTTTAATGCCTTCGACATTGGGCATAGGCTTTAACAGCTTGTTTTCGCGGGCCCAGCGGTCCTCCTATGTACCATACGCCTCTACATGTCACCACTCCGGCATTAACACCCACCGTCCATGCTGAATACATGTTAGGGTTGTCTCATAGAGGGCTGTTGTCTTGGTACTGGTGTCCTTCTGCAATATGGCATGTTATAATGGTAAATTATAGTCCCGGCACATGACTCAGGTTGTCATTATCGTGCCTTGGCATCGAACCTACCATTCAAAAGTGAGTCCGATTTCGTATCATATTATACACGAATCATATTATTATGCGCGAATATATTATACACGAATATTATTGTACACGATCATATTATACACGAATCACATGCGTCTCATATTATACATGAAATCAGTCGCACTTTTGAATGGTAAGTTGCCAGGATTCGATAATGCCAACCTCAGAGTCGTTCGCCACGACTATAGTATAGTCTACCTTAGCGAAATTCAAATCCTTTAAACTGTTCCCTGCCCCAACTGGGATTCGAAACCATGCCCAGTAGGACATCAGACCACTTCTCTACCGATTTGGCCACCACCTCTGGGGGAACAACTTCAGACTCCTAAAACACACACACACACACACACACACACACACACACACACACACACGTCACCAGTTATCTCACAGGTACTCCACCTCTTCCCTACACACTCTTTCCTAAGCTATCGTGGGACAGTTTCCCAGTTCCGAGGAATGCAAAGTACTGCAGTCTTTCTTTTCCAGGGGGACGTTCTCAGCATGGAGCAGATTGCCTCCTGAAAGATAAAGGAATGTGAGGGATCTTCCTTATGAGTGAGTGCCATTTGGTGGCAGATTCATTAAGTACCGCTCTCCCCTACACCACGCAGAACCAGTTCACTGTGATGTTTGCTGCCACGGTGTCTGGACACTTTTATTTATCACATGCCCCATCTGAATTTGTGTTGCGGTTTCTTTGAGAGAGAGAGAGAGAGAGAGAGAGAGAGAGAGAGAGAGAGAGAGAGAAAATGAAACTGCTAGACGAATTGAAGGCTTGGTCTAACTGAACCTGATCGAGACTCGTACATAGAGGAGGGAGTAGTGACGTCACAAGGCAGAAACTCAGCAAAAAATCAACTATAATTGAGTGGAACTCCTACGTAACCCGCTCAAGCCGAAAGAAGCTCCTTGGCTATATACAAATAACTTAGTATAATGTTTTTACTCTGACCTGGTCTACTATTGCCCCGTCTCCATCTTGAATGCTGAGTTGTAATTTTGCAACACGAAGTCACGAGGAACTGCTATGGAAAGGGTGTAGAACCGTAGTATTTTCTTTTTCAGCCACTGAGGTTCGTGAGATAATCTATACTGTAAATGGACGAAAATCCTGGCCATGTTGGAGTAAAAGAAAGAAAAACATCAAAGTTAATAAATTTCCTCAACTAATATTGAACTTGCTGTTAGCAGTTATAGTTTCCATGGTTATTTTTCAATATTAAAATTCTTAAACTTTTAAATCGTTACTTTCTGTGCTTTACGCAGACCATTCCCGTCCTGTCTGATTTTGCTTTTCTAGTCTGGTTAGTCAACACACCAATGGTAATGTCTCCACAACTGATGCAATTACTTTTTTTATCCATAACTTCACATTTAGATGACGAATTGATTACTCGGTGGTATTTGGTAGCTATAAATTATTAAAAATTATTTTCAGTGTGTCATTTCGTTTATAAACAACTAAGTCCATTCTAAACATTCAAGAGAAACAGTGCTGAAGATAATGTGTTGGTCATCCACATCCATGCAAAGCCGTGTCTGTTGAAACTAGGAATGACTGAGGCTGCTTAACCTTGGGTTTCAAGTCCACCCACGAACTGCCGTCAGGGTTGGCAGTTGTTGCCAATTTTGGCATTTTATCCCATATTATTTATCAAGTTTTTTTTCTCTGCCAAAGAAATTGTCATTTTCGTATGGTTAAAACAAAGATGTCATATTGAATAATCCCCATTTAGGATACATTTTATTTTTATTTTATTTATTTATTTATTTTTTTTTTTGTGGAATAGGAGTGTAGAGTAGAATTCCACCTCAACCCCTACCTCTCCTGATACCCTCTTGAGCCAGAATCCCAGACAGAAAAGGTGGTGGTGTCCTTTCGAAACTAGGGACGAGGGGTGTGTGGAAGAGGTTGGCCAGGCCACCTCATCCCTCACCCATCCTGAGACCCTCATCAGCCACATTCAAACCCAGAGAAAGTGGCGGTGGACCTTCGGAGACGGAGATTAGCCTGCCCATGGAGTGCTTCTTTAACGGTGGTGAGGAGTCTTATGTGTTGCATCGACTAAGTGGAGCCATACTAGAAGGGTCTATTTAAAGCACTCTCCCCGCTCCCAGTCACTGGGAGGGCAAAACAATTCAATTCTTTATCGGTCCCAAGCCTGGATTAATGGGGAGGGTTGGTGTCAGGAATTGTAGCCGGACGCAAAACCAGAAAAAAAAAAAGAAGGCAAATCATATCAGGATAGCCTCGTCCTAATATTTCGGACAGAGCTGTATGGTGAAGACTGGCCAATCATCGACCCCATACATAGGTGAGAAAAGATGGAAGATAAAAAAGATGAAGATGATTAATTACAAAAATGAGTTTCAGTATCTCGTAGCCTTTGCTGCCTCCCACATTTGCCTATTGACATTAGACACGGAATGGAATGATCTTCGGTCAGTAATGCTCTGGTTTGGTTTAAATAGACTGTGAGTAAAGTCATCAGTTTAGCATACTGTCAGCTGTGCAAGTTCTTAGAAAATCTCTCTGGTCTTTTAATTATCACCAGTGATATTAGGCAAGTTAGTCATGATTTCTTAACTGCGACTGGCAGAAGATATATTGATTTCCATCATGAGCATCATAGAATTATAACTTGCCCTTTTCTTCAGGAAGCAACTGAAATTTAAAGATGAGCTATTTTCCTATAAATGTCCAGGAGGAAGTACATTTTATTAACAGTATATCTTACGACCAAAGTGTAGGGTTTAATAGGCAAGTGTTATAGTTTAATAAAAATAAAATATATGAAGCATAATGTTAAAAATATAAATGTTCTATTTTGCATATATGACATCTTTTGATAAAAATGTTGTTAATGATGTGGCACCTGTCCCTGGACACTTTTCAGGATCCTACTTTCTCACTGCCACTCTGGAGCCTTTCCATACCCCTAGGGACTTTTCTCCTCTGCCCCAGCATTTAGCTGGGACTAGGAGGAAGTCACGTCGAGTTGGTTCGGCTCTGGGGTTCGGACCGGAAAACGCGGTGCAAGAGTATTTTCCAAAGTATCTAGTGCTGAAACCCTCTGTGGGTGGCTCAGTGTTGAATACTGATATTTTCGACTTGCGCTGTGACATTATTTCTATCTGTAGTAGATTTCCTAAACATCCAGTTCCCTGATGGACCCCTGAATGCACCTCTGAATTGAGGCCCAAACAGGTCGCTCTCTCACGGCTTCACTGTCATCTTGAGGAGACTCAATATTGGTGGCTTTTCAAAGGGCCCGTGCTCATGCACGTTGCGTGTTGAAGGAGGCTAGACGTGCTTCATAGTGGGAATACGTTTCCTCCTTCACTCGAGAACTTCTCGCACCCAAGAGTAGAACCAGATCAGGAAGATTTCTGACAAATTTCCTGTTCCTTCCCCTCCTGTTTTATATGATGAAGGTTGGGCTGTGACTGATGCCTTTGCTGTTACTGAAGCATTTGTCAAGCATCTTGCTGGTGTGTTTAAACAGGACACTGAATCACCTTCGGCTTGCCAACGTCGGCGTTTAGAATCCTGTAGCCTCAGCTTCACATCTTCTGGGGGAGAGTCTAGCAATGTCTCATTTTTTTGTTTCTGTGCTTCAGGCGGCTTTGTCACAATGTCATGGTCTGTATTCAGGCTGTGATGATATTCCATATGCCTTTTAACGTCATGGCTGACGAATTCTATTCCTTTTTACTGGAGTTATATAATAGAATTTGGTGTGCTGGTGAGCTTTCATATTCTTGGGCTGCTGTTGTGCTTATCCCCATCCCTAAGCCAGGAAAGAAGCATCTGCAGGCAACAAAATTCGTCTGATCTCTCTGTTCTCTTGTGTTTGCATGGTGTTCATATTTTAGAGGGGGGAGGGGAATTACTTATGACTAGCCCAGTATGAATTGAAAAATGCGATCTACCACTGATGCGCTACTGTCCTTGGAATCTTCTGAAAGTGAGGCACTCACCATTAACTAACACCAGGACACGGTCTTTTTCGATCTGCAGAAGGCATAGGACACTGCCTCGTGTCATGACATTTTACTCTCTCTTCATGAGTTTGGTCTTCATGAGCGCTTGCCTGTTTTTATTCAGCAGTTATAATCTAACTGTTTTTTAAGCGTCCAAATAGTAGGAGAACTTTGTAATGCCCATGCACCTGAAGATGGGGTAACACAGGGGAGCATCCTTTGTAATACTCTGATGTGGCCATCAACCTTTCTTTGATGTGGACATCAATAGCGTAGTTCATGTACTTCCTCATGGTGCATGAGGCTCACTATATGTAGATGACCTCTCAATATCCATTACTGCATCTAGAATGTCTTTGATAGAGGAAGTTACAGCTGGCAATTAATAAAATTTCTGAGAGGGCTGAGTTTTGTGACTTCCGTTTTTCTTTAACAAAGACAATGGCTATGCATTCTTGTCATGTTTGGGGGGTTCATCCAGACCCTGACTTGTATCTCTATGGCGGAGAATATCCTGCATGAAAGAGACGCGGTGTCTGGGTCTTCTACTTGATGACGACTAACTTGGGTTCCTCAAATTCGTTCTGTAAAGGCAGCTTGTAATAAAGGTTTGAGTCTTTTGAGGGTTTTGGCTCATACCTCTTGGGATGCTGACCATCAGACCCTCCTCCTCTTGCATAAGTCTCTTATCCTTCCAAAACTTGTATATGGGTGTGAGATCTACTCTGCACCAAACACTCGTCTATGGTTGTTAAATTGTGCATCATGCTTCTGTACGTCTGGCAACTGGGGCATTCAGGTCATCCCCAACTTGAAATTTGTTGGTGGATGCTGGTGTCCTCTCTTTGGATTTAGGTCACCAGTCATTGATGATGAGGCGTTGGTATCATCTTCACCACATTCCGGACTCAGTTTCTTGTGCCCGATCTTCTGTTTATGACACCCGTCCTAGTTTCCCGAAGCCCTTTGGTTACAGGGTCCGGTCTGTTATGTTAGCCCTCACTGTTCCGAGACTGGCAATCTGTCCACATCGGATCCCAAGGGCGGATTTTTGGCTACTCCCTCATGTGACGTTTTGTTGGTCTATTGTTTGTAAAAGGGATTCACTTCGCTCTTAGGTGTCCCTCTCTTTTTGGAACATACCTCAACTCATAAGGGCTCTGTCTCTGTCTCCTCTCATGGATCAAAGCCTGATACTGCAGTAGGCTTTGGTGTTGTCTTCCCTTCCTTTAGTAGGGGGGGGGGGGTTGCCTCCTTGGTATTACTGCAGTGTATATGGCAGAACTGACTGCGATCTGATTTTTTTTTCAAATAATTTTTAATCTCCCTCAATATGCTTTTGTGATTTTTAATGACTCCCGTAGTGCTCTTTCTGCACTGGAATCTTTTAATGCATCCCATCCACGGGTTTTATCGATTTTAGAGTGGCTTTTTCTTCTTGGCCGTTGTGTGGCTTTCTGTTGGTTTCCCACGCATGTTGGTGCGGCGATCAGTGAGAAAAGCTGCATCTTTTCAACAGCTCCCTACCGACTACCTGCTTCCCACTTTTGATGTAATACCTTACTTGCGGTACGCGATTCGTAAGTGTTGGCAGAGACAGTGGGATGGTGTTGCTCCTAACAAGCTAAAAGTAATTTTTCAGACAGTGGTTGTGCCGAGAGTTCTCTCCTCCATGCCTTGGAGGTGGCTCTTGTGACTGAAGGTGTCTCTCGCCAGGTACTCTCGGATTATGCATGGGTTCATGATGAGTGGTGGGACTCAACAGTACTGTTATGCTTGCCTAGTTCCCCTTACTGTCCGTCATTTGCTGGTCGAGTGTCCAAGTCTGGGACCTACCTCAGTGATTCTTCCATAGACATAAGGGGGCAGATGGTGCCTACTGTATGTCCTCATTCTTCGTGGAACCTCCGGCGATTGTACTGTTTTTTAGTTTTCTCCAGGACCCAGCCCTACTTCCACTTCTATAAGTCATTGATATTTTATAAACTATTCTTTAATTACTTCCAGTGTTTTTATCCATACTAATGGGTATTAACTTTATTTTGAATATGCACATTTTATTTGTGTCATTTTTTATCTTGTTGTCCAGCGGCATAAGACCCTGGCTGTTGCGCCGCCATATTTCAGTTATGTTCAATCAATCAATCATCCATTCCGTACTGCACATTTTTCAAAGAAAATAACATAATTAAAAACGTTTATTGCATAAATATTCCTCATTATGGAACATCACCACCAAAAAAACATTACTTCACCCCGACTCTCATCACTCTTTCGTTCCACTCAATTTTCTATCATATCAGGTTTTTTAACATCCCATTACTTGGTAAATATCATCGTAGATTTCATCTTTTTACAGAATATTTTTCTTTTTAACTCTCTCTCTCTCTCTCTCCCTCTCTCTCTCTCTCTCTCTCTCTCTCTCTCTCTCTCTCTCTCTCTCACACACACTGCCTTTCCTAAGGAATTTCAAAACAGGGAAATTTTTAGTGGATTACCTGAAAACTATTACTTTTGATAACTTAATTTTAAAAAATAATATTTTCCCTGTTCATGTGGTAAAGGCGAATAAAAAAATCAAATTTCTGTGATTTTCTAAGTAAAACAATGTGTCTAATGATCAGAAGACAGAAGAAAGTCCTTACGTACATGAGGTTGTGGAAAGATTGTTTGTTGAAATGTAAAGAGAACAGAGAGTAGACAGTGAGCTCGAGTTGGCGGTGGGAGAGAGGGAAAGGAGACCGAAAACGAAGTGTCAGGATGGGGTGATGAGGTTTATTAAGGTAATGTCGAAGAACAATGCGCATGGAAAGAATCTGTTCGTGTAACCTCTTCTAAGATTATAACACCCAGTTATAGACCTATTATCATTTTCAGATATAAATGAAACAATGATTTGAGAAGTTAAAATGAAAGTAGACATTAGAAGAGATATAATAGGACTACAATGAACGGTATTAATGAGAAAGAAATCGAGTAAAAAAAAAGGAAAGAAAAGAGAGAGAGAGCGAGAGAGAACTTTACCTATTGATAGAAACAATTTTTTTTTTTTCTGTTTGAAAAATTACAACTTATCAGTAATGCCTTCATACATATCCATTACACTCATTATACTGTGTGTGTGTGTGTGTGTGTGTGTGTGTGTGTGTGTGTGTGTGTGTGTGTGTGTGTGTGTGTCACTTGCTACTTAACGCTTTGGGGTTCAGGATATAATGCAAAATTACAAAATTGTACAGTAAAAGCTACAAAGGTCACTAACGTTCTTGGAATTCAGTCACCTCAGATTTTGCCACTTGACTCTTTGTAACAACATGTACAGCTGCATCATTATCTCCACTGTTTAGGAGATCCATTATTATCATAGTCTTTTACACATGAGTGCATTCAGACCAGAGGAAAGAAATGAGAGTAGAGGGAAAATTATCCTTAGTAATCTGCATTTTTTCCCCTCTCTCTCTGTCAACCTCTGACACGTAAAATTTCGAAAGTTTTTGCTGTAATGCGTTTTATAATGGACAAAAGATGGTATATTCATGTCTTCCTCTACAGATGCAAGCAAAATTGTTTACTATGTGTGTGTTTGCCTCATCGTTATTACAGTTTTTACAGATACTAATAGACCATTCTTTTTTTCTTTTTTTTCCAGAGTCAACCTGTTCAGCATGCAACCTTCTTCAGTCATAATTATCACACTGTTCGGTCTCGTATCCACAGACTACGGCACGGCCCCTTCCAAGAACAGTGAGGCTGCGGAAATAACTTTACTCATGAATCTCCTGGCTCAGCAGTTCACCCCAAACTGTCTAAGAGTTTTTATGATCAGCAATAAAACTAATGGTCCCAGGAATGTACTGGCATCTTTACGACCAAACCAACACACATTTAATACTGATCTTTCCCCTGGCAGCTTATTTAGTAAAAAGATTAGTGGAGATGAAAGAATATTGCAAAAATCGAAATATCATTCGCAAATAACTGTAGATCAATATAATATTCACCAGTCAGGGAAAGTCTTGGCTTACATCAATAACAACCTTTCTCGAATGACCCCGTTCTCGTGTGTAAACTATCTGCTGGCAGGACTTCCAGACTTTCGCCTCCTGCCAGTACTCACAGATCCATTCTCCAGGAAGAAGGTCAATCGTTACTTCCTGGTCCACGCCCAAAACGCCACAGACGCAGAACATTTCCTCTTGGATCAACGTCTAGGGAAGGAGGAAAATGTGGCAGCCCTCACCCACCAGGAGTCTCAAAACAAGACCTACTGGCGTGTATTAATCCGTCAGCTCTTGCACCCTTCAGGCTCCCCTCAGGTCCTCAGTGTGAACAAGTGGTCCACAGACACTGGCCTAGCAAATACTAATGACATATTCCCAGACCAAACGACCAACTTATACGGTGAGAAAATGAAGGTTGTGACACTGTACTCCAAGCCTTTCATCGTATTTGACGAAGTTGAAGGATCTTTGACAGTCACGCCTAAACCATGTGTAGATGTATATCTCCTTGACGTGTTGTCCAAGAAATTGAACTTCACTTACATATTAACCATGCCAGCAGATGGCCAGTGGGGTGTTCTTAGGGATGACGTGAGTGTTTTCCAACTCTACTCAGCAGTATGTAGTCTTTCTCACTGTGTTTAAGTATACTGTGTTTTGTTTTATTTCATTATTTCCCACCCACCCCAAATTCCTTCATAACACAATTCTTCCCCTCCATCAGGGCCATTTCACAGGCATAGTGGGCGATGTAGAGTTCAGACGAGCCAACTTCTCCTTGATTCTGAATCTGATGTTGGAACGAGCACAAGTGGTAGACTTCAGCAAGATGTATTTCATGGACCCCATGAGTTTTATTACGGCAAAAAGTTCACCGAATGAACGGTGGAGGAAACTTCTAACACCTTTCCGATGTGAGTGATGAATAGCCAGCCAGTGAATATATATATCTTATTAAATGAATTCATCTTTTATAGATAGATAGATAGATAGATGCACAGATAGAGTTATATATACATTCACGAGTATTTAACCCGCCCCATCCAGACCACTTTTCCACCACTGACTCCCCCCAATTCCGATCATTTTAGGATTTTTTTTTTTTTGGCTCAAACCTTCACTTTTGGTGAAAAACATCGAAAATTCATAGAGAAATCGCTCACCTGAGGTTTAAAATACTCATTACAGTTAGGAGTACCTCCTTACCTTACTGGATTTTCTATCAGGCTGGCACTAAAGAAAACGAGTTCTATGGGAGGATAACTATTTCACACCACTCATAAACGGTATTTATTTATTTACTTGGTACGTATTTATATGTAGTACAAGAGTATATTGGTTTTCAAGCAGTAATATAGGCATTATAAGCATTGTTTCACTCACTAATACCTGACCTTTTTTGCCACATTCCCTGATCATCATTTCTAACTGTTTCTTCCTCTAATGCTATGTAAAGTTTGTCCTCCACATTGTCATTGATTGGGGAATCATTCTGGCCCTGAATTTCGTACCGTGGCATGACATGGCTATACTGGCCAGGTCACTGATAACAGGTGAATTGCTGAGACAATGGCATGCAGGGGAGGGGAGGAGGTCATGCTGGGTAAGGCATTGTCCCTGCCTGGCATCTTGTTGAGGAAGGTGTCACGTGTATACGTACCAAAAATGACTCGCGAAAATTGAAAATTGTGCAAATTAGGGACCTTGCAATTTTTTCGCATTTATGTACGTCGACGGGATTGGCAGTGACAAAACGTGTTGACGTTAAAGAACGTCGACGGGACGCTGCGGGTTAATTCTTTCTATCACAAGACCATGTCATTCAGCTTCATAACTGTCTTGCAATATGCAGAATGTTACTCAACTTGCAAGAAAATTTTCTGTGGCAGAGATAGATTCAGCCTTTATTGTCTCCAATATGTGGAGTGTTCCTGGGTTAATCATTATCGCCTGAATGTACAGTCATTACTAACCCAGCGTAATAGTAACACAGTCACTTATAATAAGAATGGACTTTTCCCCCATGGACCCATTATCCTCCATGAACCTCGTTTCCTCCATGGAACTGTTTTCATCTTTTGGCCAGTTATCCCCCACGAACCTATTTTCCCTCATTGGATCTGTTTTCCCCATGGACCTATTTCTCACCATGACCTTTTTTATTACTCGTGGACCATTTTCTCATTTTTTTGTTTATTTTCCCATGAAACTAGTTTCTCCCACTAATCTATTTTTTTGCTATTGGCCTATTTTCCGCCACGGACCAAATTTCTCTGGCCCCCTTTTTTCTGCTTAGATAATTTTTCTTGCCATGGGCCTACATATCACCCAATGTCATATTTTTCTCTATACAATTATTTTCTTCATGAACCTACTTTCCCTCTATGAACCAATTTTCCTCATGAACCTATTTTTCATGACCTATTTTCTCCTGTCAAGGGAAAAGCAGAATCCCCAAAGGGATCTATTTTCTCCCATGGACTTTATTTCTCCATGGACCTATACTCACCATGGACTGTACTGTACACTCCCCATTGCCTGTTTCCTCTTCCTGGAGAAACACCAAATACCCTCATCTACCAGCTTTATCCCATGGATATAATTCGCCCAAGGGATTTTTTTACCCATTACTCCAGTGTTTCCACATGTAAGTCTTTCTTCAGAAACCAAAATTCCTATATCAAATTAATTCCAGCCAGGGACCTACTTACTCCGACATTCGCCCATCCTCTAACCCAGGTACTTGACCATTCACTCATTGCAGTAAACAGTAAGCCAGTTTTCTGTCAATGTATCCGTTTGCCCATGCACCCACAAAGCCCATCATTCCATCCATAAATCCTAAGCACCTTGAGCTCTCAGTCACTCCAACACACCTATCCACTCTGCCCCACACAGCCACCCCATTCATCTATCCCATCCACCCTCCTACCCCATTGACTTAGCCAACCTGACCTGCCCCAGAAACCATACAATCCACTCACGCTATTCGTTTTACAAACCTTGCCTGTCCACCCGTCCTCCCCATCGTACCCACCCTGGCTAACCTACACACCAACCATCCACCCACTACTTAATCCATCCCACCCATCTGCCCAAAAACCTATCCACCCATCCACCGAGCTTAGACTACCAGCGGAATGACATGCAAGTTTACACACACACACACACACACACACACACACACACACACACAGCTACGTTTAAAGACATCATATTTTTTCCATTTACTTTTTTTTACACACATGGTTTGATCAGTGACTCTTAACGTTTGTCTCTGCCGTACCCTTTGCATTTTCAAAATATTTGTACATACTTCTTGTCAAATGCAAATCTTAACTTGGTGGGTAGATAGCCCATGTCCCAGGAAACAATCGATTAGCTTTTGGGACCGATCCGGATCGTATTACAGATTATGGATCCGGAAAATACTTTTTGTGAAACCCTAATCAGTGATGAGAAAACCTAACCCATTTCGAAGAGAGGTTTGGAAATTATGTTGCCGTTGTCAGACAGATGCTCTCCACTAAGTGCCCCTCTGTAACTGTAATGCAGTCTCTTATGCATAGATAGTTTCTGAAACAATGTGATGACTCGCTTTTTGTGCTTCCGACTGAGAGGATTTGGAAAACGAGGATTTCCTCAGAAGTTTGTTCTATTAGCCTGTAATTGTGTATTGTCTTTTATAAAAGAAACTTCTTCATTAAATTGGAAAGTATGCAGTTTCAAACTACGGACAAGTTGTACAATTCGTGCTAGTCGTGGGAACGGTTTGAGCCGAGAACAACACAAGTCTTCGAGCTGAAACTTCATGGAAATATCTCTCATAATGACATTATAGTGAATGGAATTCAGATTATTTTTTCACATAGCAACATCTTCAGGGGAAAGTTATGTTTCAGAAGAACAGGTTAGCTCCCAATGTTTTGTTCCTTTATATTCAGTCGCATAGGACATTGATTCTCCCTCACCAACAGTTTCATCATTCAAAGAATTGCTACGAGAACCTTGCCAATTAATATATATATATATATATATATATATATATATATATATATATATATATATATATATATATATATACAGGCATACCCTGTTTTAACGATCTAATTGGTTAGGTAAAACCCCATCGTTAGGCGAGGTATTGTATATCAGGGTACTTTTAACATGTATTTCAATGTGGACTGTTTACCAGCCTTGGGTTTCCCCCTAAGCTAAGTCCAAAACCTGCCAAGATGAGCCTAAAAACAGGTTTAAAGGCAGTCTTAATGGCCTAACACCTGTCAAGGAAACTAACCCAAGCCTAACACCTGTAAATAACTCACTGAAACAACAAATAAAACCTGAAAATCATAAAGAATAGGTTAGAGAATATCAAACACCTCTCATCACTTACTTCCTGTAAGTCCATGTCCAGTCCTGGTCATTATCCTTGCTATATCCCTCGAGGCTAGGGGACATGTGGTGCTCCCCACCACTCAGTCCTCTTCCTCAAAGCCCTCAAACCCTATCTCCAGGGGAGGGTCAGAGGGGGTTGGCGATGGAGTGTGATGCGATGACTCAGGCAGAAGCAATGGAGTGTGATGTGATGACTCAGGCGGAGATGATGGGGTGTGATGTGCTGGCTCAGGCAGAGGCGATGGGGTGTGATGCGATGGTTCTGGGGGTGGTGATGGAGTGCGATGTGATGATAGTGGAGGTGGTGTGGGAGACAGCTCCGATGTCTGGTGAGGTGGCATGGGTGACCTCTCGTCGTTTTGAGGGAGACAGAGACGGTGGCCAAAGTGGTGTGGGAGATGGAGGGTGGGATGAGGAATGCTTCGATGGAATGGCAGAATGCCTTAGTGGAAACACAGGTGACACGGGAGACTGCAATCGGCTGGAGATTAGGTCCAGCACAATGGGCCGAGCATGTCCTCGGCGGGAGGTGTCCATCAGTGTTTCTCTGCTGGTTGAAGGTTGGGGAGATGGTCTGCTCGTTGAGGGCTGGGGAGATCCTGTGCGACTTGCTGGCCTGGTGGGGGCCTGCTTAAAGAACGATGTGATCATTGTCTGCCTGGCCGCCCTCTTCTTCTCCTTCAGCATCGTCCTGTACACTTTCATACTCTCCTCGAGCCCATTACCTGTGTTCCTGCTTCGTCCTGGGAGGAGGTCGTGTGTTTTCATAAGGTCTATAAGCTCATCCAGGTTTGTTTGCATCTCCTTCAGGATCTTCATGTTGAGAGCTTAGACCTCAAGCATAACCTCCTCCTCTGCCTCCTGGTGCACCTGCTCAATTTCCATATTGAGGACCTCCTCATTGCTGAGCTCCTTCCTGTGGCTCTCGAGAACCTCCTCCACGTCATCCTAGTCGACCTGCCTGAAGCCTGTCTCGTGTGACATCTGGACAAAGCCCTGCCGCACATGGTCGACAGGCGGAGGTTGAACGCCCTTGGGGAAGTCGGTGAAGAAGTGAACACATTCTGGCCACAGCTTCCACCACACACTATTCATCATTGCCTGGCTCACCTTGTCCCATGCTGCAGTTATATTCTCCAGGGGGTGGCATATGTTTTATCCTCTCCAGAACTGCTGTACAGTTGTTCTGTCATCAGTGTCACAGTCCCTTACCAACTGCTTCATCGTTTGGCAGAGGTAGTAGGCCTTAAAGGCAGTGATCACCCCTTGGTTCATTGGCTGCAGCACGGACGTGGTCTTGGGGGGTAGGAACACCACCTCAATAGTGCTGCCCCATTCCTTCATTGTGGGTGGGTGGCTAGGCGCCTTATCCACCACCAGGAGAAATCTGTCTATCTATCTATCTATGTGACTCGACAGGCTCCTTTTAAATAACTCATTTCCACTACTCTAACTCTTGACTTGAGTCCTTCCAACAACGTCCAAGCTTCAACTCCATATGTTAGAGTTGGTATCACAATACTGTCATGTAGTAACTTTTTCACTTCCATGCTCACTTCCCTGTTTATCACTGCTTTCAAGGAACCAGCAACCTTTCTTCCTTTTTGTACCCTTTCAAGTAATTCACCCTCCAAATTTCCATCATTACTCATTATGCTCCCAAAGTACTTAAACATACTCACATTTTCCATTTCCTCACCATCCAACCTTACTGTACATTCTCTGATCCCCTCTCTCAAAGACCATCACTTCACTCTTCCCTACAATCACCTTAGATTCTGTTTCATACACACTCTCCCAAACTCATCCACCAAGCTTGCAGCTCCCCTTCGTCTTCACTTAACAACACAGTATCATCTGCAAACAACAGTACAGGGAGTTTCCAAACACTACCCTCTCTCACGAGGACGAGTCCAACATCCACTGTCCTACATTGTATCTCTTTTATTACCCCATCCATGTACAGATTGAACAACCATGGAGACATGACACATCCCAGTTTCAACCCAACTTTCAAAGAGAAAAATTCACTCAGTTCACCATCCACATGCACTGCAGCATTATAACCATCATACATACTCTTCACAGCATTCAACAACTTCCCATCTACTCCATATATTCTTGATACTTTCCACAATCCTTGTCTATCCACCCTGTCCTATGCTTTCTCCAAAGCCATGAAGGCCGCATACAACTTCTTTCCCTTCTCTAGAAACTTTTCCACTAAAGATCTAAGAATGAATATCTAATCTACACAACCTCTTCCCTTCCTAAAACCTCCCTGTTCTTCTCCAACTAATTCCTCTGTTATTTCCCTAACTCTGTCAATAAATATCCTTCCATACACTTTCCCCATTACACTAAGAAGACAAATGCCCCTATGATTACCACACACTTCTTTTTCTCTTTTTCCTTTGTACAAAGGAATAATTATACCTGACTTCCACTCCTCCGGGACTCTACCTTCCTCCCAGGCCAATTTGCACATCTTCCACGACTATTCTACTACTATCTCTCCCCCATGCTTCAGCATTTCACCACACACTCCATCAATTCCTGGGGCTATCCCCATTTTGACTCTCTTCATTGCTTCCACAACTTCTATCCTACTGATTTCTTCCTGTCTTCTCACCTCCCTCCTTCTCCCAGCCATTCCTCAGTCACATATACTCGCATTACTTTCATTCTTTATGTTAAACAATTCCTTAAAGTGTTCTCTCCATCTTCTCACTTTTTCTCCCTTCTCCACTAGTAATCTACCATTTTTATCTTTCACTCCCCTACTAACTTCACTGCCACCCTGTCTTACTCTCTTCACCTCTTTCCAGAACATTTTCTTACAGCCAGATTTTCACGAGATGCATGCCTCTTCAGCACATGAGAGAGGTACGAGTGAAAATATGATGAACAGATATCTGAAGTCAACCAAGCCTTCTTGTTCGACTTCCAGATAACCCCAAGGTTCTCTTTACCATACCCCACCAGAGCCCTGGGGTTCTTGGAGTGGTAGACAAGGAGTATCTTCAACTTGAGGTTGCCCTCAGTGTTGCCTCCCAGCAGCAGTGTCAGTTGGTCCTTCGAGGGCTTGAATCCTGGTATAGACCTTTCCTCTGTTGCAAGATATGTCTTGGAGGACATTCTCTTCCAAAATAGCCCAGTCTCGTCAAAATTCAAGACCTGCTTTGCACTATAGCCACCCTCCGTGATGAAGCATTTCAGCTCATGAGGAAACGCTGCTGCCACCACTGTATCTGCACTCGACGCCTCACCGTACATCTTCACGGGGTGGAGATTTGCCCGCCTCTTAAACCAGTTAAACCACCCATGGCTAACCTTAAAGGTCTCACTTTCATCAAGCTCACGCCTTACACTGAGTTCTTCCCAGAGTGGGAGAGCCTTAGTGCAAATAACAGCCTGGCTCATGGGTGCCTTGAGCCTGTTCTGATCTTCCACCCATGTGCTCAGCATCCTCTCCAGCTCCTCCATCGCAGGCTCTCGCTGGCAGGTGATATGGGAGGCAGATAAGGTTGCAACCTCCCCAGCAGCAGCCCTAATGGCCTTCTTCTTGATGATGGTCGAGACAATCGACTGGGCCAGGTGAAGAGCTGAGGTGATAGAACACGCACCTTCATGTCTGTCGTGCCGCTTAAGGATTTCCAATTTCACCTCCAGTGGCAGTCTTATGGAGATGCTTCGCAGGAACATCACAAGCACCACCATTAGCAGGACGCTTACCACCATGACTAGGGCCTCCACTAGCACAACAACTAGCCCCACCACATGCAGCATCCTTACCAGACATGATCACACTTATTTTGACAAAAATTCACACAATATCGCACTGCAAACACGATTAGAATTACTGCTCCGCTCAAGGGATTGCTTGAACACAGTTACAATGCACTACGATAGCAACTTGTGTAATTTTGGTGGTGCAATACGATATATGGCGAGCGAGTGTAAGGGAGGTCCTCACTCTGAGATGGCTAGTATGAGAGGAGCGATATGGGTAAGCGTGGGGTGAGAGATGGGTATGGGGCCTGTGTGAGTGTCCTTGCACATCCTGGGAGGCGGGCAGGCTCAGCTGGCCACGAGAAAGCATGCGATTCAAAATTTCGGCCCGTCGTCTGTGGGCGCGACATCGGAGGGCCCATCGTTAAACCTGGGCTCGCCCATCAGGTATCAGGGCCTGGTGCAATTTGTACTCCCATCGCTAAGCCGAGGTATCACATCTTCGGGGATCGTATATTGGGGCATCACTGTATATATATATATATATATATATATATATAGTTGCCTCTCAACTAACACGAGTTTTAAAAACGTGTTTTTGTTTTAACACGAGCAAATATTTAAGGAGATATGTTTAACTAGCAAGGGTTTCTCGATTTAAAGCGACTTTACACATATGTGATGGTTTCAAATTAGCCGTGTGCGCCTTGGAGTCCCGAGCTGATAGACCGTGTGTGGCAGTTTATGCATAAATACAGTTTTATTTGACTGTTGCTTAAACTGGTTTTATTCGAACTATAATATCCGAAAATGAAGTTTGGCCCCATTCTGAGCAATTTGGCTCATTTTCAGACAAAATTTGGCCAGGAAAGTGATGGTAGATCTAAATTGTTACAACCTGATGCTGCAGAACAGACAGAAGAAAACCACTCAGACCAAGATAGAGCAATTCTTTATGGAGAAGACAGAAAACTTAAGGGAGTTATCTTCATCACCAGTAGCACGGGAGTCAGAGGAAGAGGAAGAGGAAGGACAGCAGAGCGAGGAGGGACAAGAAATTCAGGGTGGGGAGTGGCGGGAGGTGGTGTAGAGGGGTAAGAAGGGACAGCAGCAGAAGACGAGTGATGCATAGATGACGTGAGGCTGTGTGTTGTTATTGTTTGTGACCTACTTACTGTAATGAAAATGTTGATTTTACTGTAGTGTTTTTATGACCTACAAATGCATTAATAATGTTGAGGAACTTTCACAATGCCGTGAATGAAGCAGAATTGAAAGAGAATCCCCGTAAAAAACGAAAACAGTATGCATTTGGCGAGTAGTAAACAACGCTTCGGCCCAATTAGGGCTCAAATGTTATTTCTCCCCAGATATACTGTTTTTGTTTTTTACGTGGATTTTCCTTCAAATTTATATTTTGCTTTTAAGTTTAGAGTAACATAACTCCCCAAATGGGTAGACTTTCCCAGAGTCCAGGAACGTAACCCCCAATATTAACATTGTTTCTTATGGGAAAATATGTTTTAAAAATGCATTTTTAACTAACGCGACCTCTCCAGGAGCCTAAGCCTCACGTTATTTGAGAGGTTACTGTATATATATATATATATATATATATATATATATATATATATATATATATATATATATATATACTAGCATGGGTACCCGGTGTTGCCTGCCCAAAATGGCCAACACCCTAATCCTATTTGTTCTACTTCAGTCTTTCATTAATACAATAGAAAGATCATGTATCTCTCATGCTTTTGAAGAAAGGTTATAAGAGATCCAGAAACTTTCAATTTCAGCTTTCACAGAATAATGCACAGGATTTGTGTGCACTTGTCTACTACTACTACTGGTGACCTCAAATGACTTCGAAGGCCAACCTCACATAGCCTATGTGCGATATGAAGGTCATGTGAGTCTCCATGCCATAAATTGGGCAGCTGGGTATAGTCTTTCGAACTTGTATTACCAGTGATCTCAAATGACCTCGGAAGTCAACCTCACATAGTCTGTGTCTGAACTGGAGGTCATGCGAGTCTCCATGCCAAAAATTGGGCTGCAGGGGTACCCAGCGATGCCCAGCCCAAAACGGCAAACACTCTACCAGCGACATCAAGTGATCCAGAACTGAATTTTGATCTCCTTAAAACCATCCTTGGGCCACCCTGATTCAAAATATTTATGGGTCTGGGGGTCTCTGGCCCTTGGTTTGGGCGTGATTGAAAGACAAACAAACAAACAATGCCGTTTTTATATGTACTCTTGTATAGATAGATAGATAGATAGATAGGTAGATAGATGGATAGATAGATAGAGAGAGAGAGACAGATAGATAGATAAGTAAATATATAGATATACAGATATTTATCCATATATCTATCTATCTTTATCTATATATGTTTATCTATCTATTTATCTATCTATTTTTCTATCTATATGTTGGGGGGTGCTCAGAGTCTTGTAGGGTGAATTTCCAAGATGTAAGAAATCACAATGCAGACTCAGTTTTTAATTCTGTTTATCAAACTATAGCTCATGGGGAAGTTTCATGGTGTTTGGAGGGTGTTTAGGGGTCACACAAGGGCTAAACTATGTTTATCCAGTACAAAGTCCATGGTCCTGTGCTCCAGTGTGACGACATCCTGATAAAACTCGGACTGATCATACTCGTTATTTTTGGCCCCACAACATCTAGGAAGTAGGCTACATCTGGTTCACTTCTGCTCCCTGACTAGAGCAGCTCAGTTGTGGGATGGGGAAAAATTGTTATACACAGCAAATCCCCCAAACCAGTTTGTTTTCGAATGCCCATGGGACCTATAACTGATCCAATGCTTTTGTTTCCTCAGGGCACCATAACTATAGGACGAAGTAATCCTTGCGGTGGTGCTGTAATAGACATGATGGATGAGGAAGAACCGGGCGAAGAGCAGGTCATGAAGAAAAAAGGTACCTGGTCCAAGGTTAACATTTACTTGGTTGGAGTACTGAGGATGACCAGCACTGGGGCTTGCCTTCCTACACTTCACCAGTTGCTGGCAAGGTATTTCAAATTGCACAAAATAGTGAAGCAGGTGGTGTGCAAAATTTCCAGTATTGCTTTAGTTCTGCAGAAAGCGCAGAAACCTCAAAGTAGAAACTGTCATTAACTACCTGGAAATGATTCGGAAGAGGAGGGAAAACATAATGAAATGCAAGGGACGAAGTTCAGAAAACAATATACAAAACAAAGGAGCATTGAGAGAAGAAAAAGAGAAGATCGACAGTATCAAGCTCCACAAGGCCAAGTCTCTGATGAAGATAGTAGATCGCCTGTTCCTAGAAGACCAGGAAACGGATTGGAAAACCACGATAGGGTCAGTGGACCTTGTCCTTGCTTGGCGAGAGGAATGGGTGATGCAGAGACCTCAACAAGAAGCTCAAAGGAGGCTAGAGGAACAACGCCAAATGGAGGAGAGGGCAATCATCGCCGAGCTGGAAGATTCATATTCCACAACGTCAACTGACGAAGGAGATACCCTACCGCCAAAAGCATGGACACTGGGAGCTTGTCCAGATCTGGACCTTCAGGTTATGAAACCAATGACCAGCAGAAGTAGAGAGAGGAACATTGTCACTCCTGACCTGGCAGCCACTCTTGATAGCGCAAAAACCAGTGACAAGAGGGTGTTGTATATCATTGCAGCAACTACTGCCAGTCTCGGCCACGATGTGTTCCAGTTGGCTTTGTCCTCCAACTCATTCAGGTCATTTAGGAGAAAGCATTGGAGCAGAACAGCTACTTTAATTATGGAGCAAGTAGCTACAACATCAGGGTTTGTGCAGCTCGTCATTCATTGGGATAACAACGTTCTGCCTGCACTGACTGGAACTGAGAAAGTGAACAGGCTGACAATCCCTTGTATCGGGGAAGGACATTCCCCACCCGGGAGAATCCTCTTAGCTGCTGGGAATTCCAGAGATCACAGCCAGTACAGGTGGGGAATAAGCAAACGCAGTCATCAAGATGCTGAAGGAGTGGGCCCTTGACGGAAGGATCGAGGGAATGAGCTTTGACACCACTGCAAACAACACTGGAAGGCGAGGGTGAAGCTCACCTTAGGATAGAGGCTGCTTTGGACAGGGACCTCTTGCACTTCGGCTCTCTCCAGCACATGTAGAGATATATGATATGTAGGAGAACTACTGGGCCTTGGGAGCAGGCTGTGAAGCCTATGCCCAGAGTCGAGCACTTAAAAAAAAAAAAAGTGTCTGAGATTCTAATCAGGGTTGTCTTCATGAAGACGTTTGGTGCCGCCATTGCCCCTGATGTTGGGCTCATTGGGCTCTTCAAGCAGTTCATGGAAAAATGGGCCATCATTGACCACAATGCATTCCAAGTTGGAAGCACTGGCTCATTCATGTGAGATGTCCTTCATCGATTTCAGGAACTTGTCGATTTCAGGAACTTGTCACTGAGGTGCTGGAGTTCATCCGGTCCACTTTGGAGGAATCACGCATGAGGGATGACTACATGGAGTTCGTGGAATTAGGCTTCCTCTTCCTTTACGGTGAGCCTCCAAATGGCATGAATTTCAAAGTTCCAGGCACGATGCATATGGCTCGCTGGTTGGCCAAGATTTTGTATATGCTGAAGATCTGGCTCTTTCGAAGTCAGGTCTGACAGACATCTCACGGGAAGCAGGCACTGAGAGACATTTTGTAGCTCGCCTTGATGGTGTAAGTGAAGTACTGGTTCAGAACTCCTGAAATGCTGAATACCCCAGTGAATGACCTTGATCTGCTCAAAAGACATCAGGAAGTACCACGCCATCAACAAAGGAGTCACAGAATCTGCATCGGGTGCTATGATGCGCCACCTTCAGTACCTGACTGACCAACTGGTTGCACTTGCTCTCTACAGTGCTTGGGTGTCAATGGAGGAGAAGCAGGAGATGATGGTGGCTATGGAGTCGAAAGAAGGAACGGAGGATCCTCCTAAAAGAAGGGTGGAACTGGACATGGTGATGATCCAAGGGACACAGCTGGCTGACTTTTGCACCAAAGCGGTCCTGTCCTTCTTCGAGATGGAACATATCCTAAGCGACTTTTCAGTTAGACCCAATGGATTGGTGAGGCCATCCAGACTACAAACAGGGAAAGGAAGTCTTGCAGTCAATCTCAGTGATCAATGACGTTGCAGAGAGAGGGGTCAAACTCATCCAAGACTTTAACGTAACCCTCTGTCAGGTAGAGAAGCAAAAGCCATCCTTCTACAAGTCGTCTTGGAACACGGGCAGAGAAATCCAAAGCCAATGAAACAGTTTTTGATGAAGTAGAGTAGAGAGTAGAAAATGGTCCCCTATGAAAATTGTCGGACTGTTCACGATCGTTAAATTTCGTTCTAGAGATGAAATATTCCTTCGTTTCTATAGTTATTA
>NC_137009.1:17160799-17181082 GCF_032717465.1 Coenobita brevimanus
CAAGCCCCACTTCACTCATTTCTTCATTATCGTCGGCTGAGTTATCTCTGGAGTATTCGTCGTCGGGGTCACCAACAGCATCAACATTGAAGGCAGGCCATAGAGGTAGAGGTAAATCAAGGAGGGTGAAAAGTAGTGTAGCTAGTAGGGTAAGGGCTGCTAGTGCTGTACGACAACCTAGGGTCAGTGCGAGTGACCTTGACCGAGATAAATCTGCCTCACAGTCAACCTCCACCACCACCACCACCACCTGCCCTACACCGCCACGACAGGGAATCCTGGACGCCTTCGCGTGGACGGAAGGGTCAGATTTTGTGCCTGAAAATTTATTATTTGATGAGAGCTCCTCAGGAGTTCAGCCTGCCTTCACTATTGACGAAAATGCTGAGTGTGTGGACTACCTTTTGGCCTTCCTAGATGACGAAGTCATGCAGCACATATGTGATGAGACCAACAGGTATGAATCACAACGTGCTGCAAGTGGTACAGGTGCAGCCAAGATGCAACAGTGGTCCATGCTGGGAGTGCAGGAGCTGTATGTGTTCTTTGCCCTCATGAATCTCATGCCACACTCCAAGAAGCATGAGTTGGAAGAATACTGGTCCATGGACCCCTTACTACCCTCACCCACCTTCAGTAAGTACATGGCCAGAGATCGCTTCCGGAACATCATGGGAAACCTGCACTTTGCCGACAACGATGTACCTTCCCAAACCGATCCACTCTGGAAGATCCGGGAGATTCTGAGCAGAATGAAGGATAAGTTTATGTCATTCTTCCACCCCTTTGAGAAGGTTGTCATTGACGAATCCTTGATTTTGTTCAGAGGACATCTTCAGTTTGTTCAGTATATTCCAAGCAAACGCCATCGCTTTGGAATTAAGTACTTTGTACTGTGCGACTGTAAGACGGGGTACATCCTTGACTTCGTCATATATTCAGCCAGCACTGTCGATCTGGATAAAACACACCCCCTTGACTTCTCAGGCTGTGTAGTGAAAGTGGTCCTAGAAAAGTATTTTGGTGGGAATCATGTGCTGTATACAGACAACCATTATACAGCACCGAAACTTGCCAAATACCTTTCAGAGCACGGCATTGGCTCCTGCAGCACTGTGAAAAGTAATCGTGCCCACTTCCCCAAATTCCCAGAGGCAGGAACCTCGCAGCGAGGAGACGTGCACCTACGCAAGTCTGAGAAGATGCTGGCAATATGGCGGCATGACAAAAGGGTTGTGCACATGCTCACCACCGTACATAAGGGGGAGATGACAGACAGTTGGAAGGTCGACCGTAGGAGAGGCGAACCTGTGATGAAACCTGATGCTGTGTTGGACTATAATATCAACATGCGGCTGGTGGACAAGTCCGACATGATGATTGGTGAGATCGACTGCCTCAGGAAGAATACTAGGTGGTACAGGAAAGTTTTTCTGCATCTCATAGATATGACGATGCTGAACGCCTTCATCCTGTACAAGATGAAGGTCAAGCCACCCAAGTCCTTCTCCCTGAGGTTGTTCGCCAGGACTTGTGTCCAGCAGCTGCTGGAGAGATATGGTAGGGTGACAGCAGCAACTCCAAGGCGCCATCCAGTAACACTTCCCGACCGACTTGAGCAGAGGGCGTATATGGGTCAGCACAGACTTGAGCTTATGCCTGCCACAGGGAAAAGGAAGGCTGCGATTTGCAGGTGTCAGGTATGTGCACATACCACCCGCCGCACACCTGAGCACAAACGCACCTCTTGGCAGTGCGCTGAGTGCCAGGTTCCCCTCTGTGTTACCTGCTTCTTCGATTACCACAGCCAGAAGCAGTTCTAACAGTGCAAGTGTGAAAGCAGAATAATTTGGAAATAATGTGTAAATAGCAGGTGAAAGCAATGGATGTTCAGTACATGTGATTGAACAGTGTATTATAGTTTTATCTTACTGAAAGTGACAGTGAATAACATAGTGTAAGTAAAATAGAAGGGTAAATATTGAAAATAGAATAGAAAATGTTAATAGTAATGTAAGTAATTAGTAATATAAGAATATGAGTACAAATAATTTATGTTATAACAGTGAAAGTGAATCCGTGGCTCTCTACGTATTTTACTGAATGAAAAATTGAATGACTTCAGTGACAATAAACTAATATGACTGAAGGAAACTTATGGAGAAGGACTCCAGATATATATAAGTGTGATATAGTAATAGAAATATAAAGTGTGAGGGGTTTTATGAATAATAAATGACAGAGTACCAAGAGCGAACTAGCGCAAGTGCGACGATCAGACGCGTTCGTGACTTCCATTGTTTTTTTGTTTTTTTTTGGAGTATGGATCCCAAACTACTTGAAAATCATAGAATAGTGTTTATAGTGTTTATATCTGGCTGTGGTAATCATATTACGGGTTGTCGGGAAGTGTAAAGTGGAGACTTCGTTACCCTACTTCAGAGGTCTCCACAAGTCCTACGGTAACCGACAAAGCCTCAACAAGCATTCCAGGAGAAAGCTGAAGGTATGTGCCATAAGCATATGTAATTTTATATTCTAGGCCTAATAACTGATTTTTGGCAAATATTTTTTGAGAGTTTGTCGGAGCCCGAATAACCCCGCAGGACATGCAAAACATTGGTAAACATGCCCACGGTGTAGGGGTTAAAAGGGTGCATAATCCCTCGTTAAGAATAATCTCGTCAAATGCGTGTTATGAATGATAGAAAGAGCTTGACTTCATTCTTGTACCGGCAGTGAGTGTGTGGCTATCGGTGGTGGTGTCCGTAGCTGTCGGTGCTCTGGTCTACCACCTCATGTGTGAAATCCAGGGCTCTCTTGCCGCAGTCCACCCCCTGCCCTCTCAAGCCTTCATGAGTGTATTGGGATCTATTCTTGCACAGTCCCTCACCCACTTCCCATGGCTATCCTCAGGCAGAGTGAGTACAGAGTGACCAATTTTTTCTTTTTTTGTGTACAGTTTCGATTCAAAGAAGGCATCCAGGCTCTCTTATTTACTTATTGTACGGAGAAGAAAATTCCCAAAACATCCTGCAATGCAATAATTTGACTCAAAAGATCTTAGTAACTATCGGCCCATTAACTTATTGCCAATTACGTACAGACTTCACTGAAGTATTTCCAAATAGAATATCAACAGATCTGGAACATAACCAACCTCGTGAACAGGAATGATCTCTAAGCGGGTATTTGACTACTGATCATCTAGACACAGTGAATCAGCTAAATGAGAAACCTATAGAATATAATAAACAACTGTCCATTGGCTTTGTTGACTGGAAAAAGGCTTTCGACTCTGTGGACCACATAGCAATGTTTAGTTCATTGTGGGAACAATTTTTTTTTATAACAGAAAGGAGGAAGAAAAAACAAATAAATAAAAAACTAATCCATACACCAGAATGAATATGTCAGAGAAAATGAACCACATATAATATGCCTAACTAAAACAAAATTATCACCAAGGATATCAAATGACATCCTAAACTTAGAGGAATATAATATATGGAGAAGAGATTGGAACTTAAAAAAAGGAGGAGGAATTATAATATTAACTAAGAAAAATCTAAAAGTCAAAGAAATAGAACTAGATGTACCCTCACAAGTAGAACTGATTGCAGTAGAGATCAATACATCTGAAGGGAAAGTAATTGTTGCCAATTTGTACATACCACCCAGATCAAACACATGGGAAAGAGACGAATATGAGGACCTGAGGACCTGGCGGAGTGTACATATCAGAGTTTAAGAGCATTACTACATAAAATGGAAGAGAAATCGGAAATAATTATACTAACTGGAGATTTAAATACAAATATAAATTGGAATACTCTAGATATGATAAGCCAAGAAAGCTGTTGGGACCAAAATCTCCTGGATCTCATGCAAGAGTTTTTCCTAATGCAACATGTAAGGGAAAGCACCAGAAAAGGAGGACTCGATGTGCCCTCAATGCTAGATCTCATATTTACTAGGCAAGAAAACGATACTGACAATTTAATATATCACCCTCCATTCGGCATAAGCGACCATGCAGTACTAAATTGCAACTTCAGGATTGCATATGATAGTTAACAGCAATGAAAGTTACAAAAAGAGCCTAAACTATAAAAAGGGAAAGTATCATGACCTAAAGAAGTACTTCTTAGGAATTGCTTGGGAAAAGGAGCTTAGAGGACAAGATTTAAATGCTATATATGAAAAATTCTGTGAACTTTATGAAATAGGAGTCCAGAAGTACATCCCACAGCACAAAGAAGCAGAAAAGAAAATAAAGAAATGGTTCAATACAGAATGTAAAAAATCAAAAGAAAAAAAGAGATTTGTTGTGGAAGAGATACAGAAGACATAATAGTGAAAGGGCATATAATAATTACAATCAGGCAAGAAACGATTATACAAGAATAAGGAGGGAAGCCCAAAAACAGTTTGAGGAAGATATCATAAATAAAAGAAGTGATCAACCGAAGCTATTTTACAACTACATCAGAAGCAAAACCAAAGTAAAAGATAAAAAACAATCCATTACGGACGATGGAATCACCTATACACAAGAGAAGGATATTTGTGAAGCACTAAACAAGAATTTCCAATCAGTTTTTATAGAGGAAAAAAAATTTGAGAGGGATTATGTTAAGGTGACCAGAGTCCCGCTTTTAGGCGGGACAGTCCCGCTTTTTGGACGTCCATCCCGCTTTTTAAATTGTGACTAGTATGTCCCACTTTTTGACCAAATTATCTTAATTGTCCAGCTTTTACTAACTTACTATTGCATTAGATATAACATGACCTTCTTTTATGAAATTACGATGGATGAGAAAAATTATGCATAATCCTAACCAAATGAAATACCGAATTATTAACAAAAAATTTGTAATGCTCACTAGCTGGTAACTTTGGTCGACCCATTCACTGTACCGTACGGTATGTTCGGAGTTCTTAGGAGACATTAGTGTTTGATTAGCAGCCTCAGTTTGAGGTGTAGCGCAACAGTGGTCGCTGTCACAGTCAATACCTATCTGTCTATCTATGTCTATCTGTCTATTTGTCTATCTACCTACCTATCTATCTATCTCTCTATCTACAGTATACACACACACACACACACACACACACACACACAAACACACACACACACACACACACACACACGCACGCGCGCGCGTCCCGCTTTTAGATTCAATAAATCTGGTCACCTTAGATTATGTGGAACATGCATGCCCGCACATACTACCAGATACACAAACATCAGAAAAAGAAATACAGGAGGAGCTAAGTAAAAGCAAATGGTCCTGATGAAATTTCATGTTGGGTGCTACGTGAATGTGCAAAGGAGTTAAGTAAACCATTATTTTCAATGTCCAAGGAATCCTTGGGACAAGGTAAACTACCTGATATTTGGAAGAAAGCAAACATTGTTCCCTTATTCAAGAAAGGGAATAGACAAAATCCACTTAACTACCGACCAGTATCTAACCAGTGTTGTAAGCAAGGTATTAGAAAAGCTTATAAGAAAAGCTTGGGTAAATCACCTAGAACAACACAGTATGATAACAGAAAGAGAGTTTGGTTTCAGAAAAGGAAAATCATGTGTTACTTATCTGTTGAACTACTATGACTGAGTAAGAGACACATTACAGGAAAGAAAAGGATGGGCGGACAGTATCTATTTAGATTTCAAGAAAGCTTTTGACACAGTACCACACCAAAGACTGTTATGGAAACTGTACCATCAAGGAGGAATTCGAGGCAAACTGTATTGTTGTATGCAAGATTTTCTCATGAAAAGAGAAATGAGAACAATACTAAGGGGAAATTGCTCATCATGGAAAGAGGTGACTAGTGGAGTACCACAGGGCTCAGTGCTGGCACCAATCATGTTTTTAGTGTATATAAATGATATAGACAGTAACACTGGAAATGAAAACTATCTAAATATGTTTGCAGATGATGCAAAAATACACAGGAGAATTGCTAACACAGACTCTTGTAAAGAGCTACAAGAAGAATTAAATAAACTTCATGAATGGAGTAATACATGGCAAATGGAATTCAATGTGGACAAGTGTCATGTAATCAAGTTTGGTAAAAGTGGAAAAAGACCTGATTGGGATCATACATTAGGAAATAAAACCGTACACACATCAGAAAGAGAGAAGGACGTAGGTGTGATTATCAACAACAGACTATCTCTGGCTGACCACATCAGTGAGAAGGTACGGAACATGTATACACTGCTTGCTAATATGAGAATAGCGTTCACATACATAAATGGAGACATGCTAAGAAAGATAATAACATCATTCATCAGACTAACCCTGGAGTATGCATCAGTAGTCTGGAGTCTTCATCTCAAAAAACACATAGACAAGATCGAAAAAGTTCAAAGGGGCACTACATGATGGGTACCAAGCTTAAGGGATCTAAGCTATGAAGAAAGACTGAATAAACTAAATCTACCAACATTACAGGAGAGAAGAAAAGGATTTGACATGATTATGCTATATAAATGCATATCAGGGAAGGAGAAAATAGACATAAATGATTACTTAACCTATGGGGAAGCATCAGCAAGAGGACACTGAAAAAAACTGCATTAGAAGAGAGGTGATAAAGACGTAAGGAAATTAAGTTTCCCTAATAGAGCAATTAATCAGTGGAATGCACTAACGAATGAAATAGTGTGTGCCAAAATAATTCACAAATTTAAGGATATGTACGACAAATATGGTTTAAGACACGGGACAGTACGAGCCTGACTCATTCCTGTAAATATACAATTAGGTAAGAACAATTAGATAAGGTAAGAACACTCCGCTCAACATATAAAATGCCCTCGCATCGGTAGTGCAGATGTATTTAATGTGCTTCAGTAAGTAAGAATGTCTTTGTTATGAGTGAGGGGCATTTTATCTTAGGCTAAAAAAAAATCAAGAACAAAAATCGAAAATGATGAGAAAGTATAAAGTAATTTATCTGAACACATTAGAGTGCCCTTCTTTCAATCTGTATGTTTTTAGGTTTTCCTCTCCAGAAGAATTGTATTTGTTCGTTATCCAAATAAAACAACATTGCAGTAACAATAATAAAAAAATGAACAAGAAGCGGTGACAAGACACCAAACCCGTCTCCGGCAGTCATTTTAGTGCTGACGTAAAAACACAACAGGATTTCTAGTCAGAATTGTCACATACAAAAGTTGTAGTATATCGGGTGAAGTTTGACGATTATATTCCCTTTTGAAATATTAGGTCCGACCCACCTGAACTGGGGCGTGACCCCCCTGATGTAATGAGGCATGTTATAGGATGCAGATTTGAAAGATGCATCTTTAGGTTTTGGTTTCATGTCGATATGACGAATTTGAAAGGCGTTATAGTGGAAAAGCGATAGACTTTTACATTTTTAAAATTATTTTTTTGGGGGCCTACAGCCTGGGCCTTGTCCCAATTTGGCTCAAAACTTAATCAGGTGATCAGAAAGTCAGCCCATCAGCCCCGTAATTTTAGTTAAAATAGCATTAGTAGTTTTTGCGTAAAGTTGTTAACAGACAGACAGACGAACAAACAGAGTGGAAAAAATACCCCTTCCACAGCCCCTCCGGGGCGGGGACGGGTAATCAATGTGAATCGACTGTGCAGAGCCTGTATCTATCTGTCTATCGGTCTATCTTAGAGGAGAGGCGTTTTTGTTCCTAGTATGGACGTCATTGTTTGCCGTTAGCAAGGATGAAATAGTCATGTTGAATCTTAATGGAGTGTGTCTGTCTGTTCCAGTATCTGTCTGTCTGTCTGTTTTCTTTTCTGTACGAGAATTGTATATTTTCACCTTGACTTACTAAATGTGTTTGATGGTAGTAAGAATTAAATAACAATAATATATAATTAATGTATTGAGGTGTATGACTTTCTTTCCGTCAATTTCTTCTGTCTGCCTGTCTGTCTCCTGAAGATGACTTGTATTCAGCTACGTTATTCTCTACCACGGAGAACTTCAAAATAGCTTCAATGCAGATGAAAATACTACTGTAATTTACATTTCAAGCCAATATATCTCATTTCTTTTTGCATGACGTTCTTTTGTTTTGTTGTTAGGCAGTCTGATATAATTTGCATATATTTACCAAATACAGGTTCTGTAACACGTCTCAAATATCGTGAACTGCTTCAAACCAAGAAGCAAGGGAGTGAGGATGGTGTCAAGAATGAGGGGAGGGTCGATTGGTGCTGAGTCCAGACACAAACCGTTTTTGGTTCCATGGACCTGGCATCGACAAATCCTCGATACTTCCTTAGGATCAAGTGTGTTAAAATATGTTAATTGAATATTTATTTGAATCGTTAATATAATATTCTGGACAAGTTGGGCCCTAACGGTTCTATCAGTAAGTTTCAAAAGTCACTGCTCTCTTATTTTTCGTTATGAAGTGGATTAGTATCAGTATCTGGAATTGATGGAGGGATACTAGTCAAGAGTGAGGGCAGTAGAAATGAGTTATTTGTGAGAAGCATGTGGAATTACATGGAGAGATAAACTGACAAATGAAGATGTTAGGGAGCGTTGTAATTTTTTTTTTTTTTTTCAATGCAAAGAAGAACGAACCTAAGGCCAGGAGCCCGCAAACCGTTCCTTCGAAGAAAAAAAAACAATAACAATACAAAAGAGAGCCAAATTCAAGATTCGTTCATTTAGAGATGCCTGGACACACCACGTTTGAAAGACGAGATCATAGGAAGTACGAAATACAGACAGAGGGAGACAGTTCCAAAGGTTACCTGTTGCATATATGAAGGACTTGGAGTAACGGTTAAGTCCCGCATTAGACAGTTGGACAGAAAAGGGATGTGAGTTTGTTGCTAGACGGGTGCTACTCGCCAGTCGTAGAGCTGGAGGAATGCATGCAGACAGTTCAGACACGCAGTGACCATTGAAGTAGCGATAGAAAAGAGATAAAGATGCAACAGTGTGATGAAGAGACAGAGATTTAATGGAGCCAGTACGACGAGAGATAATGAGATGAAAAGCATTTGACTCCACCCTATTGAGAAGAGTCATGTGTGGGGAGCCTCCCCACACATGAGAGTTGTACTCTACACAGGGGCAAATAAAACCAGTGTCTAGAATCAACATCTGTGCAGGGATAAAGGAGATCCGGAATCGGCTTAGCACACCTAATCTCTTGGAAGCAGATTTTACAAGAAATGTAATATGAGCTTTTCAAGATATGTCCCAAGAAAATAAAACCCCAAGTATGTATGAGGATGATGCAGGATTGAGCTGGATATTAGTGGGTACTCCTGTGGAAGATTTTATTGGGTTGTTAGGTAAAAGAACTGAGTCTCTGATGCATTAAAAACTACAAGATTATAGCCCAGCCAGAGATACAAGCCAAGTCAGATATTAGGTGTGCCATAACCTCATCCCTTGGTTGTTGAAGTAACCACGGAGATGGACGTTGTGGGAACTGAATGGAAAGATGAAAGGTCGAATCATCAGCGTATGAGTGGATAGGGTTAAATGTACTGCATAGAAGGTCACTGATGAATAAAAGGAAGAGAGTTGGTGATATGGACACAGCCCTGAGGAAAACCACTGTTGATAGTTCGAGGAGAAGAATGGTGGCCGCGTACAACAACAGCTATAGAGCGACCAGAAAGGAAGCTATAGATGAAGGCACAGATAGAAGGATAGAAACCGTAAAATGGCAGTTCGGAAATTAACCCGTCGTGTCCCGTTGACGTGAATGAACGTCCACACGTTTTGTCACTGCCAATCCCATTGACATACATAAATGGGAATCAATGGCAAGGTCCCTAATTTGCACAATTTTCAATTTTCGCGAGTGTTTTTTGGTACGTATACACGGGACATCTTCCTCTACAAGATGCCAGGTAGAGACAATGCCTTACCTAGCATGACCTCCCCCCCCGACACGTCATTGTCTCGGCAATTCATCTGTTACCAGTGACCTGGCCAGTAAAGACATGTCATGCCATAGTACGAAATTCAGGGCCAGAGTGATTCCCCAATCGATAACAATGTGGAGAACAAAATTTACATAGCATTAGAGGAAGAAACAGTCAGAAATGATCAGGTAATGTCGCCAAAAAAGGTCAGGTATGTTGATGTGTTTAATGATTGAAACTATGCTTAAATTGCCTATATTACTGTGTGAAAACCAATATACTCTAGTACTACATATAAATTCATACCATATAAATAATAAATACTGTTTATGAGTGGTATGGAATGGTTACCCTCCCATAGAACTTGTTTTCTTTGGAGCCAGCCTGATAGAAAACACAGTAAGGTGAGGAGGTACTGCTACCTGTATTGAGTATTTTAAACCACAGGTGAGTGATTTCTCTATGATTTTTCGATGTTTCTCACCAAAAGCGGAGGTTTGAGCCAAAAAAAAAATTTCCAAAAATGGTTGGGATTGGGGGGAGTCAGTGGTGGAAAAGTGGTCGCAATGGGGCAGGTTAAAGATTTGTGCCAGACTTGATCGAAAGCCTTTGAGATGTCAAGTGCAATGGCAAAGCTTTCACCAAACCCAGGAAATGAGGATGGCCTCGAGTCTGAAAGGCAGGTAAGAAGATCGCCAGTGGAGCGTCGCTGATGGAACCCATAATGACGATCAAAAAGAAGACTGTGATAGGAAAAGCGCTTTAAAATTCTTCTGTTAAGAATAGACAAAGGGGAGGACAGGAGGAAACAGCTCCTAGGAGAAGAGTGAAGAAATTGCAAGATAGTGAGAAAATGGCAGAGTATAAGAGCATAGTGGAAGAAAGATTGGGATGGTATGAGCTAGAGCAGATGGAAGAGGTGGAAGACCTATGTAAGATATTTACGGAAGAGGTAGGCGCAGCATTTGAGGTGGTTTGTGGAGTGAAGAGGAGATGCAAGGGTGTGCAAAGGACAGCATGGTGGAATGATGAGGTGAAACGAGCTGTGGAACAAAAGAAGAAGGCATATATTGATTGGTTAGTGAGTAGAGGTAGGGGAGAAGATGAGAGAGAGAAGAGAGAGGTATATGTGAGTAGGAGAAGGGAGGTGAAGGGACTGGTGAAGGAGAGTAAGAAGAAAGTGGATGAAGAGTTTGGGAGGAATCTGAGTGTGAAACGGAGGGAGAGTAAGAAATTGTTTTGGAAGGAGCTAAAGAAAGTAAGTCAGTGTGAAAGGGGAAATAGTAGGGGAGTGAAAGATAGGAATAATAGATTGTTGGTGGAGAAGAGAGAGAAATTGAGGAGTTGGAAGGAGCACTTTGAGGATTTGTTGAATGTAGAGAGTGACAGCAGTGCGAGTATAAGTGGCTGGGGTATGGCTGGGAGAAGGAGAGATGAGAAGAGGGAGGAAGAGATCAGTAGGACGGAAGTAGTGGAAGCAATGAAGAAGATCAAGTTGGGGAAGGCCCCAAGAATTGATGGAGTGTGTGGTGAAATGCTGAGATATGGGGGTGAGATTGTTGTGGAATGGATATGGAAGTTGTGTAGATTGGCTTTGGAAGAGGGAAGGGTTCCAGAGGACTGGACATCAGGTATAATTGTACCTTTATATAAAGGAAAAGGGGAGAGAGAAGTATGTGGTAACCATAGGGGTATTTACCTTCTTAGTGTGACTGGTAAAATATATGGTAGAATACTCATGATACGGTTAGGCATATGACAGAGGAGCTAGTTGAAGAAGAACAAGGGGGATTTAGGAAGGGAAATGGGTGTGTAGATCAGATATTTGTTCTAAGATGTTTAGTGGAGAAGTATCTAGAGAAGGGAAAGAAAGTGTATGCTGCCTTCATGGACTTGGAGAAAGCTTATGACAGAATAGATAGGCAAGGTATGTGGAAGGTATTAAGAATATATGGAGTGGATGGGAAATTGTTGAATGCTGTGAAGAGTATGTACGAAGGAGCTAGGGCTACGGTGCGAGTGGATGGTGAGCTGAGTAAATTTTTTTATCTCAATGTGGGACTGAAACTGGGTTGTGTGATGTCTCCATGGCTGTTTAATATATACATGGATGGGGTTGTATAGGAAGTGCAGGGTAGGGCAGTGGATGTGGAGGTGGCTCTAATGAATGAGGGAAAGATTTGGAAGATTCCGGTGTTGCTGTTTGCTGTTGATACAGTATTGTTGAGTGAAGATGAATGAGAGTTGCAAGGTTTGGTGAATGAATTTGGGACAGTGTGTAGGAGGAGGAAGCTGAAAGTTAATGTAAACAAAGTTATGGTGTTTGAGAGGAATGAAGTCACAGAATGTACAGTCGTCAGCAAAAATTCGCTGCAAGTCTGCTCGTGTGATGTGGGTCGTTTTGTCTGGCAACGGTGTATGGGAACTAGTTGCCACACAGGCTTTTATACGCTTTAAAGACGTGTTTGTAAGAATTAGTACTATAAATCACCCAGAATACAATATTCTTTATACGTGATTAGCTTAAAAATGTTCAAAAGACGACAGATGAATGTTGTCGAATGGGGAAACTTCTGTTCTCTCCCTCGTATCCATCCCTTGTCCCTCCCCACTCTCCCTTCCTCCTTCCCTCTCCCGCTATCCTTCATCTCCACTCCTCTCTCTCTCCGTCCTATCTACCTTATATCACCCACAACGCTAATCTAGGTAATAAACCGCACTCTTCTCTATTTCTTGTCTATTCCTATAACCTTTTTGCTCCTCAACATGCGAGAGTTTCATGCCATGCAACAATCTCTTTCTCCCACTCGGTACACCAAACATGATGCAGCAGTTCGAAACTTTAGTGTTTCTGATACTGCTTTGTGATTCAGTGAACAGTATGAGGAGAATGGGAACATTTTCCTAGGGAAGAGAGAGGGCGAGAAGTAGGAGGAGTGGGCACAAATGTTTGTTTAATTTCGTCTACTGATATTATAGGCAAAGACTTCCAGGCTCACTCAAAAAAAATACTCGCAAGGAATACAGCACAAGAACGAGACCTCAATGTTCCTGTATCTCCCGGCTGTTGGTAGTGACAAAGGGTGGAGAACAGAAAGACAACTGGAGAGGAGTGGGAAGGAGACGAGGAGGGTAAGAATGGGACTAGAACAGGAAGGAATACTGATAATAAACCTTGGATATAGTTGGTAGTACTGCAAGCAACTGGGAATATGGCAGACTGGGTTTAGAAAACAGTCAAGAGAGAATTGCGATGCGCCAATGAAGGTGGAGAGGGTAGGGAGAGGAGACAGTGGAGAGGCATGAAAGTGAGCGGGGGAGAGGAGGCAGAGGGAGGGGTGGGGGGGAACATCAGGAGGAGTAAGGGGGAGAGAGGGGAAGGGAGCTTAGACACGGTAATAATGAAGATTACCAGAGTATTACGCTCATACGTCGTTCCATAACACTGTCAACTCTTGCAGTTTTTTACACTAAACAGTTACGGTATACAGAAAATTGTACTCTAGGCAGTCTTTAATACCACTTTTGAAAAACACGTCGTTAAAGTGTATAAAAGTCTGTGGCAACTCGTCCCTTTACACTGTTGCCAGACAAAAGGACTCGCATCACACTAGTAGACTTGCAGCGAATTTATGCTGACGACTGTACAGTGAGGTTAGATGGTGAGGATATGGAGAGTGTGATGAGTAAGGATGGAACTTTGGGAGATGAAGTAAGTGAAAGGGTACATCAGGGAAGGAAGGTTGTTGGTTCACTGAAAGCAGCGATGAGAAATAGGTGAGTATGGAAGTTAAGAAGTCACTGCATGATAGTATTGTTATCCCTACCCTGATGTATGGAAGCAAGGCGTGGACCTTGCAAGAGGGGAACAAGTCAAGAGTGAGAGCAGTGGAAATGAGTTACTTGAGAGGAGCATGTGGAGTGACATGGAGGGACAGATTGACGAATGAAGAAGTGAAGGAACGTTGTGGGGTGGATGTGGTTGAGAAGATTAGGAGAAATACACTGAGGTGGTTTGGACATGTGGTGAGAATGGAGAATGAAAGACTGACTAAGAGGGTGTATGTAGGTGAGGTGGAGGGAGGGAGAGGGAGAAGTAGACCGAGGTTGAGGTGGAGGGATGGAGTTGAGAGGTATATGAGAGAGGGGGGGTGAGTTGGGGGGAGGGTAGTCAAATGGTGGATGACAGAGCGACTTGGAGGCGTTTTGTCTGCAGCCACCCTTTGCGGGATTAGGCCGTCGGGCTATAGATAGATAGACAATATTTGCTTTTTTCCAAATATCATGTAGTTTACCTTGACTCAAGGATTTTTTGAAAATTAAAAATAATGGTTTACTTAACTCCTTTGCATATTCTCGTAATACCCAACATGAAATTTCATCAGGACCACTTGCTTTTCCTCTGTCTGATCTACTTAACTCCTCCTGTATTACTTTTTCTGCTATTTGTATATCTGGTAGTATGTGTGGACATGCGTGTTCCACATAGTCCCTCTCAAAAATTTTTTCTTCTGTAAAAACTAATTGGAAATTCTTATTTAGTGCTTCACAAATATCTTTCTCTTGTGTATAAGTGATTCCCTCGTCCGTAATGGATTGTATTATATCTTTTACTTTGGTTTTGCTTCTGGTGTATCTGTAAAACAGCTTTGGTTGATCACTACTTTTATTTATTATATCCTCCTCAAACTGTTTTTGGGCTTCCCTCCTTATTCTTGTATAGTCGTTTCTTGCCTGTTTGTAATTATTATACGCCCTTTCACTATTGTGTCTTCTATATCTATTCCACAACAAATCTCTTCTTTCTTTTGATTTTTTACATTCTGTATTGAACCATTTCTGTATTTTCTTATCTGCTTCTTTGTGCCGTGGGATGTACTTCTGGACTCCTATTTCATAAAATTCACAATTTTTTTTATATACAGCATTTAAATCTTGTCCTCTAAGCTCATTTTCCCAATCAACTTCTAAGAAATACTTCTTTAGGTCTTGATAATTTCCCTTTTTATAGTTTAGGCTCTTTTTGTAACTGTCATTGCTGTTAACTATGTCATATGCTATCCTGAAGTTATAATTTAGTATTGCATGATCGCTTTTGCCGAGTGGAGGGTGATATATTAAACTGTCAATATCATTTTCTTGCCTAGTAAATATTAGATCTAGCATTGAAGGTACATCAAGTCCTCTTTTTCTGGTGGTTTCCCTCACATGTTGCGTTAAGAAAAACTCTTGTACGAGATCCAGGAGCTTTTGGTCCCAACAGCTTTCTTGGCTATTTATATCTAGAGTATTCCAATTTATATTTGTATTGAAGTCCCCAGTTAGTATTATTCTTTCCGATTTCTCTTCCATTTTATGTAGCAATGATCTTATACTCTGAATTGTACTCTCTGCCAGGTCCTCATATTCGTCTCTTTCCCATGTGTTTGATCTGGGTGGCATGTACAAATTGGCTACAATTACTTTACCTTCAGATGTGTCGATTTCTACTACAATCAGTTCTACTTGTGATGGTATATCTATTTTTAATTCCTTGACTTTTGGATTTTTCTTAGTTAATATTATAATTCCTCCTCCTTTTTTTAAATTTCTGTCTCTTCTCCATATATTGTGTTCCTCTAAGTTTAGTATGTCATTGGATATCCTTGGTGTTAATTTTGTTTCAGTTAGGCATATTATTTGTGGTTCATTTTCTCTGACATAATCATTCATCTCTAGTAATTTAGATACCATTCCATCCACATTTGAGTTCATCAACTTTATCATATCGTTTATATACTTGTCATGACATGGTTCTACTACCTTCCTCCTTTTTCTTCCATCCTGTTTGTGTACCACTTTCGTACCTGCAATTCTATTACTTTGTAAAAAAATTTCTTCTTCTCCTCTTCTGATCTTCCCTCATTTTTTGTTTTTGCTTCCTCCCTTTTCTCTTTCAGTAATTCCAGTTCCTCTTGTGTTAGGCATCTTTTTATCCATACATTTTTGAACTCCTCTTTTTCCATAAGATTCTTTGCATTTTTTAGTATCTCTTCCACAGTGTTTACACTCTGGAAAGTCACCTTTAGAGGTCTTGTCTTGCTTTTCTCATATTTCCCTAACCTTTTGTGTTCCTCTATGTCTTTACTGCAGATTTCCTCTGATACTTCTTTCAGTAAGCTCATTACATTTGCCATCTTTTTGTCTCTTGTGATCTTGTTTTTTACTTCTTCCTCTTCTATACCAGTGATTACTATTGATTTGTTTATCTCTACTGAATCTCTGACTAACTTTGGATTGTTTTGGATTATTCTTTTCACTTCCTTTTTAATGTTTTTTTCCTCCACCCTTGTTTCTAAGTCTTTCTTTACTTTCACCATTTCAGCATACGTGGTTTCTACATCATTTTTGTAGCTTTGCACAGCATCATTCACCTGTGTTATCTTCTCCTCAATATCACTGCTCTGGTCCATAAGACTGCTTGCTTGCCTAATTGTCTCTGTGTCATTTTTGAACTCTTCCATAACACTCTCGTGATTGACTACTGTACTTGCCATTTCACTCACTTTCTTCCTAAGCGTACCCAATTCCACTGTTAGTTCACTGATGGTTGTGTCTTTCTTATTGGCCTCCCTTCCTAGTTTTTGTATCTCTTCGTTTTGCAAGTGCATTTGCTTCTTTATTTCATCAATTTCTTTTTTGAAAGCCATTTCTAGTTTGTGTACACGTTCAACCAGTCTATTGTGAGTCTCCACTTCAACCAGTTCTTGGTAGAAATCATCATTTTGCTTTTTACTTTTATCCCTTTTCTTTTCCAAATTTGTTTTACTGAAGTATGTATCCATTTTGTAATACTAAATGAACAGAGTATGTACTTACAAAGTATGTACAGTTTCCCCGTGTTGCTGTAGTCTAAACAAACCAAGCTGACTCAGCGCATTTTTTTTTTCCTCGTGGTTCTTTGTTCTATTTGAACCAGTCTTGTTTAAACTTTTTTTTTTCCTTTTAATAATGAAAAATCATTTAGTCTAACCTGGTACAGAGCTTGACTCATTCAAAGATACTAATTTAGGTAATGCCACTGGCCGTGTTGGTTTGGTGCGGAGTGCAGATGTCCGACGTCTACCTCTGATGACTCCCTGTGTGTGTGTGTGTGTGTGTGTGTGTGTGTGTGTGTGTGTGTGTTACAAATACCTAGGGTAATATTTGTACTTATATCACAGGATAATCATGTTATCACATTGCTATGTACATGTTTTTAAATGTTTACTGTGATCAGTGTTGCAATTTTTTACAATATAGTCGATCAAAAATATCAGGACCGGTAAACATTTGTGTGAAGCAATCTGACGCCACAGCTGAAGAATTCTGCAAAAATTCAATTGAACCTACCGGGTGTTTCCAGTCATGCTTCATGAGGATGCCTTGGGCTGCTTGCATGTGATATTTCCTAATCTAACCATCATAAGTTTTGTTAATGTATACACACCGATATGAAAATAGAACAACAATTTCAGAACATAATGAACTTTACTGTCTAATTAAAGTAACATTGGACCTCTCCATATAAATTTTTTGTTTTTCATTTCTCCTTTTTCTTTTTTAATACATTTTTTATTGTACAGTAAGTATAACTCTCCTTTTCCTCTGACCAGGTGTTTCTTGGTTTTTGGCTTCTGTATGCATTACTGGTGACGACCTATTACAAGACCTACCTTACCAGTACCTTGACTGTGCCCTTTGCTCCTTCTACCATCAACACACTGCAGCAGCTCCATGATTCCAATTTAGAATATGGAATCAGGAACGACAAGGTTAGTATGGCAGGGATTACTTATCTTGAACTCCACTGAAGTCCTGGAGTGATGCAAGTGCCATGATTTGTCGTGGTTAGTGGATTCGTAGCTCCACCCCACTCGCTTTCCCCTGTCAGCCTCCCCCTCCCCCCCGTTCCAAGGAATCGTCCTATAAGCCCTTTCTTTAAATATAATAAAATGGAGCCACCACTGTCCAACACATTTTGTTTGCTTATTGAAGGCAACTGAAATGATCATGCATGCAAAGTAGAACACGTAACCATTAACAGTACATCAGAGGAATTTACTATACTGTACATTGCATCGGTGCCTCCTGAAATTATTTCACCTCATTCTTCTTCAACATCGCCGTCTTAGTTTTCATGAATACTTTGACGGCCATAAACTTACACACACACACACACACACACACACACACGAACGCAGTATGCATGTGAAAATATGATTACATTTGAAATCCTGTACTGGTCTAAGACTGCCCCGGTAATATGTAAACACACTGGGGGCGAACCTGGACCAACAATGGTCGTGCACCATGACAAGCACTGTTATTCTTAAAGTTTTCTTATATCTTCCACATAAACTACAGACACCGATAGGTATTCGCACAAAAATTCAGGTATCTTTGACCGATCTTACTTTCACATGAAACTAGCTTTTTTTCACAGACCTCTCCACCATGTTTATTTTTCTTGGATTTTTACAGACTTAATTCAAAATTCTATCATCTTATTAAAACCAGCTGCACCACCTTCACACTTCCATACAGTGTATATACATTGTTGCTGTTGAAAAGTGATCCCTGAACTCCCCCCCCAACCCCCCCTCCCCCCCCCAAAAAAAAAAAATCAATAGTTGCTAGTCGAGATTAAAATGGTCTGGGTCGCCCCAGTGGTCCAGGTGGCCCCAATCGCCCCGGCTGGCAATGACACTTTGAAAAACAGGATACCTCACAGGTGGGTAATATTTTGGGACAATGGTCAAAATAAAATATGTATGTGGACACATATCCACTAAAGGGTTGTAACACTTTATTTACTTTTCATCACATCCTTTCTCCCCTAAGACTTTCCACATTTTTCAGTTGTTCTGTTTGCCTTTCATTCGGCTTGACATTATAGTCATGACTGCATTACTTAACAGTTGAGCTGAAAATAACTCTGGCAACTAAACCCTCTTCTATTCCCTCCTTTTACCTCTTTTCCTCTGACTTTCTCCCTGGTACCTTCTCTCTTCCCCCTCCCTTCCTAACTCGCTGCATGATTCTAGTAGCACCAGTTAACTTTTTCATTTACATATACATCTCAGTGGGAACAACATCACTACCATCATGGCGGAGAACAAGTATCACAAATATCACAGTCATGTCGCAGACATATCAGTAATATTTATGTGTATTGCGTGCTTTCCAATTACGTCATTTTCTTTAGAGTAAAAGTGTATTTTAAAGCTCGAATCATTGGGTATATTCTACATCAGCCTCATCACTACGTGGGGGCTATCCATAGTTTAAAATAAACAACAAGTAAAGGAAGAAACTTTTAAAAATCATCACCTCGTAATTTAGTTGAATCTTGATCATTCAATACAAAATACTAAAAAAATAATATGCTTTTTGCAGGGTGCAGAATATCAGCTCTTCATGACTTCCACTGTACCTCAGTATCAGAAAATGGTGAAGGATATGCAATTTCACACCGTATCAGACAGTATGGTGCTCGTGAACCAAGGAAGGTTTGCTTATATAACAACCAAGACATTCTTGCACTTCACTATGATGGAGCACAACAGTAACCCCAGGAGGACACATGACCTACATGTGGCCACTGAGGAAGTTCTTCCCTGGGGGTTATGTATGGGCCTTCCCAAAAGTAAGTTGGGTTGTATAACTGTGAGCTGAGGAGGCTTTCTTACACATTTTGCTCTTCAGTGGTAGGGGTTAAATAATTATATTAACGTATATTCGTGTAGAGAGAGAGAGAGAGAGAGAGAGAGAGAGAGAGATTTGTATTCATGATTTGATATAATATTCACTGTGCAGTATACTAATAAAGTCTGGTGCAGAAAAAATCATGGATATATATATATATATATATATATATATATATATATATATATATATATATATATATATATATTATTGCTCACATAATGCCACTCAGGGATGAGTGAGGCTGGTCACACTCATCTTAAATGTCAGGACCAACTTGCCTAGCCCCATGTTCCTATGCCTCTTTTGAGACAACACAGGACTGGACGATGAATTGAATGAATGGAGAGAGAGAGAGAGAGAGAGAGAGAGAGAGAGAGAGAGAGAGAGGAAATAAATAACGGTATATATTTATATATCGATAAACATTATGATATAGATATAGATCAAACAGTTGTCAATCCCGCAAGTCCGTGATGGTCATTGTCCCTCTGCATATGGACTGTATAGTCCAGGACAAGAGTTTATCAGGTAATTTACGCAACAATGTTTTAAAAGGAAACCTGGTAACACATATGTGTTGAGCATGGCTAAATCTGTTATATATGTCAAATATCGATATGACTAACCTCAAAAACCGAACAATGTT
>NC_137009.1:17181182-17188682 GCF_032717465.1 Coenobita brevimanus
TGACAAAATAGACAACTCACACTCAAACTGAAAGAAAACCTATGGACAATGACACATCAGTAAAATATACTAGGTCATTCTAGTGCGTGCAAACACGTTACAGTTTATACAGACCTATTGTCCTAACGAGACTGTTTGGTTATACTATGCTAACTAGCCTGTTTCGGTGAGGGAATAATGCTCTATACATATATATATATATATATATATATATATATATATATATATATATATATATATATATATATATATATACATATATATATATATATATATATATATATATACCTATTTTTCATCATCATCAGCCGTTTGAGTATCCACTGCAGGACCGGCCTGTCCCAACCGGAGTGGGGACGATACAGCCAATGTATCTCTACCAAGTGGCTTAGGCCGTCTGGTAGAGACTGTATGTAGGGTGTGAAGTGCTTGTAAGTGTAATTGTAGTGTTGGAGTGGCTTTGGATGTGTGTGTAGTGTGTGAACAGGGTGTAATCGGCCCCGCAAGCCGACTGGGTGCAAGCATACTTTATAGTATGCGACACTGGTTCAACCACAGCACCCCTGATGTCCGCCAATCAGTACGTGGCCAGGAGAACGTGCCCAAAGCTTTTTATCCTGGCAGGGCGCGAATCCTCGCTCTCCAGTGTACGAAAACGCACACTTTACCAATATTCCCCAGAGGCTCCATATATACATACATATATATATATATATATATATATATATATATATATATATATATATATATATATATATATATATATAATTATATATATATATATATATATATATATATATATATATATATATATATATATATATATATATATATATATATATATATATATATATATATACAGACCAGCTTATGTCTGAACTGTCTCGTATATGAACTAATTATATATTAACCTTAACTATTAAGAATGTCGCCTGATGCTACCAATACACACACACGTATAGCCTATACGTGAATGCAAAAGTTCACTTCCTTGTCTTACTTGCACACACACACACACACACACACACACACACACACACACACAGAGCAGTGATATTGAGGAGAAGATAACACAGGTGAATGAAGCTGTGCAAAGCTACAAAAATGATGTGGAAACCACATCTGCTGAAATGGTGAAAGTAAAGAAAGACTTAGAAACAAGGGTGGAAGAAAAAAGCATTTAACAGGAAGTGAAAAGAATAATCCAAAACAACCCAAAGTTAGTCAGAGATTCAGTAGATATAAACAAATCTATAGTAATCACTGGTATAGAAGAGGATGAAGTTAAAAACAAGGTCACAAGAGACAAACAGGAGATGGCAAATGTAATGTGTTTACTGAAAGAAGTATCAGAGGAAATCTGTAGTAAAGACATAGAGGAACACAAAAGGTTAGGGAAATACGAGAAAAGCAAGACAAGACCTCTAAGGGTGACTTTCCAGAGGATAAACACTGTGGAGGAGATACGAAAAAATACAAATAATCTTATGGAAAAAGAGGAGTTCAAAAATGTATGAATAAAAAGATGCCAAACACAAGAGGAACTGGAATTACTGAAAGAGAAGAGGGAGGAAGCAAAAACAAAAAATGAGGGAAGATCAGAAGAGGAGAAGAACACATTTTTTTTTACAAAGTAATAGGGTTGCAGGTAGGAAAGTGGTACACAAACAGGAGGGAATAAAAAGGAGGAAGGTAGCAGAACCATGCCATGACAAGTATATAAACAAGGTGATAAAGTTGATGTTCTCAAATGTGGGTGGAATGGTATCTAAATTACTAGAGATGAATGATTATGTCAGAGAAAATGAACCACAAATAATATGCCTAAAAGAAACAAAATTAACACCAAGGATATCCAGTGACATACTAAACTTAGAGGAATACAATATATGGAGAAGAGACAGAAAGTTAAAAAAAGGAGGAGGAATTATAATATTAACTAAGAAAAATCTAAAAGTCAATGAAATAAAACTAGATATACCATCACAAGTAGAACTAATTGCAGTAGAGATCAACACATCTGAAGGTAAAGTAATTGTAGCCAATTTGTACATGCCACCCAGATCAAACACATGGGAAAGAGACGAATATGAGGACCTGGCAGAGAGTACAATTCAGAGTTTAAGATCATTACTACATAAAATGGAAGAGAAATCGGAAAGAATTATACTAACTGGAGATTTTAATACAAATATAAATTGGAATACTCTAGATATAATTAGCCAAGAAAGCTGGTGGGACCAAAAGCTCCTGGATCTCTTGCAAGAGTTTTTCCTAACGCAACATGTAAGGGAAACCACCAGATAAAGAGGACTCGATGTACCTTCAGTGCTAGATCTAATATTTACTAGGCAAGAAAATGATATTAACAGTTTAATATATCACCCTCCACTCGGCAAAAGCGATCATGCAGTACTAAATTACAACTTCAGGATAGCATATAACAGTTAACAGCAATGAAAGTTACAAAAAGAGCCTAAACTATAAAAAGGGAAAATATCAAGACCTAAAGAAGTATTTCTTAGAAGTTGATTGGGAAAATGAGCTTAGAGGACAAGATTTAAATGCTGTATATAAAAAATTCTGTGAATTTTATGAAATAGGAGTCCAGAAGTACATCCCACAGCACAAAGAAGCAGATAAGAAAATACAGAAATGGTTCAATACAGAATGTAAAAATTCAAAAGAAAGAAGAGATTTGTTGTGGAATAGATACAGAAGACACAATAGGTAAAGGGTGTATAATAATTACAAACAGGCAAGAAACGATTATACAAGAATAAGGAGGGAAGCCCAAAAACAGTTTGAGGAGGATATAATAAATAAAAGTAGTGATCAACCAAAGCCTTTTTACAGCTACATCAGAAGCAAAACCAAAGTAAAAGATATAATACAATCCATTATGGACGAGGGAATCACTTATACACAAGAGAAAGATATTTGTGAAGCACTAAATAAGAATTTCCAATTAGTTTTTAGAGAAGAAAAAAAAAATTGAGAGGGACTATGTGGAACATGCATGTCCACACATACTACCAGATATACAAATAGCAGAAAAAGTAATACAGGAGGAGTTAAGTAAATTAGACAGAGGAAAAGCAAGTGGTCCTGATGAAATTTCATGTTGGGTACTACGAGAATGTGCAAAGGAGTTAAGTAAACCATTATTTTTAATTTTCAAGAAATCCTTGAGTCAGGGTAAACTACCTGATATTTGGAAGAAAGCAAATATTGTCCCCTTATTCAAGAAAGGAAATAGACAAAATCCACTCAACTACCGACCAGTATCACTGACCAGTGTTGTAAGCAAGGTATTAGAAAAGCTTATAACAAAAGCTTGGGTAAATCATCTAGAAGAACACAATATGATAACAGAAAGACAGTTTGGTTTCAGAAAAGGAAAATCATGTGTTACTAATTTGTTGAGCTACTATGACAGAGTAACAAACACAATACAGGAAAGAGAAAGATGGGTGGACAGTATCTATTTAGATTTCAAGAAAGCTTTTGACACAGTACCACACCAAAGACTTTTATCGAAATTGTACCATCAAGGAGGAATTCGAGGCAAACTGTTTTCTTGGATGCAAGATTTTCTCATAAAAAGAGAAATGAGAACAGTACTAAGAGGAAACTACTCATCATGGAAAGAAGTGACTAGTGGAGTACCACAGGGTTCAGTGCTGGCACCAATCATGTTTTTAGTGTATATAAATGATATAAACAGTAACACTTGAAATAAGAGCTATCTGAATATGTTTGCAGATGATGCAAAAATACAAAGGAGAATTACTAACACAGACTCTTGTAAAGAGCTACAAGAAGAATTAAATAAACTTCATGAATGGAGTAATACATGGCAAATGGAATTCAATGTAGACAAGTGTCATGTAATCAAGTTTGGTAAAAGTGGAAAAAGACCTGATTGGGATTATAAGTTAGGAAACAAAACCCTATACACATCAGAAAGAGAGAAGGACCTAGGTGTGATTATCAATAACATACTATCTCCGGCTGACCACATCAACGAGAAGGTACGGAATATGTATACACTGCTTGCAAATATGAGAATAACATTCACATACATAAATGAAGACATGCCAAGAAGGATAATAACATCATTCATTAGACCAACCCTGGAATATGCGTCAGTAGTCTGGAGTCCTCATCTCAAAAAACACATAGACAAGATTGAAAAAGTTCAAAGGGCCGCTACAATATGGATACCAAGCTTAAGGGACCTAAGCTACGAAGAAAGACTAAAAAACCTGAATATACCCACACTACAGGAGAGAAGGAAACGAAGTGACATGATAATGCTATATAATTGCATATCAGGGAAGGAGAAAATAGACATAAATGATTACTTAACATATGGAGAAGCTTCAGCAAGAGGACACTGCGAAAAACAGCATAAGAAGAGAGGTGATAAAGACGTAAGGAAATTCAGTTTCCCAAACAGAGCAATTGATCAATGGAATGCACTACCGAATGAAATAGTGTGTGCCAAAACAATTCACAAATTTAAGGATATGTACGATAAATATGGTTTACGACACGGGACAGTACGAGCTTGACTCATTCCTGTAAAGATACAATTATGTAAGAACAATTAGGTAGGTAAGAACACACACACACACACACACACACACACACACACACACACACACACACACACAAACGTTGAAAACATTGTATGGAATCACTGGGTGGTTTGGAAGTCTTTATTTCCATTCTTACTTTCGTAACTACAACCTACGGTAATTTTTCTTCGTGTCCCTATTTAATGAAGATAATGCAGAGTATACAATGCCATATACAGTTCTTATACATAATGACATCTATACAGCCATACTATGACTGCTTGGTATTATATACAGCAAAATGATCAAACATGACACACTCAGAGCGAAGCCTTGAATGGTTCATAAAGACTTTGTGTATTCATGCGTGTGTTGCCTCGTGATAGTTTGAGTGGTCCGCCGCCCGGAACGGTCGCTGTACTAACCTCCGGCATTGACCCAGGTGGGCTTGAGATTATGTTTTCCGAATGTACAGTTGGCCAAGAAGAAAGTACAACCAAATATGCTTAGTGTGTGGCGATATCTGGCAGCTGTTCCGTAGTAAACACTCGTTATTTTTCAATGGATCACTCAGAATCTACAACCTTTGTAAAGATGCACGTGATGGGCTGAAGCGTTCAGTATCGGAACCAATGTTTTGTCTCTTATTTATTAACTGAATATTAACTACGTGGCAAGAAGTAATGTATAGAGATGATATCAATGTACTAAATAAGCAAGCTGTAATTACAGTTATACAGTAGTAGGAATAAAGACGTAGAATGAGTTTCCGATTAACTTATGGTTTTGTGTTAGCATTGAGAAAGGTGTTCCAGGGGTTAGTTTCAAACAATTCTGACCTTTTGAAGCAGCGGAACCTGTCCGAGGCGATAATTGTCCAATTGGTGTCGGTATCTATCGAGATGCAACGAGCTTCTCCTACGAAATGGGCTAATATGAGACGTTAGGTAATTACACACGCTCTGAAAATTAGTGTAACATATAAGTGATATAAGATTGGCCATTCCAGTTCAACGTCACTAGCAATGCATATTTTGTAAATCGTTTTTGCAAGACTTATAATATTCCCTCAGAGCGATGTCATTTATAATTAATTCGTTTTGGTTACAGAAAGTTAAATTTAAATAAGAGAGAATAATTGCCTGCTCAGCTAAAGGACCTACCTTAACTATTCCCCCTAGTATCATGATTCATAACCGAATACTTGATACAGTTTAACTACTTCATTGCAAAGTGATACTGACAGCAGCGAATGCCCACACTATGAATCTGGTAGCACGCTACTTGTAATGCTCCACCCGTGTGTAGGGGTTTCAACCCCGGGTAAATTACCCCCAGCGTGGCCATTGCAGTCGTTCTGCATTTAAACACATTTTTCGTTATATATACGCTAGGTCCATTGTCTACATAAACGGATGTTATGTTTGTGTAGACTATGGGCAACGATCCAAAAGTATTTGGAATATAAAAAACAGCTTAGGTAGGCTGCAATGCTCTAGTAGGTCAACCAGGGATCAAACTCGCTACCCTAAACCCGCAGCCATTCACCCTTCCTCCATTTGCCCATGTCTGTGCACCTCGCCGCATCACCATCAGTTTGACAACAGATATAACCTGACCACCTTGCAAGTGATGTTACAGTTACACAGTAGAAACTATAAACGCCTATTAAATGTTTGGATTTCGATATGATACAGTGTTGTTTGGTTTTAATTTTATAGGATGTCTACCATGAGGAGATTGCTTCCAGTCGAATTCTGGAGCCTAAAAGCCATGCTCAGCATACCTCTTCACACCACAAATTGTGTCCTATGAATTCTTCTTCCCTTCTCGTCTCACTATGGTGTGGAAAGGAGGGATAATCTTTAACAATCAAAATATGTAATATCATGCCTGTCATAGCATTCCATACGTATTGCTGCTGGGCATCAGTGCTATTTTATTTTATTTTATTTTTATTTTATTTTTGCCAACCAGTACGATGTCTTAATATCTATGTAGTTCACATTATAGTAACTGATTAAATTAAGAGGAGGGTTGGAATAATTGCCTGGGTAAGAAAAATGTGAAATGACGAAACCCCTAGAGACAACGAAATTTTGATGCATTTAACCTTCATTGCAAAGTGATATGACACATGTATGCGAGTGTTAATTATATTGAGCACGCTAAACTTGATATATCGTCGGATGTGTAGTTTGGTTTAATACTGTGACCGAGAGTATCCAGCGTGGTATATCAGACATCAACACGTTCACCAGTAACGATTGGACTATATTCAATATATGTAGATGATTGAAATCTACGGAAACTAAACGGAGTGCTTTGTGTAATATAAGTTCATAATCACAGTAGTTGGCATCATGGCACACAGGAAGAGTCTAGCGGTAACAATGGTTTCATATAATGGTCTAAACTAGTAAAGGCAAGTCAAACTCGCATACAAAACCCGCAGCCATTCATCCCTTCCTACCATTTGCCCATGTACAGTGCAGTCAGTAACACTTATTCTCATTTAAAGTAATTAATTCAAATTATCATAAATATAACTTGAATACATAGGGATCTGAATCCATGTGAGTTAATAAGAGCGTGCTGCCATGAAGTGTCATGCATTGCCTCACATTCACCAGAATTTGTAGACCTCCACCATAGATCTTTGATTCCACACCGTCATACGCGTCATCAGCAAATATTAGAACAATGTCAAGGTGACATCACACATCCCTGTCAGGAGGAGTGGAATGACGGAAAGTGGCCTATCAACCTGCAATATAGCAGAGGAACTTGGCATTTCCCACTGTATATCGCTCTCACTATGGTGTGGAAAGGCGGATACCCCTTTAACAATCAACCTACCTCATGCCTGTAAACAGGTGAGCACCCATACGTATTGCTGCTGGGCATCAGTGCTAGT
>NC_137009.1:17191182-17288682 GCF_032717465.1 Coenobita brevimanus
AGCACATTTAATAACTCTCGTGCATGTTGATATTTCTGTTTCCCTACTAATGTTAGTAAGTTAAAATTAAATGTATTGTTATGAATGGGGTTTTACCAGTTAGGTAGTCTAGTACCTTCGAGACGTTTCTGGTACTGTAAGTTTCGGTACGGGTCGTCAGAGTTGCCAATTTGCCTTGTGTTTGTGAGCATAGTTATTTCGTAAGTTATGCATTAATTTAATGTGCTTTTTCTCAGTAATGTTTTATTTAAGTAATTGTTTGTTAAATTATGTAATTTAAGTTCGTATGGTTAATGATTTAGAGTATTATGTAATGTATAGAACCCTAGAATGTTTTGATGTCTCGTGGTTGGTAACTGTTGTTGCTAGGGGCTGATGCAAGAAAGTATGTCCTAGAATGTTGGAGAAGTAGAAGTTTCGAGAGTAATGCAAGCTTATATAAGGATGGGGAAGAGACTAGTCAGTTAGTCAGTCAATTTGGAGTTTAGTCGGGTTTCAGGTCAGTTTGTGTGAAGTGCAGTCGCTGTCGGTGAAGATTGTATATTTTTGGTACTTGTGCAAACAGTGGCAAACTGACGGGTTATTGAAGTTTGTATATCAGTGGAACTTGAGAAGACAGTGAAGTGTATTAAGTGTAATTACTGTCAGTGAAGATTATTTTCAGTACCTGTGTAATACGTGAAGTGTTAGCAACCATTAAGTGTACTAACTGTGAAGTGTTCTTAAACATTAAGTGTAACTGCAATTTATAAAGTGTGAATAGCTCCAGTGCTTGTGAGAACAGTGAAGTTGAAAAGCATTAAGTGGAATTATTTGGAAAATAAAGACAGTGAACTTTAAGGAGCTACTGTTTATTTTCGCCTCAGCTGATCTTGTGTACTGCACACCTAAAGGCTGACCATAAGACGAACAACTCACTGGGCAACGTCCTTCCTATACTGTACTACTGCTGTTGGAGCCTGTAGCAGTGTGGGACCGGGACATGACACTGGTGTCAGGAGTGAGGATTATTATTTCAGGGCTGCAGTGAGTCTAATCTTTGACATGGAGCAAGAAAGTGTATAGACAAGAGGCCAAGCTAGGCAGGAAGAGGCATCAATGGGTGGAATTATGAAACTATTACAATCACTACAAACACATATAGAGGCACAGAGTGAAAAATTAGAGGCACAGAGTGATCGACAGAAACAACTCTAAGCACAATTTCAAGCACAGAACGAAGGACAGAAAAAGCTCGAAAAACAATTACAGGCACAGAAGAAAAAATCAAAAACCAATTGCAGGCATAGAACGAAGAACAAAAAGAACGATATGAACAGCTTCAGGAGGCACTACAGGAGCAACAGAGGGAATTACAACTGACCATGCAAGGACAGCCAGATGCATTCATCGGGGAAATCAAGGAAGAACAGCAACAGCTTAAGGAGGAAGTAGATGCCAAGCTAGAGCAGCAGAAGTATGAAGTAAGCAATAATGTGACAGAGTGTAAACAGCATGTAGATGAACAATTGAAGACAGTTAATGAGGAAATAGTGACGGAGTGCAGACAACATGTAGATAACCAGTTGAAGCATGTAGTTAGTCATGAGAAGATAATTAGTGAGAAAATTGAGGCTGTAGAGAAATATTGCACTGCTGAGCCTCAAGTTAGTGTACAGGGAGAGCATGGAGGTAATGGACAGTGTATGGTGAATCTTGATGGATCCCGGGCATCTGCAGATGGCATTACAGGGCTGAATAATCAGAAAACAGAAGTTGTAAGTCCTGGACTTAATTATGAGGCCTCAGTTATTAAGCCCCAAACCAGTGAAGAGCATGGCTATAATGGGGATCCAGTTAAGAAGAAACCTCAAGTAAGTGATGGTAGTGTATCTTGGGAAGCTTACCGTGCACAGCTTGAGCTACTTGTGGATCAGAATGGTTGGGATGATAAGAAGAGGGCTGCAGAAGAACCACCACCGAAGAAATGCAGAAGAACCTTGATGAATAGTGTGCAAGAAGACAGAGGAACAAACAGCAAGGAGTGTAGTAGGAATGGGAATCATAGGAAGAAATGCAGCTGTACTGTAGTGATGGGTCTGGCGTCAGATGAAGAGGACCCGGGGAGGATGCAGATGGAGAGTGCAGATCTGCAACCAGTGCTGGAGTGGCTGCAGCGGAGCGCAGTGCGACCATCATGGGGAGGAGTTTCCACGTTGGGCCCTGTGACCGGAAGCTGCCAGAGTCAGTGGGACCTTCTTCGTTGCAACGGACTACCGGAGCGTCAGTGGGAGACAGCCGATGGCCTCAACAAGTATTGGCAACTGGTGGTTCCGAAGAAGATGAGGTCAGAGATCTTGGATGAGTCCCATAACAAGATCACTAGTGGGCACCTGGGAGTGAAGAAAACTTTAAGCCGGCTGTGACAGAGGTTCTACTGGATTGGCATGCGTCAGGATGTTGAAGAGTGGTGTCGGGCCTGTGATGTGTGCTGTGCCAAAAAGGGACCCAAGAAACGTGGTTGCGCCCCTCTTCAGCTTTACCAAGTGGGTGCACCGATAGAATGAGTCGCGGTGGACATTGCTGGACTTTGCCACTCACTGAGAGAGGAAACTGGTATATATATGTCGCCATGGATTACTTCACAAAGTGGCCAGAAGCCTATGCCATCCCTGATCAAGAGGCTGCGACTGTTGCTCAGGTGTTGGTTGATCAGTTTTCCTGTTGTTTCGGGATGCCACAAGAGGTACATTCAGACCAGGGTAGAAACTTCGAGTCTGCTGTTTTCCGTGAGTGCTGCAAGTTATTGGGGATCAAGAAGACCAGGACGACCCCCCTAAGGCCGCAGTCAGATGGGATGGTGGATAAATTCAACTGGACCCTCGGGCAAGAACTGGCCAAGTACTGCATTGATGGACAAACAGACTGGGACCAGAAATTATCTGCTTTGCTGATGGCATATCGGTCTGCATCCCACGAGTCTACTGGCTACACTCCTGCAAAACTGTGTTGGGTCACGAGTTACGTTTACCTGTCGACTTGTTAATGGAAAGACCACCTGGAGAAGAGCTGCCTACAGACATCACTGGCTATGTGAAGCACCTTCAGGAAAAGCTGGCTGAGGTACATCATCAAGTGCGAGGAGCCCTCAAGTTTTCAGGAGAAGTGATGAAGTGCAAGTATGATGCCAAGGCAAGTGAAGTGAGCTTCAAGGATGGTGATCAAGTCTGGTTATACAATCCTCAGCGTAAGAAGGGACAGTCACCAAAGCTGCAGAGCCCATGGGACGGGCCTTACACTGTGTTGGACCGCCTATCGGACGTAAAATATCGGATTCAGGGAGGCAGGAAGTCTCGCCCAAAGGTGGTACACGTGAATCGTCTTTGGCAGTACCATGGGCCAGGACAGTACAGCTGGGATGTCTCTGAGGAATTTTCCTCACCTGCAGCCGAGGATGTTGAGGACCAAGGAGCTGAAGTGCATGAAGATGGTGACAGTTTCCCGAGGGAAGAATTGAATCAAGAAGAGGACCAAGACCTTCCTGGAGGAGTGGACTATGTGGAGGAACAAGGACATCCTCGGAAGCGGCATAGAAGAAGACCTGATAAGTTGAAAGATTATCTTGTGTTTAGTTAGATGTTTCATTAGAATTAGGGTTTATGTTTGTGTTTGTGTATACTGTGTAGTTTTGTCGGGACGACAAAGAACGTGGGAGGGGGTAGTGCTATGAAGGGGGTTTTACCAGTTAGGTTGTCTCGTACCTTCCAGTCGTTTCTGGTACTGTAAGTTTCGGTATGAGTCGTCAGAGTTGCCAATTTGCCTGGTGTTTGTGAGCATAGTTATTTCGTAAGTTATGCATTAATTTAATGTGCTTTTTCTCAGTAATATTTTATTTAAGTAATTATTTGTTAAATTATGTAATTTAAGTTCGTATGGTTAATGATTTAGAGTATTATGTAATGTATAGAACCCTAGAATGTTTTGATGTCTCGTGGTTGGTAACTGTTGTTGCTAGGGGCTGATGCAAGAAAGTATGTCCTAGAATGTTGGAGAAATAGAAGTTTCGAGAGTAATGCAAGCTTATATAAGGATGGGGAAGAGACTAGTCAGTTAGTCAGTCAATTTGGAGTTTAGTCGGGTTTCAGGTCAGTTTGTGTGAAGTGCAGTCGCTGTCGGTGAAGATTGTATATTTTTGGTACTTGTGCAAACAGTGGCAAACTGACGGGTTATTGAAGTTTGTATATCAGTGGAACTTGAGAAGACAGTGAAGTGTATTAAGTGTAATTACTGTCAGTGAAGATTATTTTCAGTACTTGTGTAATAAGTGAAGTGTTAGCAAGCATTAAGTGTAATAACTGTGAAGTGTTCTTAAACATTAAGTGTAACTGCAATCTATAAAGTGTGTATAGCTCCAGTGCTTGTGAGAACAGTGAAGTTGAAAAGGATTAAGTGGAATTATTTGGAAAATAAAGACAGTGAACTTTAAGGAGCTACTGTTTATTTTCACCTCAGCTGATCTTGTGTACTGCACACCTAAAGGCTGACCATAAGAAGAACAGCTCACTGGGCAACGTCCTTCCTATACTATACTACTGCTGTTGGAGCCTGTGGCAGTGTGGGACCGGGACGAAACACTTGTGTCAGGAGTGAGGATTATTATATCAGGGCTGCAGTGAGTCTAATCTTTGACATGGAGCAAGAAGGTGTCTAGACAAGAGGCCAAGCTAGGCAGGAAGAGGGATCACTGGGTGGAATTATGAAACTATTACAAACACTACAAACACATATAGAGGCACAGAGTGAAAAATTAGAGGCAGAGAGTGAAGGACAGAAACAACTCCAAGCACAATTTCAAGCACAGAACGAAGGACAGAAAAAGCTCGAAGAACAATTACAGGCACAGAAGAAAGAAATCAAAGACCAATTGCAGGCACAGAACGAAGAACAGAAAGAACGATATGAACAGCTTCAGGAGGCACTACAGGAGCAACAGAGGGAATTACAACTGACCATGCAAGGACAGCCAGATGCATTCATCGGGGAAATCAAGGAAGAACAGCAACAGCTTAAGGAGGAAGTAGATGCCAAGCTAGAGCAGCAGAAGTATGAAGTAAGCAATAATGTGACAGACTGTAAACAGCATGTAGATGAACAATTGAAAACAGTTAATGAGGAAATAGTGATGGAGTGCAGACAACATGTAGATAACCAGTTGAAGCATGTAGTCAGTCATGAGAAGATAATTAGTGAGAAAATTGAGGCTGTAGAGAAATATTGCACTGCTGAGCCTCAGGTTAGTGTACAGGGAGCGCATGGAGGGAATGGACAGTGTATGGTGAATCTTGACGGATCCTGGGCATCTGAAGATGGCATTACAGGGCTGAATAATCAGAATACAGAAGTTGTAAGTCCTGGACTTAATTATGATGCCTCAGTTATTAAGCCCCAAACCAGTGAAGTGCATGGCTATAATGGGAATCCAGTTAAGAAGAAACCTCAAGAAAGTGATGGTAGTTTATCTTGGGAAGCTTACCGTGCACAGTTTGAGTTACTTGTGGATCAGAATGGTTGGGATGATAAGAGGGCTGCAGAAGAACCACCACCGAAGAAATGCAGAAGAACCTTGATGAATAGTGTGCAAGAAGATAGAAGAACAGACAGCAAGGAGTGCAGAAGGAATGGGAATTATAGGAAGAAATACTGCTGTACTGTAGTGATGGGTCCGGCGTCGGATGAAGAGGACCTGGGGAGGATGCAGATGGAGAGTGCAGATTTGCAACCAGTGCTGGAGTGGCTGCAGCGGAGTGCAGTGCGACCATCATGGGGAGGAGTTTCCAGGTTGGGCCCTGTGACCGGAAGCTGCCAGAGTCAGTGGGACCTTCTTCGTTGCAACAGACTACCGGAGCGTCAGTGGGAGACAGCCGATGGCCTCAAGAAGTATTGGCAACTGGTGGTTCCGAAGAAGATGAGGTCCGAGATCTTGGATGAGTCCCATAACAAGATCACTAGTGGGCACCTCGGAGTGAAGGAAACTTTAAGCTGGCTGTGACAGAGGTTCTACTGGATTGGCATGCGTCAGGATGTGGAAGAGTGGTGTCGGGCCTGTGATGTGTGCTGTGCCAAGAAGGGATCCAAGAAACGTGGTTGCGCCCCTCTTCAGCTGTACCAAGTGGGTGCACCGATGGAAAGAGTCGTGGTGGACATTGCTGGAACTTTTAAACTCACTGAGAGAGGAAACTGGTATATATATGTCGCCATGGATTACTTCACAAAGTGGCCAGAAGCCTATGCCATCCCTGATCAAGAGGCTGCGACTGTTGCTCAGGTGTTGGTTGATCAGTTTTCCTGTTGTTTCGGGATGCCACAAGAGGTACATTCAGACCAGGGTAGAAACTTCGAGTCTGCTGTTTTCCGTGAGTGCTGCAAGTTATTGGGGATCAAGAAGACCAGGACGACCCCCTAAGGCCGCAGTCAGATGGGATGGTGGATAAATTCAACTGGACCCTCGGGCAAGAACTGGCCAAGTACTGCATTGATGGACAAACAGACTGGGACCAGAAATTATCTGCTTTGCTGATGGCATATCGGTCTGCATCCCACGAGTCTACTGGCTACACTCCTGCAAAACTGTGTTGGGTCACGAGTTACGTTTACCTGTCGACTTGTTAATGGAAAGACCACCTGGAGAAGAGCTGCCTACAGACATCACTGGCTATGTGAAGCACCTTCAGGAAAAGCTGGCTGAGGTACATCATCAAGTGCGAGGAGCCCTCAAGTTTTCAGGAGAAGTGATGAAGTGCAAGTATGATGCCAAGGCAAGTGAAGTGAGCTTCAAGGATGGTGATCAAGTCTGGTTATACAATCCTCAGCGTAAGAAGGGACAGTCACCAAAGCTGCAGAGCCCATGGGACGGGCCTTACACTGTGTTGGACCGCCTATCGGACGTAAAATATCGGATTCAGGGAGGCAGGAAGTCTCGCCCAAAGGTGGTACACGTGAATCGGCTGTGGCAGTACCATGGGCCACGACAATACAGCTGGGATGTCTCTGAGGAATTTTCCTCACCTGCAGCCGAGGATGTTGAGGACCAAGGAGCTGAAGTGCATGAAGATGGTGACAGTTTCCCGAGGGAAGAATTGAATCAAGAAGAGGACCAAGACCTTCCTGGAGGAGTGGACTATGTGGAGGAACAAGGACATCCTCGGAAGCGGCATAGAAGAAGACCTGATAAGTTGAAAGATTATCTTGTGTTTAGTTAGATGTTTCATTAGAATTAGGGTTTATGTTTGTGTTTGTGTATACTGTGTAGTTTTGTCGGGACGACAAAGAACGTGGGAGGGGGTCGTGCTATGAAGGTGGTTTTACCAGTTAGGTTGTCTCGTACCTTCCAGTCGTTTCTGGTACTGTAAGTTTCGGTATGAGTCGTCAGAGTTGCCAATTTGCCTGGTGTTTGTGAGCATAGTTATTTCGTAAGTTATGCATTAATTTAATGTGCTTTTTCTCAGTAATATTTTATTTAAGTAATTATTTGTTAAATTATGTAATTTAAGTTCGTATGGTTAATGATTTAGAGTATTATGTAATGTATAGAACCCTAGAATGTTTTGATGTCTCGTGGTTGGTAACTGTTGTTGCTAGGGGCTGATGCAAGAAAGTATGTCCTAGAATGTTGGAGAAGTAGAAGTTTCGAGAGTAATGCAAGCTTATATAAGGATGGGGAAGAGACTAGTCAGTTAGTCAGTCAATTTGGAGTTTAGTCGGGTTTCAGGTCAGTTTGTGTGAAGTGCAGTCGCTGTCGGTGAAGATTGTATATTTTTGGTACTTGTGCAAACAGTGGCAAACTGACGGGTTATTGAAGTTTGTATATCAGTGGAACTTGAGAAGACAGTGAAGTGTATTAAGTGTAATTACTGTCAGTGAAGATTATTTTCAGTACTTGTGTAATAAGTGAAGTGTTAGCAAGCATTAAGTGTAATAACTGTGAAGTGTTCTTAAACATTAAGTGTAACTGCAATCTATAAAGTGTGTATAGCTCCAGTGCTTGTGAGAACAGTGAAGTTGAAAAGGATTAAGTGGAATTATTTGGAAAATAAAGACAGTGAACTTTAAGGAGCTACTGTTTATTTTCACCTCAGCTGATCTTGTGTACTGCACACCTAAAGGCTGACCATAAGAAGAACAGCTCACTGGGCAACGTCCTTCCTATACTATACTACTGCTGTTGGAGCCTGTGGCAGTGTGGGACCGGGACGAAACACTTGTGTCAGGAGTGAGGATTATTATATCAGGGCTGCAGTGAGTCTAATCTTTGACATGGAGCAAGAAGGTGTCTAGACAAGAGGCCAAGCTAGGCAGGAAGAGGGATCACTGGGTGGAATTATGAAAGTATTACAAACACTACAAACACATATAGAGGCACAGAGTGAAAAATTAGAGGCACAGAGTGAAGGACAGAAACAACTCCAAGCACAATTTCAAGCACAGAACGAAGGACAGAAAAAGCCCGAAGAACAATTACAGGCACAGAAGAAAGAAATCAAAGACCAATTGCAGGCACAGAACGAAGAACAGAAAGAACGATATGAACAGCTTCAAGAGGCACTACAGGAGCAACAGGGAATTACAACTGACCATGCAAGGACAGCCAGATGCATTCATCGGGGAAATCAAGGAAGAACAGCAACAGCTTAAGGAGGAAGTAGATGCCAAGCTAGAGCAGCAGAAGTATGAAGTAAGCAATAATGTGACAGAGTGTAAACAGCATGTAGATGAACAATTGAAGACAGTTAATGAGGAAATAGTGACGGAGTGCAGACAGCATGTAGATAACCAGTTGAAGCATGTAGTCAATCATGAGAAGATAATTAGTGAGAAAATTGAGGCTGTAGAGAAATATTGCACTGCTGAGCCTCAGGTTAGTGTACAGGGAGCGCATGGAGGGAATGGACAGTGTATGGTGAATCTTGACGGATCCTGGGCATCTGAAGATGGCATTACAGGGCTGAATAATCAGAATACAGAAGTTGTAAGTCCTGGACTTAATTATGATGCCTCAGTTATTAAGCCCCAAACCAGTGAAGTGCATGGCTATAATGGGAATCCAGTTAAGAAGAAACCTCAAGAAAGTGATGGTAGTTTATCTTGGGAAGCTTACCGTGCACAGTTTGAGTTACTTGTGGATCAGAATGGTTGGGATGATAAGAGGGCTGCAGAAGAACCACCACCGAAGAAATGCAGAAGAACCTTGATGAATAGTGTGCAAGAAGATAGAAGAACAGACAGCAAGGAGTGTAGAAGGAATGGGAATTATAGGAAGAAATACAGCTGTACTGTAGTGATGGGTCTGGCGTCAGATGAAGAGGACCTGGGGAGGATGCAGATGGAGAGTGCAGATTTGCAACCAGTGCTGGAGTGGCTGCAGCGGAGTGCAGTGCGACCATCATGGGGAGGAGTTTCCAGGTTGGGCCCTGTGACCGGAAGCTGCCAGAGTCAGTGGGACCTTCTTCGTTGCAACAGACTACCGGAGCGTCAGTGGGAGACAGCCGATGGCCTCAACAAGTATTGGCAACTGGTGGTTCCGAAGAAGATGAGGTCAGAGATCTTGGATGAGTCCCATAACAAGATCACTAGTGGGCACCTGGGAGTGAAGAAAACTTTAAGCCGGCTGTGACAGAGGTTCTACTGGATTGGCATGCGTCAGGATGTGGAAGAGTGGTGTCGGGCCTGTGATGTGTGCTGTGCCAAGAAGGGATCCAAGAAACGTGGTTGCGCCCCTCTTCAGCTGTACCAAGTGGGTGCACCGATGGAAAGAGTCGTGGTGGACATTGCTGGACCTTTGAAACTCACTGAGAGAGGAAACTGGTATATATATGTCGCCATGGATTACTTCACAAAGTGGCCAGAAGCCTATGCCATCCCTGATCAAGAGGCTGCGACTGTTGCTCAGGTGTTGGTTGATCAGTTTTCCTGTTGTTTCGGGATGCCACAAGAGGTACATTCAGACCAGGGTAGAAACTTCGAGTCTGCTGTTTTCCGTGAGTGCTGCAAGTTATTGGGGATCAAGAAGACCAGGACGACCCCCTAAGGCCGCAGTCAGATGGGATGGTGGATAAATTCAACTGGACCCTCGGGCAAGAACTGGCCAAGTACTGCATTGATGGACAAACAGACTGGGACCAGAAATTATCTGCTTTGCTGATGGCATATCGGTCTGCATCCCACGAGTCTACTGGCTACACTCCTGCAAAACTGTGTTGGGTCACGAGTTACGTTTACCTGTCGACTTGTTAATGGAAAGACCACCTGGAGAAGAGCTGCCTACAGACATCACTGGCTATGTGAAGCACCTTCAGGAAAAGCTGGCTGAGGTACATCATCAAGTGCGAGGAGCCCTCAAGTTTTCAGGAGAAGTGATGAAGTGCAAGTATGATGCCAAGGCAAGTGAAGTGAGCTTCAAGGATGGTGATCAAGTCTGGTTATACAATCCTCAGCGTAAGAAGGGACAGTCACCAAAGCTGCAGAGCCCATGGGACGGGCCTTACACTGTGTTGGACCGCCTATCGGACGTAAAATATCGGATTCAGGGAGGCAGGAAGTCTCGCCCAAAGGTGGTACACGTGAATCGGCTGTGGCAGTACCATGGGCCACGACAATACAGCTGGGATGTCTCTGAGGAATTTTCCTCACCTGCAGCCGAGGATGTTGAGGACCAAGGAGCTGAAGTGCATGAAGATGGTGACAGTTTCCCGAGGGAAGAATTGAATCAAGAAGAGGACCAAGACCTTCCTGGAGGAGTGGACTATGTGGAGGAACAAGGACATCCTCGGAAGCGGCATAGAAGAAGACCTGATAAGTTGAAAGATTATCTTGTGTTTAGTTAGATGTTTCATTAGAATTAGGGTTTATGTTTGTGTTTGTGTATACTGTGTAGTTTTGTCGGGACGACAAAGAACGTGGGAGGGTGTAGTGCTATGAAGGGGGTTTTACCAGTTAGGTTGTCTCGTACCTTCCAGTCGTTTCTGGTACTGTAAGTTTCGGTATGAGTCGTCAGAGTTGCCAATTTGCCTGGTGTTTGTGAGCATAGTTATTTCGTAAGTTATGCATTAATTTAATGTGCTTTTTCTCAGTAATATTTTATTTAAGTAATTATTTGTTAAATTATGTAATTTAAGTTCGTATGGTTAATGATTTAGAGTATTATGTAATGTATAGAACCCTAGAATGTTTTGATGTCTCGTGGTTGGTAACTGTTGTTGCTAGGGGCTGATGCAAGAAAGTATGTCCTAGAATGTTGGAGAAGTAGAAGTTTCGAGAGTAATGCAAGCTTATATAAGGATGGGGAAGAGACTAGTCAGTTAGTCAGTCAATTTGGAGTTTAGTCGGGTTTCAGGTCAGTTTGTGTGAAGTGCAGTCGCTGTCGGTGAAGATTGTATATTTTTGGTACTTGTGCAAACAGTGGCAAACTGACGGGTTATTGAAGTTTGTATATCAGTGGAACTTGAGAAGACAGTGAAGTGTATTAAGTGTAATTACTGTCAGTGAAGATTATTTTCAGTACTTGTGTAATAAGTGAAGTGTTAGCAAGCATTAAGTGTAATAACTGTGAAGTGTTCTTAAACATTAAGTGTAACTGCAATCTATAAAGTGTGTATAGCTCCAGTGCTTGTGAGAACAGTGAAGTTGAAAAGGATTAAGTGGAATTATTTGGAAAATAAAGACAGTGAACTTTAAGGAGCTACTGTTTATTTTCACCTCAGCTGATCTTGTGTACTGCACACCTAAAGGCTGACCATAAGAAGAACAGCTCACTGGGCAACGTCCTTCCTATACTATACTACTGCTGTTGGAGCCTGTGGCAGTGTGGGACCGGGACGAAACACTTGTGTCAGGAGTGAGGATTATTATATCAGGGCTGCAGTGAGTCTAATCTTTGACATGGAGCAAGAAGGTGTCTAGACAAGAGGCCAAGCTAGGCAGGAAGAGGGATCACTGGGTGGAATTATGAAAGTATAACAAACACTACAAGCACATATAGATGCACAGAGTGAAAAATTAGAGGCACAGAGTGAATGACAGAAACAACTCCAAGCACAGAACGAAGGACAGAAAAAGCCCGAAGAACAATTACAGGCACAGAAGAAAGAAATCAAAGACCAATTGCAGGCACAGAACGAAGAACAGAAAGAACGATATGAACAGCTTCAAGAGGCACTACAGGAGCAACAGGGAATTACAACTGACCATGCAAGGACAGCCAGATGCATTCATCGGGGAAATCAAGGAAGAACAGCAACAGCTTAAGGAGGAAGTAGATGCCAAGCTAGAGCAGCAGAAGTATGAAGTAAGCAATAATGTGACAGAGTGTAAACAGCATGTAGATGAACAATTGAAGACAGTTAATGAGGAAATAGTGACGGAGTGCAGACAGCATGTAGATAACCAGTTGAAGCATGTAGTCAATCATGAGAAGATAATTAGTGAGAAAATTGAGGCTGTAGAGAAATATTGCACTGCTGAGCCTCAGGTTAGTGTACAGGGAGCGCATGGAGGGAATGGACAGTGTATGGTGAATCTTGACGGATCCTGGGCATCTGAAGATGGCATTACAGGGCTGAATAATCAGAATACAGAAGTTGTAAGTCCTGGACTTAATTATGATGCCTCAGTTATTAAGCCCCAAACCAGTGAAGTGCATGGCTATAATGGGAATCCAGTTAAGAAGAAACCTCAAGAAAGTGATGGTAGTTTATCTTGGGAAGCTTACCGTGCACAGTTTGAGTTACTTGTGGATCAGAATGGTTGGGATGATAAGAGGGCTGCAGAAGAACCACCACCGAAGAAATGCAGAAGAACCTTGATGAATAGTGTGCAAGAAGATAGAAGAACAGACAGCAAGGAGTGTAGAAGGAATGGGAATTATAGGAAGAAATACAGCTGTACTGTAGTGATGGGTCCGGCGTCGGATGAAGAGGACCTGGGGAGGATGCAGATGGAGAGTGCAGATTTGCAACCAGTGCTGGAGTGGCTGCAGCGGAGTCCAGTGCGACCATCATGGGGAGGAGTTTCCAGGTTGGGCCCTGTTACCGGAAGCTGCCGGAGTCAGTGGGACCTTCTTCGTTGCAACAGACTACTAGAGCGTCAGTGGGAGACAGCCGATGACCTCAACAAGTATTGGCAACTGGTGGTTCCGAAGAAGATGAGGTCAGAGATCTTGGATGAGTCCCACAACATGATCACTAGTGGGCACCTGGGAGTGAATGAAACCTTAAGCTGGCTGTGACAGAGGTTCTACTGGATTGGCATGCGTCAGGATGTGGAAGAGTGGTGTCGGGCCTGTGATGTGTGCTGTGCCAAGAAGGGATCCAAGAAACGTGGTTGCGCCCCTCTTCAGCTGTACCAAGTGGGTGCACCGATGGAAAGAGTCGTGGTGGACATTGCTGGACCTTTGAAACTCACTGAGAGAGGAAACTGGTATATATATGTCGCCATGGATTACTTCACAAAGTGGCCAGAAGCCTATGCCATCCCTGATCAAGAGGCTGCGACTGTTGCTCAGGTGTTGGTTGATCAGTTTTCCTGTTGTTTCGGGATGCCACAAGAGGTACATTCAGACCAGGGTAGAAACTTCGAGTCTGCTGTTTTCCGTGAGTGCTGCAAGTTATTGGGGATCAAGAAGACCAGGACGACCCCCTAAGGCCGCAGTCAGATGGGATGGTGGATAAATTCAACTGGACCCTCGGGCAAGAACTGGCCAAGTACTGCATTGATGGACAAACAGACTGGGACCAGAAATTATCTGCTTTGCTGATGGCATATCGGTCTGCATCCCACGAGTCTACTGGCTACACTCCTGCAAAACTGTGTTGGGTCACGAGTTACGTTTACCTGTCGACTTGTTAATGGAAAGACCACCTGGAGAAGAGCTGCCTACAGACATCACTGGCTATGTGAAGCACCTTCAGGAAAAGCTGGCTGAGGTACATCATCAAGTGCGAGGAGCCCTCAAGTTTTCAGGAGAAGTGATGAAGTGCAAGTATGATGCCAAGGCAAGTGAAGTGAGCTTCAAGGATGGTGATCAAGTCTGGTTATACAATCCTCAGCGTAAGAAGGGACAGTCACCAAAGCTGCAGAGCCCATGGGACGGGCCTTACACTGTGTTGGACCGCCTATCGGACGTAAAATATCGGATTCAGGGAGGCAGGAAGTCTCGCCCAAAGGTGGTACACGTGAATCGGCTGTGGCAGTACCATGGGCCACGACAATACAGCTGGGATGTCTCTGAGGAATTTTCCTCACCTGCAGCCGAGGATGTTGAGGACCAAGGAGCTGAAGTGCATGAAGATGGTGACAGTTTCCCGAGGGAAGAATTGAATCAAGAAGAGGACCAAGACCTTCCTGGAGGAGTGGACTATGTGGAGGAACAAGGACATCCTCGGAAGCGGCATAGAAGAAGACCTGATAAGTTGAAAGATTATCTTGTGTTTAGTTAGATGTTTCATTAGAATTAGGGTTTATGTTTGTGTTTGTGTATACTGTGTAGTTTTGTCGGGACGACAAAGAACGTGGGAGGGGGTAGTGCTATGAAGGGGTTTTACCAGTTAGGTTGTCTCGTACCTTCCAGTCGTTTCTGGTACTGTAAGTTTCGGTATGAGTCGTCAGAGTTGCCAATTTGCCTGGTGTTTGTGAGCATAGTTATTTCGTAAGTTATGCATTAATTTAATGTGCTTTTTCTCAGTAATATTTTATTTAAGTAATTATTTGTTAAATTATGTAATTTAAGTTCGTATGGTTAATGATTTAGAGTATTATGTAATGTATAGAACCCTAGAATGTTTTGATGTCTCGTGGTTGGTAACTGTTGTTGCTAGGGGCTGATGCAAGAAAGTATGTCCTAGAATGTTGGAGAAGTAGAAGTTTCGAGAGTAATGCAAGCTTATATAAGGATGGGGAAGAGACTAGTCAGTTAGTCAGTCAATTTGGAGTTTAGTCGGGTTTCAGGTCAGTTTGTGTGAAGTGCAGTCGCTGTCGGTGAAGATTGTATATTTTTGGTACTTGTGCAAACAGTGGCAAACTGACGGGTTATTGAAGTTTGTATATCAGTGGAACTTGAGAAGACAGTGAAGTGTATTAAGTGTAATTACTGTCAGTGAAGATTATTTTCAGTACTTGTGTAATAAGTGAAGTGTTAGCAAGCATTAAGTGTAATAACTGTGAAGTGTTCTTAAACATTAAGTGTAACTGCAATCTATAAAGTGTGTATAGCTCCAGTGCTTGTGAGAACAGTGAAGTTGAAAAGGATTAAGTGGAATTATTTGGAAAATAAAGACAGTGAACTTTAAGGAGCTACTGTTTATTTTCACCTCAGCTGATCTTGTGTACTGCACACCTAAAGGCTGACCATAAGAAGAACAGCTCACTGGGCAACGTCCTTCCTATACTATACTACTGCTGTTGGAGCCTGTGGCAGTGTGGGACCGGGACGAAACACTGGTGTCAGGAGTGAGGATTATTATATCAGGGCTGCAGTGAGTCTAATCTTTGACATGGAGCAAGAAGGTGTCTAGACAAGAGGCCAAGCTAGGCAGGAAGAGGAATCACTGGGTGGAATTATGAAACTATTACAAACACTACAAACACATATAGAGGCACAGAGTGAAAAATTAGAGGCACAGAGTGAAGGACAGAAACAACTCCAAGCACAATTTCAAGCACAGAACGAAGGACAGAAAAAGCCCGAAGAACAATTACAGGCACAGAAGAAAGAAATCAAAGACCAATTGCAGGCACAGAACGAAGAACAGAAAGAACGATATGAACAGCTTCAAGAGGCACTACAGGAGCAACAGAGGGAATTACAACTGACCATGCAAGGACAGCCAGATGCATTCATCGGGGAAATCAAGGAAGAACAGCAACAGCTTAAGGAGGAAGTAGATGCCAAGCTAGAGCAGCAGAAGTATGAAGTAAGCAATAATGTGACAGAGTGTAAACAGCATGTAGATGAACAATTGAAGACAGTTAATGAGGAAATAGTGACGGAGTGCAGACAGCATGTAGATAACCAGTTGAAGCATGTAGTCAATCATGAGAAGATAATTAGTGAGAAAATTGAGGCTGTAGAGAAATATTGCACTGCTGAGCCTCAGGTTAGTGTACAGGGAGCGCATGGAGGGAATGGACAGTGTATGGTGAATCTTGACGGATCCTGGGCATCTGAAGATGGCATTACAGGGCTGAATAATCAGAATACAGAAGTTGTAAGTCCTGGACTTAATTATGATGCCTCAGTTATTAAGCCCCAAACCAGTGAAGTGCATGGCTATAATGGGAATCCAGTTAAGAAGAAACCTCAAGAAAGTGATGGTAGTTTATCTTGGGAAGCTTACCGTGCACAGTTTGAGTTACTTGTGGATCAGAATGGTTGGGATGATAAGAGGGCTGCAGAAGAACCACCACCGAAGAAATGCAGAAGAACCTTGATGAATAGTGTGCAAGAAGATAGAAGAACAGACAGCAAGGAGTGTAGAAGGAATGGGAATTATAGGAAGAAATACAGCTGTACTGTAGTGATGGGTCCGGCGTCGGATGAAGAGGACCTGGGGAGGATGCAGATGGAGAGTGCAGATTTGCAACCAGTGCTGGAGTGGCTGCAGCGGAGTCCAGTGCGACCATCATGGGGAGGAGTTTCCAGGTTGGGCCCTGTTACCGGAAGCTGCCGGAGTCAGTGGGACCTTCTTCGTTGCAACAGACTACTAGAGCGTCAGTGGGAGACAGCCGATGACCTCAACAAGTATTGGCAACTGGTGGTTCCGAAGAAGATGAGGTCAGAGATCTTGGATGAGTCCCACAACATGATCACTAGTGGGCACCTGGGAGTGAAGAAAACTTTAAGCTGGCTGTGACAGAGGTTCTACTGGATTGGCATGCGTCAGGATGTGGAAGAGTGGTGTCGGGCCTGTGATGTGTGCTGTGCCAAGAAGGGATCCAAGAAACGTGGTTGCGCCCCTCTTCAGCTGTACCAAGTGGGTGCACCGATGGAAAGAGTCGTGGTGGACATTGCTGGACCTTTGAAACTCACTGAGAGAGGAAACTGGTATATATATGTCGCCATGGATTACTTCACAAAGTGGCCAGAAGCCTATGCCATCCCTGATCAAGAGGCTGCGACTGTTGCTCAGGTGTTGGTTGATCAGTTTTCCTGTTGTTTCGGGATGCCACAAGAGGTACATTCAGACCAGGGTAGAAACTTCGAGTCTGCTGTTTTCCGTGAGTGCTGCAAGTTATTGGGGATCAAGAAGACCAGGACGACCCCCCTAAGGCCGCAGTCAGATGGGATGGTGGATAAATTCAACTGGACCCTCGGGCAAGAACTGGCCAAGTACTGCATTGATGGACAAACAGACTGGGACCAGAAATTATCTGCTTTGCTGATGGCATATCGGTCTGCATCCCACGAGTCTACTGGCTACACTCCTGCAAAACTGTGTTGGGTCACGAGTTACGTTTACCTGTCGACTTGTTAATGGAAAGACCACCTGGAGAAGAGCTGCCTACAGACATCACTGGCTATGTGAAGCACCTTCAGGAAAAGCTGGCTGAGGTACATCATCAAGTGCGAGGAGCCCTCAAGTTTTCAGGAGAAGTGATGAAGTGCAAGTATGATGCCAAGGCAAGTGAAGTGAGCTTCAAGGATGGTGATCAAGTCTGGTTATACAATCCTCAGCGTAAGAAGGGACAGTCACCAAAGCTGCAGAGCCCATGGGACGGGCCTTACACTGTGTTGGACCGCCTATCGGACGTAAAATATCGGATTCAGGGAGGCAGGAAGTCTCGCCCAAAGGTGGTACACGTGAATCGGCTGTGGCAGTACCATGGGCCACGACAATACAGCTGGGATGTCTCTGAGGAATTTTCCTCACCTGCAGCCGAGGATGTTGAGGACCAAGGAGCTGAAGTGCATGAAGATGGTGACAGTTTCCCGAGGGAAGAATTGAATCAAGAAGAGGACCAAGACCTTCCTGGAGGAGTGGACTATGTGGAGGAACAAGGACATCCTCGGAAGCGGCATAGAAGAAGACCTGATAAGTTGAAAGATTATCTTGTGTTTAGTTAGATGTTTCATTAGAATTAGGGTTTATGTTTGTGTTTGTGTATACTGTGTAGTTTTGTCGGGACGACAAAGAACGTGGGAGGGGGTAGTGCTATGAAGGGGGTTTTACCAGTTAGGTTGTCTCGTACCTTCCAGTCGTTTCTGGTACTGTAAGTTTCGGTATGAGTCGTCAGAGTTGCCAATTTGCCTGGTGTTTGTGAGCATAGTTATTTCGTAAGTTATGCATTAATTTAATGTGCTTTTTCTCAGTAATATTTTATTTAAGTAATTATTTGTTAAATTATGTAATTTAAGTTCGTATGGTTAATGATTTAGAGTATTATGTAATGTATAGAACCCTAGAATGTTTTGATGTCTCGTGGTTGGTAACTGTTGTTGCTAGGGGCTGATGCAAGAAAGTATGTCCTAGAATGTTGGAGAAGTAGAAGTTTCGAGAGTAATGCAAGCTTATATAAGGATGGGGAAGAGACTAGTCAGTTAGTCAGTCAATTTGGAGTTTAGTCGGGTTTCAGGTCAGTTTGTGTGAAGTGCAGTCGCTGTCGGTGAAGATTGTATATTTTTGGTACTTGTGCAAACAGTGGCAAACTGACGGGTTATTGAAGTTTGTATATCAGTGGAACTTGAGAAGACAGTGAAGTGTATTAAGTGTAATTACTGTCAGTGAAGATTATTTTCAGTACTTGTGTAATAAGTGAAGTGTTAGCAAGCATTAAGTGTAATAACTGTGAAGTGTTCTTAAACATTAAGTGTAACTGCAATCTATAAAGTGTGTATAGCTCCAGTGCTTGTGAGAACAGTGAAGTTGAAAAGGATTAAGTGGAATTATTTGGAAAATAAAGACAGTGAACTTTAAGGAGCTACTGTTTATTTTCACCTCAGCTGATCTTGTGTACTGCACACCTAAAGGCTGACCATAAGAAGAACAGCTCACTGGGCAACGTCCTTCCTATACTATACTACTGCTGTTGGAGCCTGTGGCAGTGTGGGACCGGGACGAAACACTTGTGTCAGGAGTGAGGATTATTATATCAGGGCTGCAGTGAGTCTAATCTTTGACATGGAGCAAGAAGGTGTCTAGACAAGAGGCCAAGCTAGGCAGGAAGAGGGATCACTGGGTGGAATTATGAAACTATTACAAACACTACAAGCACATATAGAGGCACAGAGTGAAAAATTAGAGGCACAGAGTGAAGGACAGAAACAACTCCAAGCACAGAACGAAGGACAGAAAAAGCCCGAAGAACAATTACAGGCACAGAAGAAAGAAATCAAAGACCAATTGCAGGCACAGAACGAAGAACAGAAAGAACGATATGAACAGCTTCAAGAGGCACTACAGGAGCAACAGGGAATTACAACTGACCATGCAAGGACAGCCAGATGCATTCATCGGGGAAATCAAGGAAGAACAGCAACAGCTTAAGGAGGAAGTAGATGCCAAGCTAGAGCAGCAGAAGTATGAAGTAAGCAATAATGTGACAGAGTGTAAACAGCATGTAGATGAACAATTGAAGACAGTTAATGAGGAAATAGTGACGGAGTGCAGACAGCATGTAGATAACCAGTTGAAGCATGTAGTCAATCATGAGAAGATAATTAGTGAGAAAATTGAGGCTGTAGAGAAATATTGCACTGCTGAGCCTCAGGTTAGTGTACAGGGAGCGCATGGAGGGAATGGACAGTGTATGGTGAATCTTGACGGATCCTGGGCATCTGAAGATGGCATTACAGGGCTGAATAATCAGAATACAGAAGTTGTAAGTCCTGGACTTAATTATGATGCCTCAGTTATTAAGCCCCAAACCAGTGAAGTGCATGGCTATAATGGGAATCCAGTTAAGAAGAAACCTCAAGAAAGTGATGGTAGTTTATCTTGGGAAGCTTACCGTGCACAGTTTGAGTTACTTGTGGATCAGAATGGTTGGGATGATAAGAGGGCTGCAGAAGAACCACCACCGAAGAAATGCAGAAGAACCTTGATGAATAGTGTGCAAGAAGATAGAAGAACAGACAGCAAGGAGTGTAGAAGGAATGGGAATTATAGGAAGAAATACAGCTGTACTGTAGTGATGGGTCCGGCGTCGGATGAAGAGGACCTGGGGAGGATGCAGATGGAGAGTGCAGATTTGCAACCAGTGCTGGAGTGGCTGCAGCGGAGTCCAGTGCGACCATCATGGGGAGGAGTTTCCAGGTTGGGCCCTGTTACCGGAAGCTGCCGGAGTCAGTGGGACCTTCTTCGTTGCAACAGACTACTAGAGCGTCAGTGGGAGACAGCCGATGACCTCAACAAGTATTGGCAACTGGTGGTTCCGAAGAAGATGAGGTCAGAGATCTTGGATGAGTCCCACAACATGATCACTAGTGGGCACCTGGGAGTGAATGAAACCTTAAGCTGGCTGTGACAGAGGTTCTACTGGATTGGCATGCGTCAGGATGTGGAAGAGTGGTGTCGGGCCTGTGATGTGTGCTGTGCCAAGAAGGGATCCAAGAAACGTGGTTGCGCCCCTCTTCAGCTGTACCAAGTGGGTGCACCGATGGAAAGAGTCGTGGTGGACATTGCTGGACCTTTGAAACTCACTGAGAGAGGAAACTGGTATATATATGTCGCCATGGATTACTTCACAAAGTGGCCAGAAGCCTATGCCATCCCTGATCAAGAGGCTGCGACTGTTGCTCAGGTGTTGGTTGATCAGTTTTCCTGTTGTTTCGGGATGCCACAAGAGGTACATTCAGACCAGGGTAGAAACTTCGAGTCTGCTGTTTTCCGTGAGTGCTGCAAGTTATTGGGGATCAAGAAGACCAGGACGACCCCCCTAAGGCCGCAGTCAGATGGGATGGTGGATAAATTCAACTGGACCCTCGGGCAAGAACTGGCCAAGTACTGCATTGATGGACAAACAGACTGGGACCAGAAATTATCTGCTTTGCTGATGGCATATCGGTCTGCATCCCACGAGTCTACTGGCTACACTCCTGCAAAACTGTGTTGGGTCACGAGTTACGTTTACCTGTCGACTTGTTAATGGAAAGACCACCTGGAGAAGAGCTGCCTACAGACATCACTGGCTATGTGAAGCACCTTCAGGAAAAGCTGGCTGAGGTACATCATCAAGTGCGAGGAGCCCTCAAGTTTTCAGGAGAAGTGATGAAGTGCAAGTATGATGCCAAGGCAAGTGAAGTGAGCTTCAAGGATGGTGATCAAGTCTGGTTATACAATCCTCAGCGTAAGAAGGGACAGTCACCAAAGCTGCAGAGCCCATGGGACGGGCCTTACACTGTGTTGGACCGCCTATCGGACGTAAAATATCGGATTCAGGGAGGCAGGAAGTCTCGCCCAAAGGTGGTACACGTGAATCGGCTGTGGCAGTACCATGGGCCACGACAATACAGCTGGGATGTCTCTGAGGAATTTTCCTCACCTGCAGCCGAGGATGTTGAGGACCAAGGAGCTGAAGTGCATGAAGATGGTGACAGTTTCCCGAGGGAAGAATTGAATCAAGAAGAGGACCAAGACCTTCCTGGAGGAGTGGACTATGTGGAGGAACAAGGACATCCTCGGAAGCGGCATAGAAGAAGACCTGATAAGTTGAAAGATTATCTTGTGTTTAGTTAGATGTTTCATTAGAATTAGGGTTTATGTTTGTGTTTGTGTATACTGTGTAGTTTTGTCGGGACGACAAAGAACGTGGGAGGGGGTAGTGCTATGAAGGGGTTTTACCAGTTAGGTTGTCTCGTACCTTCCAGTCGTTTCTGGTACTGTAAGTTTCGGTATGAGTCGTCAGAGTTGCCAATTTGCCTGGTGTTTGTGAGCATAGTTATTTCGTAAGTTATGCATTAATTTAATGTGCTTTTTCTCAGTAATATTTTATTTAAGTAATTATTTGTTAAATTATGTAATTTAAGTTCGTATGGTTAATGATTTAGAGTATTATGTAATGTATAGAACCCTAGAATGTTTTGATGTCTCGTGGTTGGTAACTGTTGTTGCTAGGGGCTGATGCAAGAAAGTATGTCCTAGAATGTTGGAGAAGTAGAAGTTTCGAGAGTAATGCAAGCTTATATAAGGATGGGGAAGAGACTAGTCAGTTAGTCAGTCAATTTGGAGTTTAGTCGGGTTTCAGGTCAGTTTGTGTGAAGTGCAGTCGCTGTCGGTGAAGATTGTATATTTTTGGTACTTGTGCAAACAGTGGCAAACTGACGGGTTATTGAAGTTTGTATATCAGTGGAACTTGAGAAGACAGTGAAGTGTATTAAGTGTAATTACTGTCAGTGAAGATTATTTTCAGTACTTGTGTAATAAGTGAAGTGTTAGCAAGCATTAAGTGTAATAACTGTGAAGTGTTCTTAAACATTAAGTGTAACTGCAATCTATAAAGTGTGTATAGCTCCAGTGCTTGTGAGAACAGTGAAGTTGAAAAGGATTAAGTGGAATTATTTGGAAAATAAAGACAGTGAACTTTAAGGAGCTACTGTTTATTTTCACCTCAGCTGATCTTGTGTACTGCACACCTAAAGGCTGACCATAAGAAGAACAGCTCACTGGGCAACGTCCTTCCTATACTATACTACTGCTGTTGGAGCCTGTGGCAGTGTGGGACCGGGACGAAACACTGGTGTCAGGAGTGAGGATTATTATATCAGGGCTGCAGTGAGTCTAATCTTTGACATGGAGCAAGAAGGTGTCTAGACAAGAGGCCAAGCTAGGCAGGAAGAGGGATCACTGGGTGGAATTATGAAAGTATTACAAACACTACAAGCACATATAGAGGCACAGAGTGAAAAATTAGAGGCACAGAGTGAAGGACAGAAACAACTCCAAGCACAGAACGAAGGACAGAAAAAGCCCGAAGAACAATTACAGGCACAGAAGAAAGAAATCAAAGACCAATTGCAGGCACAGAACGAAGAACAGAAAGAACGATATGAACAGCTTCAGGAGGCACTACAGGAGCAACAGGGAATTACAACTGACCATGCAAGGACAGCCAGATGCATTCATCGGGGAAATCAAGGAAGAACAGCAACAGCTTAAGGAGGAAGTAGATGCCAAGCTAGAGCAGCAGAAGTATGAAGTAAGCAATAATGTGACAGAGTGTAAACAGCATGTAGATGAACAATTGAAGACAGTTAATGAGGAAATAGTGACGGAGTGCAGACAGCATGTAGATAACCAGTTGAAGCATGTAGTCAATCATGAGAAGATAATTAGTGAGAAAATTGAGGCTGTAGAGAAATATTGCACTGCTGAGCCTCAGGTTAGTGTACAGGGAGCGCATGGAGGGAATGGACAGTGTATGGTGAATCTTGACGGATCCTGGGCATCTGAAGATGGCATTACAGGGCTGAATAATCAGAATACAGAAGTTGTAAGTCCTGGACTTAATTATGATGCCTCAGTTATTAAGCCCCAAACCAGTGAAGTGCATGGCTATAATGGGAATCCAGTTAAGAAGAAACCTCAAGAAAGTGATGGTAGTGTATCTTGGGAAGCTTACCGTGCACAGTTTGAGCTACTTGTGGATCAGAATGGTTGGGATGATAAGAAGAGGGCTGCAGAAGAACCACCACCGAAGAAATGCAGAAGAACCTTGATGAATAGTGTGCAAGAAAAGAGAGGAACAGACAGCAAGGAGTGTAGTAGGAATGGGAATCATAAGAAGAAATACAGCTGTACTGTAGTGATGGGTCCGGCGTCGGATGAAGAGGACGTGGGGAGGATGCAGATGGAGAGTGCAGATTTGCAACCAGTGCTGGAGTGGCTGCAGTGGAGTGCAGTGCGACCATCATGGGGAGGAGTTTCCAGGTTGGGCCCTCTGACCGGAAGCTGCCAGAGTCAGTTGTACCTTCTTCGTTGCAACGGACTACTGGAGCGTCAGTGGGAGACAGCCGATGGCCTCAACAAGTATTGGCAACTGGTGGTTCCGAAGAAGATGAGGTCAGAGATCTTGGATAAGTCCCACAACATGATCACTAGTGGGCACCTGGGAGTGAAGGAAACTTTAAGCCGGCTGCGACAGAGGTTCTACTTGATTGGCATGCGTCAGGATGTTGAAGGGTGGTGTCGGGCCTGTGATGTGTGCTGTGCCAAGAAGGGATCCAAGAAACGTGGTTGCGCCCCTCTTCAGCTGTACCAAGTGGGTGCACCGATGGAAAGAGTCAGGGTTGACATTGCTGGACCTTTGCCACTCACTGAGAGAGGAAACTGGTATATATATGTCGCCATGGATTACTTCACAAAGTGGCCAGAAGCCTATGCCATCCCTGATCAAGAGGCTGCGACTGTTGCTCAGGTGTTGGTTGATCAGTTTTCCTGTTGTTTCGGGATGCCACAAGAGGTACATTCAGACCAGGGTAGAAACTTCGAGTCTGCTGTTTTCCGTGAGTGCTGCAAGTTATTGGGGATCAAGAAGACCAGGACGACCCCCCTAAGGCCGCAGTCAGATGGGATGGTGGATAAATTCAACTGGACCCTCGGGCAAGAACTGGCCAAGTACTGCATTGATGGACAAACAGACTGGGACCAGAAATTATCTGCTTTGCTGATGGCATATCGGTCTGCATCCCACGAGTCTACTGGCTACACTCCTGCAAAACTGTGTTGGGTCACGAGTTACGTTTACCTGTCGACTTGTTAATGGAAAGACCACCTGGAGAAGAGCTGCCTACAGACATCACTGGCTATGTGAAGCACCTTCAGGAAAAGCTGGCTGAGGTACATCATCAAGTGCGAGGAGCCCTCAAGTTTTCAGGAGAAGTGATGAAGTGCAAGTATGATGCCAAGGCAAGTGAAGTGAGCTTCAAGGATGGTGATCAAGTCTGGTTATACAATCCTCAGCGTAAGAAGGGACAGTCACCAAAGTTGCAGAGCCCATGGGACGGGCCTTACACTGTGTTGGACCGCCTATCGGACGTAACATATCGGATTCAGGGAGGCAGGAAGTCTCGCCCAAAGGTGGTACACGTGAATCGTCTGTGGCAGTACCATGGGCCAGGACAATACAGCTGGGATGTCTCTGAGGAATTGTCCTCACCTGCAGCCGAGGATGTTGAGGACCAAGGAGCTGAAGTGCACGAAGATGGTGACAGTTTCCCGAGGGAAGAATTGAATCAAGAAGAGGACCAAGACCTTCCTGGAGGAGTGGACTATGTGGAGGAACAAGGACATCCTCGGAAGCGGCATAGAAGAAGACCTGATAAGTTGAAAGATTATCTTGTGTTTAGTTAGATGTTTCATTAGAATTAGGGTTTATGTTTGTGTTTGTGTATACTGTGTAGTTTTGTCGGGACGACAAAGAACGTGGGAGGGGGTAGTGCTATGAAGGGGGTTTTACCAGTTAGGTTGTCTCGTACCTTCCAGTCGTTTCTGGTACTGTAAGTTTCGGTATGAGTCGTCAGAGTTGCCAATTTGCCTGGTGTTTGTGAGCATAGTTATTTCGTAAGTTATGCATTAATTTAATGTGCTTTTTCTCAGTAATATTTTATTTAAGTAATTGTTTGTTAAATTATGTAATTTAAGTTCGTATGGTTAATGATTTAGAGTATTATGTAATGTATAGAACCCTAGAATGTTTTGATATATCGTGGTTGGTAACTGTTGTTGCTAGGGGCTGATGCAAGACAGTATGTCCTAGAATGTTGGAGATGTAGAAGTTTCGAGAGTAATGCAAGCTTATATAAGGATGGGGAAGAGACTAGTCAGTTAGTCAGTCAGTTTGGAGTTTAGTCGGGTTTCAGGTCAGTTTGTGTGAAGTGCAGTCGCTGTCAGTGAAGATTGTATATTTTTGGTACTTGTGCAAACAGTGGGAAACTGATGGGTTATTGAAGTTTGTATATCAGTGGAACTTGAGAAGACAGTGAAGTGTATTCAGTGTAATTACTGTCAGTGAAGATTATTTTCAGTACTTGTGTAATAAGTGAAGTGTTAGCAAGCATTAAGTGTACTAACTGTGAAGTGTTGTTAAACATTAAGTGTAACTGCAATCTATAAAGTGTGTATAGCTCCAGTGCTTGTGAGAACAGTGAAGTTGAAAAGCATTAAGTGGAATTATTTGGAAAATAAAGACAGTGAACTTTAAGGAGCTACTGTTTATTTTCGCCTCAGCTGATCTTGTGTACTGCACAGGTAAAGGCTGACCATAAGAAGAACAGCTCACTGGGCAACGTCCTTCCTATACTGTACTACTGCTGTTGGAGGCTGTGGCAGTGTGGGACCGGGATGAAACACTGGTGTCAGGAGTGAGGATTATTATATCAGGGCTGCAGTGAGTCTAATCTTTGACATGGAGCAAGAAGGTGTCTAGACAAGAGGCCAAGCTAGGCAAGAAGAGGGATCACTGGGTGGAATTATGAAACTATTACAAACACTACAAGCACATATAGAGGCACAGAGTGAAAAATTAGAGGCACAGAGTGAATGACAGAAACAACTCCAAGCACAATTTCAAGCACAGAACGAAGGACAGAAAAAGCTCGAAGAACAATTACAGGCACAGAAGAAAGAAATCAAAGACCAATTGCAGGCACAGAACGAAGAACAGAAAGAACGATATGAACAGCTTCAGGAGGCACTACAGGAGCAACAGAGGGAATTACAACTGACCATGCAAGGACAGCCAGATGCATTCATCGGGGAAATCAAGGAAGAACAGCAACAGCTTAAGGAGGAAGTAGATGCCAAGCTAGAGCAGCAGAAGTATGAAGTAAGCAATAATGTGACAGTGTGTAAACAGCATGTAGATGAACAACTGAAGACAGGTAATGAGGAAATAGTGATGGAGTGCAGACAGCATGTAGATAACCAGTTGAAGCATGTGGTCAATCATGAGAAGATAATTAGTGAGAAAATTGAGGCTGTAGAGAAATATTGCACTGCTGACCCTCAGGTTAGTGTACAGGGAGCGCATGGAGGGAATGGACAGTATATGGTGAATCTTGACGGATCCTGGGCATCTGAAGATGGCATTACAGGGCTGAATAATCAGAATACAGAAGTTGTAAGTCCTGGACTTAATTATGATGCCTCAGTTATTAAGCCCCAAACCAGTGAAGTGCATGGCTGTAATGGGAATCCAGTTAAGAAGAAACCTCAAGAAAGTGATGGTAGTTTATCTTGGGAAACTTACCGTGCACAGTTTGAGTTACTTGTGGATCAGAATGGTTGGGATGATAAGAGGGCTGCAGAAGAACCAACACCGAAGAAATGCAGAAGAACCTTGATGAATAGTGTGCAAGAAAAGAGAGGAACAGACAGCAAGGAGTGTAGTAGGAATGGGAATCATAAGAAGAAATACAGCTGTACTGTAGTGATGGGTCCGGCGTCGGATGAAGAGGACGTGGGGAGGATGCAGATGGAGAGTGCAGATTTGCAACCAGTGCTGGAGTGGCTGCAGCGGAGTGCAGTGCGACCATCATGGGGAGGAGTTTCCAGGTTGGGCCCTCTGACTGGAAGCTGCCGGAGTCAGTGGGACCTTCTTCGTTGCAACGGACTACTGGAGCGTCAGTGGGAGACAGCCGATGGCCTCAACAAGTATTGGCAACTGGTGTTTCCGAAGAAGATGAGGTCAGAGATCTTGGATAAGTCCCACAACATGATCATTAGTGGGCACCTGGGAGTGAAGGAAACTTTAAGCTGGTTGTGACAGAGGTTCTACTGGATTGGCATGCGTCAGGATGTTGAAGAGTGGTGTCGGGCCTGTGATGTGTGCTGTGCAAAGAAGGGATCCAAGAAACGTGGTTGCGCCCCTCTTCAGCTGTACCAAGTGGGTGCACCGATGGAAAGAGTCGCGGTGGACATTGCTGGACATTTGCCACTCACTGAGAGAGGAAACAGGTATATATGTGTCGCCATGGACTACTTCAAAAAGTGGCCAGAAGCCTATGCCATCCCCGATCAAGAGGCTGCGACTGTTGCTCAGGTGTTGGTTGATCAGTTTTTCTGTCGTTTTGGTATGCCACAAGAGCTACATTCAGACCAGGGTAGAAACTTTGAGTCTGCTGTTTTCCGTGAGTGCTGCAAGTTATTGGGGATCAAGAAGACCAGGACAACCCCCCTAAGGCGACAATCAGATGGGATGGTGGAGAAATTCAACTGGACCCTGGGGCAAGAACTGGCCAAGTACTGCATTGATGGACAAACAGACTGGGACCAGAAATTATCCGCTTTGCTGATGGCATATCGGTCTGCATCCCACGAGCCTACTGGCTACACTCCTGCAAAACTGATGTTGGACCACGAGTTACGTTTACCTGTCGACTTGTTAATGGAAAGACCACCTGGAGAAGAGCTGCCTACAGACATCACTGGCTATGTGAAGCACCTTCAGGAAAAGCCGGCTGAGGTCCATCATCAAGTGCGAGGAGCCCTCAGGTTTTCAGAAGAAGTGATGAAGTGCAAGTATGATGCCAAGGCAAGTGAAGTGAGCTTCAAGGATGGTGATCAAGTCTGGTTATACAATCCTCAGCGTAAGAAGGGACAGTCACCAAAGCTGCAGAGCCCATGGGACGGGCCTTACACTGTGTTGGACCGCCTATCGGACGTAACGTATCGGATTCAGGGAGGCAGGAAGTCTCGCCCAAAGGTGGTACACGTGAATCGTCTTTGGCAGTACCATGGGCAGGACAATACAGCTGGGATGTCTCTGAGGAATTGTCCTCACCTGCAGCCGAGGATGTTGAGGACCAAGGAGCTGAAGTGCATGAAGATGGTGACAGTTTCGCGAGGGAAGAATTGAATCAAGATGAGGACCAAGACCTTCCTGGAGGAGTGGACTATGTGGAGGAACAAGGACATCCTCGGAAGCGGCATAGAAGAAGACCTGATAAGTTGAAAGATTATCTTGTGTATAGTTAGATGTTTCATTAGAATTAGGGTTTATGTTTATGTTTGTGTATACTGTGTAGTTTTGTCGGGACGACAAAGAACGTGGGAGGGGGTAGTGTTATGAACGGGGTTTTACCAGTTAGGTAGTCTCGTCCCTTCGAGTCGTTTCTGGTACTGTAAGTTTCGGTATGAGTCGTCAGAGTTGCCAATTTGCCTGGTGTTTGTGAGCATAGTTATTTCGTAAGTTATGCATTAATTTAATGTGCTTTTTCTCAGTAATATTTTATTTAAGTAATTGATCGTTAAATTATGTAATTTAAGTTCGTATGGTTAATGATTTAGAGAATTATGTAATGTATAGAACTCTAGAATGTTTTGATGTCTCGTGGTTGGTAACTGTTGTTGCTAGGGGCTGATGCAAGACAGTATGTCCTAGAATGTTGGAGAAATAGAAGTTTCCAGAGTAATGCAAGCTTATATAAGGATGGGGAAGAGACTAGTCAGTTAGTCAGTCAATTTGGAGTTTAGTCGGGTTTCAGGTCAGTTTGTGTGAAGTGCAGTCGCTGTCAGTGAAGATTGTATATTTTTGGTACTTGTGCAAACAGTGGCAAACTGACGGGTTATTGAAGTTTGTATATCAGTGGAACTTGAGAAGACAGTGAAGTGTATTCAGTGTAATTACTGTCAGTGAAGATTATTTTCAGTACTTGTGTAATAAGTGAAATGTTAGCAAGCATTAAGTGTAATAACTGTGAAGTGTTCTTAAACATTAAGTGTAACTGCAATCTATAAAGTGTGTACAGCTCCAGTGCTTGTGAGAAAAGTGAAGTTGAAAAGCATTAAGTGGAATTATTTGGAAAAAAAAGACAGTGAACTTTAAGGAGCTAGTGTTTATTTTCGCCTCAGCTGATCTTGTGTACTGCACAGGTAAAGGCTGACCATAAGAAGAACAACTCACTGGGCAACGTCCTTCCTGTACTGTACTACTGCTGTTGGAGCCTGTGGCAGTGTGGGACCGGGACGTAACAGTATTTATTTACAGCAGTTTGATATTTGAGCGATGGCTACACAGTGAATTACGAGAACGTGTTGGAGCCCCTATACACACTTCTCTGTGATTAATAATATCTTAGAGTACCACTGATCAAAGGAAAATACAGTATTAACTTTCAGTGTTCCTAAGGAACAAGTAGGTATATTACTCATTACCAATATTTATATACCTTGGTGAACGTGTTAGTGTCTGATATAGCTCTCAAATATTCTCGGTCACAGTATTACTAAGCACAAACTCCTATCCGACGATATCAGTTTAGCTAGCCTCGTATAATTAACAGTACACAGCATACATGTGTCGGTATAATGTAAGGTTAAATGCCGAAAATATCCGTTGTCTCTATTTCGTCATTTCACATTTTTCTTACCTAGATATTCCCACCCTCCTCTTCATTAAATAGTTACTATATCGTGAACTACATAGACATAAGTGATGGTTGGCAAAAATAAAATAAAAATAAAATAAAATAAAATAGCACTGATGCCCAGCAGCAATACGTATGGGTGCTATGACAGGCATGAGGATATATGATTGTTAAAGGTATCCCTCCTTTCCACACCATAGTGAGACGAGAAGGGAAGAAGAATTCATGGGAACAATTTGTGGTGTGAAGAGGTATGCTGAGCATGGCTTTTAGCCCCCTCCAATTCGACTGGAGCAATCTCCTCATAGTAGACATCCTATGAAATTAAAGCAAACAACACTGTATCATATCGAAATCCAAACATTTAATAGGCGTTTATAGTTTCTACACGAACATCACAATATGCAAGGTGGTCAGGTTATATCTGTTGTCAAACTGATGGTGATGCGGCGAGGTGCACAGACATGGGCAAATGGAGGAAGGGTGAATGGCTGCGGGTTTAGGGTAGCGAGTTTGATCCCTGGTTGACCTAATAGAGCATTGCAACCTACCTAAGCTGTTTTTTATATTCCAAATACTTTTGGATCGTTGCCCATAATCTACACAAACAAAACATCCGTTTATGTAGACAGTGGACCTAGCGTATATATAACGAAAAATGTGTTTAAATGCAGAATGCCTGCAATGACCACGCTGGGGGTAATTTACCCGGGGTTGAGAACCCCTACACACGGGTGGAACACTACAAGTAGCGTGCTACCAGATTCATAGTGTGGGCATTCGCTGCTGTCAGTATCACTTTGCAATGAAGTAGTTAAACTGCATCAAGTATTCGGTTATGAATCATGATACTAGGGGAATAGTTAAGGTAGGTCCTTTAGCTGAGCAGGCAATTTATCTATCTATCTATTGCCAGACGCCTCAATCCCGTTTGGGGTGGCCACAAACAAATCGCCTCCAAGTCGCCCTGTCCCCCGCCATTTCACTGCCCTGCTCCCAACTCACACCCCCCTCTCTCATATACCTCTCCACCCCATCCCTCCATCTCATCCTCGGCCTCCCCCTCCCTCTTCCCCCCTCCACCTCACTCACATAACTCTCTTCGTCAGTCTTTCACCCTCCATCCTCTCCACATGGCCAAACCACCTCAGTGTGTTCCTCATAACGCTTCCTATCACATCCACATCGACACCACAACGCTCCTTTATATCCTCATTCGTCAGCCTGTCTCTCCACGTGACTCCACAGGCTCCTCTTAAATAACTCATTTCCACTGCTCTCACTCTTGACTTGTGTCCTTCCAACAATGTCCAAGCTTCACTTCCGTACGTTAGAGTTGGTATCACAATACTGTCATGTAGTATCTTTTTCACTTCCATGCTCACTTCCCTGTTTCTTATCACTGCTTTCAAGGAACCAGCAACCTTTCTTCCCTGCTGTACCCTTTCAAGCACTTCACCCTCCAAACCTCCATCCTTACTCATCACACTACCCAAATACTTAAACGTACTCACATTTTCCAATTCCTCACCGTCCAACCTCGCTGTACATTCACTAACTTCACCTCTCTCAAAGACCATCACTTTACTCTTCCCTACATTCACCTTTAGGTTCCGTTTCTTACACACTCTCTCAAACTCATCCACCAAGCCTTGCAGCTCCCATTTGTCTTCACTCAACAACACAGTATCATCTGCAAACAACAGTACAGGGAGTTTCCAAACACTATCCCCTCTCACCAGGGCCACTCCAACATCCACTACCCTACCTTGTACCTCTTTTATTACCCCATCCATGTACAGATTGAACAACCATGGAGACATGACACATCCCTGTTTCAAACCAACTTTCAAAGAGAAAAATTCACTTAGTTCACTATCCACACGCACTGCAGCCTTCGCACCATCGTACATACTCTTCACAGCATTCAACAACTTCCCATCTACTCCATATATTCTTAACACTTTCCACAATCCTTGTCTATCCACCCTGTCATATGCTTTCTCCAAATCCATGAAAGCCGCATAAAACTTCTTTCCCTTCTCTAGAAACTTTTCCACTAAAGATCTAAGAATGAATATCTGATCTACACAACCTCTTCCCTTCCTAAAGCCTCCGTGTTCTTCTCCAACTAATTTCTCTGTTCTTTCTCTAACTCTGTCTGTAAGTATCCTACCATACACTTTTCCTATTATATTAAGAAGACAAATGCCCCTATGATTACCACACACTTCTTTTTCCCCTTTTCCTTTGTACAAGGGAATAATTATACCTGACTTCCAATCCTCCGGGACTCTACCTTCCTCCCAGGCCAATCTGCACATCTTCCACATCCATTCTACTACTATCTCTCCCCCATGCTTCAGCATTTCACCACACACTCCATCAATTCCTGGGGCTTTCCCCGATTTAACTTTCTTCATTGCTTCCACAACTTCTATCCTACTGATTTCTTCCTCTCTTCTCACCTCCCTCCTTCTCCCAGCCATTCCCCAGCCACTTATATTCGCATTACTTCCATCCTCTACGTTCAACAATTCCTTAAAGTGTTCTCTCCATCTGCTCACTTTTTCTCCCTTCTCCACTAGTAATCTACCATTTTTATCTTTCACTCCCCTGCTAACTTCACTTCCACCCTGTCTTACTCTTTTCACTTCTCTCCAGAACATTTTCTTACGGTCCCTCCACTTTACACTCAAATTCCTTCCAAATTCCTCTCTCTTATTTAAATTTAACTTTCTGTAACCAAAATGAATTACTTATAAATGACATCGTACTGAGGGAATATTATAAGACTTGCAAAAATGATTTACAAAATATGCATTGCTAGTGACGTTGAACTGGAATGGCCAATCTTCTATCACTTATATATTACACTAATTTTCAGAGCGCGTGTAATTACCTAACGTCTCATATTAGCCCATTTCGTAGGGAATCTTCGCATCTCGATAGATACCGACACCAATTGGACAATGTGCCTCGGACAGGTTCCGCTGCTTCAAAGGTCAGAATTGTTTGAAACTAACCCCCGAAACACCTTTCTCAATGCTAACACAAAAGCATAAGTTAATGGGTACTCATTACTACGTGTTATTCCTACTACTGTATAACTGTAATTTCAGCTTGCTTATTTAGTACACTGACATCATCTGTATACATTACCTCTTGCCACGTAGTTAATATTCAGTTAATAAATAAGAGACAAAACATTGGTTCCGATACTGAATGCTTCAGCCAATCACGTGCATCCTTACAAAGGTTGTAGATTCTGAGTGATCCATTGAAAAATTATGAGTGTTTACTACGGAGCAGCTGCCAGATATCGCCACACACTAAGCATATTTGGTTGTACTTTCTTCTTGGCCAACTGTACATGGTATTGTTATGGGTACACAAGAAGGGTGTGCTAGATCATTGTTTACTTTGAGTATAGCGATGACTGTTGTACATTTACAAATACTACAGAGTGCGTAAGAAAAGTAGTTGATATTTGTCAGTGCCTGGATGAAGTGTGGTCTTAAATATTTCGGGTGCAGAATGTTCATATCATCCACCCTTGTGCTTGTGGCAGGGGGTATTGTTTTTCAGACGCAGTGCACCTTGGTGTGAAGTGAGCTGTGCCACCTGTTGTTCATTAATATGTTTGCTCGTTCTCTGTATAAGGGAATGAGTTTAGTATTGGAAGTGATATTGAAATGCGTCTTGGAAGAATATGTTTGTGATCTGGAATGGTGTTTTATAAAAACTGAGAGGGATCTGTAGTGACTGAGTGTCGTTACAATTGTCTTCTAGTTTTCCGCGTTCTTTGTTCTGATTTTGTTGTTTACTTGTTGGACTTCTGTAATGGTGTCTTGTGTGTGTGGGAGGGGGGAATTATGTTTGAGTCTGTCTTTCGATGCGAGCAATCTCTAGTGCTATGTTTGTATCGTTGTCTTCTGTTTCCTCGTGGAATGTGGTGTTTGTCTGGAGAATGTATGACAGTTACTTATTATATATATATATATATATATATATATATATATATATATATATTTGTCAATGCTGAATGCTGTGCTTTTGTGTGTGTGTGTGTGTGTGTGTGTGTGTTTGTGTGTGTGTGTGTGTGTGTGTGTGTGTGTGTGTGTGTGTGTGTGTGTGTGTGTGTGTGTGTGTGTGTGTGTGTTGAAATGTTGTTCCAATACGTCGGTAAGCTTAGCTCAGTCATTCTCGCGGGTTTGTATTATGATTGTTCTGATCAAGAACACATTCCTAAAGTCAATATGACTGGTAAGTGACCCGCAAGAGAGCTGTGGTACTCTTAGCCCGGTGTTGTAATATGAAAGGGTAAGTGAACAGAATGTGATTTCTGGGAAAGAGAAGGAATGTTTTGCTTGATATATAGTGTAAATGTGTTCTGAAGTGTCACCTCGCATGCCGTTGAATGGTGTTGCACTGTAGAGAAGTCGTAAGTTTCTTTGGTTGTGTACCAGTCCCCAGCAGTGATAGGTGTCAGTGGTACGAGGGGGAGCTGAGGTTTGTATTGTACTGTCATGGCCTGGAAGGTGTTTGTTTGTAGGCCTAATCAGTTTTGTCTCTGAATGATTGCATTTTTTTGTGTGTGGTTTCATCTGGAAAATATGATTAAGTTGCCTTTGTTGTATGCTTGCAGAAGACAGATTACATGGATGTGATGAGCCCTGCTCTATACTCAACTGTTCTCTTTGTGCAGCTGTGTGATTATATCAGTGTTTTAGGTTTTCTGTGTGTCTGAGAGCTTTATTTCTGATAGGAGTTTAATATTATTTTGTGGTTGATAAAGTTTTTCACTTTGTTTTGCGTGAACTAGAGAGCTACAACATTTAATTGCAAGGTCTTTAATTTGCTGTTGGAGGTGGTGTTCGTCCAGTATGAATCCGTGTTGCAGGTGTTGTTTTTGTGTGATGGAGCCAAGTTGTGGCAGCAATTTTGAGTATGGGGGAATGGGGGGGAATTGATTGATGTGGTAGAAATGTTTGTTGATGTGTTGTACCTGTCACATACTGTAGCTTTGTGCTGTAATATTGTCTTCTATTTGTGAGTGCAGTGCATGTGAGGTGAAGTCATTCTTTGAATTAGTTAAACCAGACAGATACACGTGTTTGTTTAATTCTTGTGATGTGCAGGGAGCAAACTGGGCATATGTTTCATGTACGGAGCCCAGGATTGCTCTTGATGTCTCCAGGAATTTGAAGATGATAGTGACTGTCGGAGAGTCACTTCCCCTGTGTTTAAAATGGCACAGGGAGAAGTCACCTCCACACAAAGATGGCATCCCGGCGAGCCGACTAGTGTCTTCCCCTTGAGACAGTTAGGAATTTAATCAGTTAAGTATTTAATATTTTCGAAAAATGCCTGCCAGTAAGTCTGTGAAAATTAACTGTAATTACATATAGTTGAAATAAATTCTTTGTCGTAAAAAGTCAATAAAATACTTATTTTTTTTTACACATATATTACTGCTCATGACAAACACGAGGAATTCTACACCACAATGACCGGAGAACTAATATTTGCAAAATATGTACAACGACCTGCTTGTTGCGACATTCACTCCTTAACCCTTAGCCGCCGACGGGTTCCCGGCCGCCGCACACGCCTCCCTACGAGCGATTTCCGAGATTTTGGGAAAAATACTCTTACTTCAAACCCTTATATCTGACAAAATATAATAGCTAGAGATTCAAATAAAAGTTCATAAGACTCATCAACTCTTCCTCTTTCCAATAAGGGTATCCCGAGGTCTCTAGGTGATCCAGTCGATGAGTAAGGATGAGTTGAAGACGAGTGGTTTTTCATGTTTTGGCACGCTGCTTCAAGCGCGCGCCACTGGCTGCGGCTTTGGCCCAGCCGGTTAGTGTTGGCAGCACTGCCTGGAGTGGTGATTGAAACACTGCCCGTGCGCCCTTGGAAGGAATGCGGAAGATCCCACTCGTTTTTTTCTACTCCTCCTTACCGCCGTGAAAATGAGTCATCACCCGCTTCATGTGGCTCACCCAAGGATTTACCACCCGCTCCATAATGCCTCTAGGCTATGCCCCGTAGGTGTGTGGGAAAGGAATTATCTCGTCGTTTTTCTGTACTCATTTCTTCCGTAAGGTATTTCTCCTTTACCTCGTTTTTCTGTTCTCACTTCTTCCATAAATAATCATATTTCTCCTTTACTATGACACCTAGAACTGCACTGTACATCACCATTACACGTAATTACACTTTGACAAGTAAATGTTGTTGCTCTTTCACGCATTATCGTAGAGTATGGGGTAATTATTTGTACTATAAATCATACTGCTTTGTACTAATCAAGGTTATAGTGAAAATCATATTAATGTTTCACACAACTAACATTATTTGTACTTCACATCACAGATTCACTGATGTTCATATTTGGCATAATCTCCCTGAGTACTGAGTGAATTAATTTAGGTATACCCAAGCAGGTATTGTTCTTTTTTTGGCCGCTCACGAGAGGTTTTCTTTTAGGTAACACGTAGGCAAACGCAATGTATTCCCAATAATTTTCAAACCAATATCCAATACACAGTATCAATTTTTGTATTGCACTTACTGTAAATCACTTATTTGCACTTGTTGGACTTATTATAAACGACTTACATCTTAGCACTTACTATACTTCACTCATACTATCACACTTTTCACTCATTTATGAAAATACACAAACTTGTGCATTGTTGTAAATTATTTACACTTCCCCACACACCTGCTCAGTACTCACGCTTAGAGTGATACTCTGAGCAGCATTTGGGGCATAGAGGGACCTTGCATTCTTCACATTGGTGCGAGGTCTCTTTTCGTGCTGGGGGACGGCGTTTGGTTGTGCGGCAGACGTGGCACCACCTGTATGCAAGACGACCTACTGCTGTTCTCCCAATCTCCACAATCTTGTGCCGACGGAAATACTCAGCACAGCTGAGCCTGTCCGCTGGAGCTGCTGTCCCCTGCCTAGCACCTGTCACCTGAGCAGTTGAATATTGCTCAAGGACTTCGCGTGCAAGCTCTCTCTCAAACTCTCGTAAAGAGAGAGGTTTCCTGACAAGCTCCTTAAACAGTATGAAACAGTTCAGGACGGCGATATCAATAAGGTGTAAGAATGCCTTCTTGTACCGCCTGCAGGACTTACGTAGGCAATTGACCACCAATTTGCATGTCTGATTTATCAACCAGACGCATGTTGATAGTGTAATCGTTGACTGCATCTGGCTTTACCACGGGTTCTCTGGTCTTGAAGTCTGTTTTACCAGTTTCCTCCAGCACATCCTTATGAACTGTAGACAACATGTTAACCGTCTCTTGTCATGCCAGAGAAGGGCTAACATGTTCCCACATTTCTTTGTCAGAAGGGCTCCTTTCTCAGTATTTGCCGGAAATACTGGGACATTCTTTCTGTTGGCCCTAACAGTTCCACAGGACCCAGTACCATGATCAAGCAAATACTTTGTTAAAGCCGGGGGTGTGTAATAATTATCGGTATACAGAATGCGTTGCCTGATGTAATACCTTTCCATCAGCTCTTTCACTACTGATTCAGAGAATCCATGAGGATCATTGCTACGTATATCAACATCTGTTGCCGAGTAAACTATTACATCCAGCACATACCCAGTTTTACAGTCACAAAGCACAAAGAATTTGAGGTCAAATCTGTGATGCTTTGATGGCACATACTGAATAAATGCAAGCCTGCCCCTGAATAACACCAGCGACTCGTCAATAACCACTTTCTGGAACAGACGGAGAACCCTGGAGAATGACTCTTTCAGCATTGTCAGGATTGGTCTTATTATCCATAACCTGTCGTTCGGTGCAGGCCCAAAATATCGATTGAAATTTAGGAACCTCAGGATTGCCAGGTACCTATCACGGGCCATGTACTTCCCGAAGACAGGTGTGCCAACGAGTTCATCCACCGAACAGTAGTCGTGGAGCACATGTTTTTTTACGTGCATCATCAGCATGGTCAGGGCAAGCCACACAAAAATCTCCCCCACCTCAACAGGTATCCATTCACGCATGTGCATGCTGTCGCTTGTAGGTACGTCCAGCCAATTCACGCACATGGCCTGGTGGAAATTTATTTCATCTACCAGGTACTGCATAATTGCAGTCGTGAAAATTGCCTTGAATAGACTGCTAATAGTCCAAGGCCTGGGGGAAAGTGCATCCTCCTGCACACCTGCACCTTCCTCATCAAATGCCGGCACAGACGACTCAAAGCCGGCACCATCCTCCCACACAAATGTATCCACTCTACCCACACATGGTAGAGCAGGCCGTCTGGCAGTTGCACTGTGTTTTCCCATCACTCGTGCACGACAACGTGCACGGCCATGGGCAGGGGAGAGGGGAGGAGAGGGAGAGGGAAAGGGAGAGGGAGAGGTGGGGGAGGTGGGGGAGTAAGCTGGTGATGACTCACCTGATGTGGAATTTTCCATAGAAGATGCTCGGCGCTGCGTATCACCACGTGGCTCCTGTCTAGGCAATACTACTCCTGAAGTGCCTGGTTGAGGCGATTCTGCCCTTGAAGTGGTAGGCTGAGGTGTGGGGGAGCGGTGGAGGAAGATACGTCGGCGAGCAGGCGGGGAGAGTGTGGGGGAAATGGCTCTGTGGCGTTTTTTCCACAGATGTCCGCTAGGTCCACAGCCACTTTCCCGATCTCCTGGGTCATCTAGCGCCTCCTCATCACCAAAATCATCACTCTCGTGGGCTGTCCCTTCCTCCTGTAAAAGTTGGAGAGCCCTCTCTGGCGTCGGAGAGCAAGTAGGGGATGGAGGGTGAGAGAGCTCGCTCTCTACGTGGTAGCTCTCTTTAACCTCAGGCGACGTACTTTCACTAAATGTCCTAGATGACACAGTTTCGTCTAAGGCACGTCCTATGACACTATCACTAAGCCCTTTCACTGGCACAAAGAGCATGACTTTAGTGGGGGTCGATGAGGCGATCGCCCTTCACGCGGTGAAGCGGAATCGGACGACGTCGAGGAAGATGACATGGCTCCTCTTGCTGCCACTGCTGAGTACAGACTGAACTGCACAACCACGGGTTACCTGTAGGTCCTACCTACCCTGTAGGAGTCATAGAAAATGGTCCTGCGCTCAAACAGTGGCGGGAAGGTGAGTGCAGTACAGCAAGTCAACCGGCAGCCCTGCACGCCCTGAATCCTGTCGTGCATACACGTCAATCGGCGGATAAGGGTTAAGCACGAATACCCACTCTATTATAAAGATATCACAAACATTAATTGTTATGCTGCCACATGATAGGTAGCCGTAAATTGAACTGAACTGAATAATTAAAAATAACATGGCGGTGCAACTGCTACTTCATATAGTGCCGAAAAAATACATATATATACACATTCATACAAATACTTACATAATTATATATACACAGCAGTTCGCAGGACATGGTAATGACCATAAAAAACAATAAAATCTGAAAAAAAAAAATCACTGGACTATGAGAGATGGAGGAAGCCCGCCTCTCTCAAGAAATTAAAAACTTCAGATGGAAAGAAAGAGGCTCCCCCAAGCATGGAGAAAAGACAGTAGACGCCATTCTCCCCCCAGGGGCAATGGAGGAACCTCCGACGCATGTCCCCCAGACTCGGACATTCGACCAGCAAGTGCCGGATAGTAAGGGGGACCAGGCAGTCATCACAATATGTATGGTTCAAACCACACGCCAGGAACCCAAGAGTTAACTGGGAGTGCCCAATATGCAGTCTGCTCACAGAAGTTCCCAACCATCTAGGCACTGAGGGGAGGACCCTATTGATAACCACTCTTTCGGTAACCTCCCTTAGTATATTATCACAAACAACATCCCACCTTGTATGCAACAAGACTGAACTGCAAACTTGATAAAAGGAGTCAAATCTGGGGCTAGAAGCAGGTAATCAGCAAGGGGTCGACGAGAAGCAGCAGCATTGGTCAGTGCATCAGCCCTCTCGTTATCAGTCACACCAACATGAGCAGGGACCCAACGAAACCCAACGAGTTTACCCCGCCGCTCAATCAGGTAAAGCCACTCTAAAATGGCAAGGACCAATGGGTGAGTAGGGTTAAAACCCTCAAGAACCAAAAGAGCACTTTGAGATTCACTAAAAACTGTAACAGAGATGTTTTGATGAATTAAAATCAATTTTGGAGCTAAAATGATAGCAATTTTGCAGTAAAAATAGATGCATTGACAGGAAGACTCCCATCTCATACAAAACTTGGAAATACCACCCCAAACCCAACGCCAGCATCTGACTTCGAGGCATCCAAGTAAACAGGAATATTGCCGCTGTGGAGAGACATATGGTCCAAAAACAACTGACGAAGTGCTTGAAAAGGGACAGAGGACTTGAAGCCCATAAAAACCCTGCAGGAACGCACCTCTGGGAGCAACTACGGAGCAATCCTCGGAACCCTAAAGGGCAGACAGGCCATATGGAAGGACAAAACTCCCCCATAATCTGCCTAACCCTGTACCGAAAAGGGCATGGAGCACAAGGATGCGAATCATAATAATTAAAAAATGAGTGATTAGATACACAAACTGGTGTGAGCGAGTCTGGCATGCGTCTCAAGCGGTTCCAGCACCGTATGATGAAGGAATTGCGTTGCAAATCCAGGGGAGGCACTCCCGCCTCCACCAACAAGCTAGGGATTGGCGAGGACCTAAAAGTCCCTGTAGCATGTTGCAAACCAGCATGATGTACAGGATCAAGAACTTTAAGTCGAGGCACAGTAGCAGAGGAGTAAACCTCACAACCATAGGCAAGTTTAGATCCCAATAACACCAGATATAGGTGTAGGAGAGACTTACGATCAGCACCCCACTGGGTATGGGACAAAACCTTTGACAAATTCATAGCCTGCATACAAGACACCTTCAGATGTTGCAAGTGTAGAGCCCAAGTCAGCCAAAAATCAAACTTTACGCCAAGAAACTTGGTTCCTCCACACACTGGAACTGGTTCCCACTGGAAAAAAAGTCAGGGTTTGGGTGAACTCCCTTAATCCTACAAAAGTGCATAGCCACAGTTTCACTTAAAGAAAAACGAAAACCTCTTCGGTCTGCCCAGTTGGCGACCCTGTCCAGTGTCATCAGCACTCGCCTCTCAACCACCGACATGTGGGATCCAGCAGAGCAGATTGCCAACTCATGCACATAAATAGAGCATGATACTCCCTCAGGGAATGAGTTTATTATGTCATTAATGCAACTGCAAATAAAAGGACACTTAATACACTACCTTGTGGAAGACACTCCTCCAGTACCCGAGGGGCAGAGAGTGAGGACCCCACTCGGAGCTGAAACCTGTGGTTCAACAACAAGTCCTGGAGCAACACTGGTAGACGGCCACGCAACCCAGAGCTGTGAAGCATACTCATGATGCCATGCTGCCACTTTTTCCAAGTCAAAGAAGACAGCAACCAGATGTTGCTCTGAGGCAAAAACCTCACAGATCCGCTGATTCAAGTCTGAGGAGGTTCTCAGATTTACACCTCATCTTGCGAAACCCAGTCTGTGATGGAGGGAAGAACCCATTCTTCTCTATAAACCAAGCCAGCCTCACACTAACCATCTTCTCATACAGTTTACACAAAGAGGTCAAACAAATAGAATGGTAATTAGAAAAATGAGAATGGTCCTTACCAGGCTTAGGAAATGGGAGGACTGTACCCAGTTTCCAAGTAAGGGGCAGAGTACCTTCATCCCAAATCCTATTGTAAAGGTCTAACAAAAATACAAGAGAGTCATCAGGTAAGTGGTGAATCATGGCATAAGGTGTCATCTGGAACAGGAGCAGAATCACAAAACTGTCGGAGAACAGCTCATAATTCACGGAGAGTAAAGCATGTGTTATAGGTTTCTTCACCCCTAGAATGAAAGGAATGTCTGAGCCTCTCCTATTGCTGCCGATAACAACTGAATGTCTGAGAATGATCCTTATGTGGGACATTGTAAAAGTATTCTGCCATACCAGTTGCCACATCCAAAGTGTTAGACACAGAAGCACCGCGAACACTCAGCACTGGGGAAGGAGAAAGCAAATGCTTACCCATTATTTTCCTCATCTTCTTCCATTCCAATGGTAAAGGAGTAGATGAGGAAACAGTCGAGACATATGACCTACAAGAGTGCGATGGGAGTTCTTCAGAACCCACCGATAGTGAGCTCAAGGTTTCTTGTACTCAAATTTCAGAGAAGTAATATTACTGTTCTTCCTATATCTCCTGCCAGCTGCTTTACAGACAGTTCGAGCCAGGGCACACCAAGGCACAGGTCTCCTGCAGAACCTGCCAGACGTTCGCGGGACAAAAGAAACCCCAACCTGGAAAACAGTAGACTGGAAGTACTGTTCTGCATCATCCACATTCTCAAACTCACAAACACCGAATTCAGGCTTTCAGTGTTCCTCAAACTCTGCCCAGTTAGCCTTATCTAAACACCATTGAGGAATGCGTTCCACAGGCACTGAACTGTACGTTTTGACCACAATAGGGTAATAGTCACTACCACACAAGTCATGCAGAGTCACACACGAAAAATCCAATGAGCAATTTGGAGAGGTCAACGTAAGATAAATAACTAAATGAGAATTAGTCTGTACATGAAAATGTGTTGGGTCACCTGTAGTCAGAACCAAATCCAAATCCTCAGTCAAAGATGCCAGATCACCTTGGGGTTTAGAAATGGTATCACCCCACAAAACATGAGGCCAATTAAGATCACCGAGAAGAATAAAGATCAAGGAAGTTAATTAAGGCAGTCAAGGTTGGCACATGAGACAGGCACAGATGGAGGTAAATAAATGCAACAAAGAGGATATTTTCTCTCCGACTTTAACTGAACAGCCACAACCTGAAGATGGGATCTACCAGAAAAGAAGGTGAATGGAACATCTGTCCTGCATAGAACAGCACAACCACCTCGTTTAGTACAGCCCATTAAAGAAGGGGAATGGAAAACTGTATTGCCTCTAGGAGCACAAAGAGGCCTATCTCCGACCATAGTCTCATTAAGGCAAGCACAGAAAGGGTGAAACTTAGATAAAACCAACTGAAGTTCCTCCCAGTTAGCTCTAACACCATGACAGTTCCATTATAAAGCAACATTTAATGGACCAGGCATGGTTGGTTACCGGGAAACTTTGGGAAGAGGAACATTGGATCCACCCAGACGAGGAACGGATGATGGAGGCCGTAAAGGGTGCTTAGAAAGACGGATTTGTTTATCATCGGTTACTGGTTTGGTTGTAGGAGCCAGAGAAACAGCTTTAGTGCTGTAGGATTGTCAGAGGTAGCGGCTGAGGATGCACCAACCCTCACACCAGCCACCACCAGCACGTCCACAGGAGAAGAAGCCCCAGAAGTAGCGGTGTCATGCTGCCTCTGACTGGTGTCCTTGGCAGAGAATTTGTTTGGGGGATCCTCTGCCAAAACCGACTCTGATGATCCCCTACTATTTATTGATGCACCAGAAAAACCATGATGGGTAGCAGATGTACAGTAGGCTGAGAAGCCTAAGGAAAACACGATCTACATAGATGGCTAGATGTAGCAACTGCAGGTCGAGGTTTTGTATGATGGGCAGAATTAGAGACATGGAGTGGAGAAGACTCTGGAGTCGAGGGTTGGCAAGGTTCTCGAGAGTCATCACAAACAGGGACCTGAGAAGACTCTGTATTTGGGGGATGGCAAGACTCATGAGATGTACCACAAACAGAGACTGGAGAAGACACTATATTTGAAGGTTTGGAAGACTCATGAGATTCACAACAAGCAGGGTGAACCGGAACTATGGCCAAAGAGGATGGCTCAAGGACAGAACCATTGTCAGACACAGAGGCACGTGCTGTTGAATGTGACTTGGAAGTCGTATCCCTGGAGGAGACGCTAGGACTTGAACTGGAGAGTGCGGCAGCAAATGTAACACCTTGGTAAACAAACATAGATCGTACACGATCCTAAGCGTCAGGAATATTCAGCCTCTCCTTGGTACATAGAGACAAAACTTCCTTCTCATATCTATACTGATAACATAACTTAGATGAGTCTGCATGGCTACTGCCAGAGTTAACGCAAGACTCAGGACCAATGCAATCCTTCCCTTCATAAATATCCATCCCGCATGAAACACACACTCGAGGCAGACCAACGGCTAGATGCTGACTGGAAAGACCAATGTGACCACAATGTTGACAGAGAAAACATCTCCTTGGCATAGGAACATACTTTTAAACTCGAAAACGATACCAACCAGCAGACAAAATCTCAGGAACATGGAGAAGGTCAAATGAAATGGTCAACGTCGGCGTGGGAACTAGGTCACCATCCATCTTCTTAATTCTCTCCACTTCAAACGCAGTGTGTCCAGGCACATCGAAATGAATGGATCTTGAATTGGGATCTCTTTTGTATTGTTTTTGTTTTTTTCTTGGAAGGAACTTTTTGCGGGCTCAGCATTTGGTTCCTTCTTCCTCGCAAAAAAAAAAAAAAAAATTACATGTTGATCAGCAAGCTCTCTTGTTAATCGTGCCTCATCATAAACCATCAATTCCCTGGGATACAGTGTGATCTCCCTTAATGGTCAGGGATAACATTCGTGTACTCGTATCTGCATCAGACACTTCAACCAGCAAGCTACCATCAGCCTGAGGAACATTAGGGGACTTACCACAAACCTTTAGCAATGCTTTATGCATATCAAACACATCACAGTTCCTCAAATCCACCCCTTCCTTGGAGCACACGACCAAAACTCAATAAATGATTCTTTTTGTGTACTTAGGTCAAACAGAGACCGTACAACTCTCGTGGGACAGGGATGGGACCCCTTAGATAGGAGGTCAACGTCCACTGGTTGCCTCATAAGGCTCCAGGGTCACCACAAGAAATTGAAAATTCACAGAATCCTGAGACATGCCAGAGGGTAGTCGCATTGGGGCACTGGCCAATCCATCATTAATTTCTTCCATAACACGGAAAAGCCTTCATTCCCCCACTCCCCACCCACCATGAAGCCCAACAAGGAGAGGTCATATGCCAGGTACAACACCACTGGCGACCCGAGAGGCAGCAGGAGAGAAGACGCAGGTAACCACCGGGGGACCTGTGCAAAGGTGACTCCAGGATGATAGAAGCCACCAGGCCCCCCAGTGCCCACTAGACCCTAGCCAATGCATGACCAGCCGATTGACTTGGTTGGGCTCAACCAGGCCGCCCATCTAGCGAGAATAAAGGACAAAAGAGGTGTATTGCTAGCTGCAGGGTGCATCGTGCAGCATCAACTAACCCCCAGGACTCTCATCTCCCAGCATTACAGGACGCCACACATGGCAAACACTTGGGGAGGGAACAGTCCTGCCCTAGATGGCAAGTGGGCAGAGACTAACATCACCAGCAGGCCTCCTTTACCAGTGATGTAGAGGGTGCTTGTTCCACAAGACCGACAAGTGCCGAACCCTACGAACGTAGGGATGCCTCCAAAGTGGGTAGCACTGCCAACCACCCTTCAAGCCCCGCCACCACGTCAAGGTGACCCCCCTAAGCAGGGTAGGTAACCCTGAGCTCACGTGACTCCCTCCTCCCTCAGTGATTTTCTTATTTTTATCGGAATTTTTGTCAGTCCAATCCTGCCACCCTAGGTACCTTCATTATTCCCCAGAACTTCACTGAAGAAGGGCATCTTCAGGCTGAGGAGCTTTGCTGTCCCTCCAACCAAGTAAGTATATGTCCCATGGACCAACTGTTACCTGTCATGTGCACCTACACCAGCCTATATACAGACCCTGCCTTTAAGAAGAGACGTGTGAAGTGCACATAACAGGAATACAACAAACCAAAAAATGTGTGTTGTACTTGTCTGAAGCCTTTAGGTGGTGTACACTCATGGGATGTGTGTCTGGAATGTGTGTTAAACTGAAACAATTCACTTGCCTTAGTATAGTACCATTTGTGTGTTTTAATTTTAAAACTGATACTTTGACATTGTGAGTGCCATAGTACAGTGTTATCATACATTATATCAAATACTGTGATCACAGTTCCATTTTAATATTTTTGGTAATTTGTTCATGTACTGTATGCACATCATCGTCTCTGAGTTTGCTACTGTAACATTGTGTTGTGCTACCCTTTACCTGTAAACCACTTAATTATTTTTATGAAAGACGATACTGTTCTCTGTCTTTGGTGGCACAAGTGACAATCACTTACAGTGTGTGTCTTTCCACTGTTGTTTTGAATAAATATTGAAATGTACGAATATGCGTTATTGCAATAAATGAATGATGGAATACCCCTGAAAGAGGTTATTTCTGTATGTTAAAGTGTGTGAAAAATGTCAGTTAATATAAAGGGATGTTTCTTGACAAATTTAATTATGGTGGGTCCACAAGACCACCACTACCAGTAATGTAAATTGCCTTTGAAGATGCCTACCTAGATTTAAAGAATATTGCGATTGATGATGGGGGTTGGAAATGTTCCTAATCACTTACTATGTCTTGCCTATGTCGCCTCTGTGAAGTGATTCGATGGTAGTGGTCACAGTTATGGCTGTGATGTGGCTATTGGCGTATATTGTATATAGTAGGAACACTATATATCCGTTGTAGAGCTTTATCATGCATCATATTAAAACCTTTTTCTCATATATAGGACGATCACACATTCCTGGTAGAGGAGTAGTATACCGTTCTCAAACCTATAAATACTATTCAAAAACTGGTCTTCTTTTTCCGTAATGGAAGAACAGGTTAAGGAACACAATGGTTTAAGTATGTATAAAACAGCATAAAACACTGGGTGTCAATTGTGCTGTATTAAAATAATTCAAATTACACTGGATTATTCTATGTATTTCTAAGTTTACAACTTTTATATGATTGCTTCTGGTTCATGATATTCACATTTATTAATTAAATTAAGAATAGTCTGAAACATATGGCCTACAGTACACTCTGCATTGTCTTTATTTAAAAATTGTTTAATAATAATAAGTGATATGTGATGGAACAGACTGTTGTCTGGCAAAGCCTCAGTCTTTACACGCTAAGACAGTACTGATACTATCGCAAACAAAAGAAATTAAGGAGAAAAAGTGAGAGCACTTTCCATTTCCTTACCTCATGATCTATATCAGTACTAAACAGTGTAGCATGCAGTTAAAATGCTCATCAATAATAATTATTGATGTTTCTATGCAGCAAGCCAGGAGAGGATCTGCATATAAATCACCAATTAAATGAACTAAAATATAATTGTAATTATCGTAAACGCTTTTTAGATATAAAAAAAATAATAATTTTGTAGGCTATGTTCATTATTCAATCCCTTATTGTCCCATCAGGAACAAAGGGGTCCGGACGTATTTTTTTCTTTGGGTACACTTAGTCATCTAGTCATATTGTGAACGTCGAAGCAAGACCAGCGAACAATGGTTCGGCTACGTCGCACCTTTGCTCGGGAATAGATGAAATAACGCGGCTAATTAAATAAAAAAATAACCAGAAATGCCGTGTTTGGATATTAAATTCACCTATACCTATCCAGCTTAGGCGTAACCTAACATAAACCTATCAGAATACCTAATTTCCTTTGAGGGGATGAAGAAGGTGCGACGTTGCCGAGTCTTTTCTCCAGGCACTTGATCCCGCATTGCCAACATGACTGGATAACCAGTTATACCCCCTCGTCCCCACCAATAAAAGAAAAAAAAATGTGTCTGGGACCAGACTGCTTAGCTCGGATATTTAAAGGCAGTGGTCAGTCTCTGCACCCTGAGTGCCATTATATGATAAATAAACAGAAATCATCATTTGGATATAATAATTTATGAGACACAGCCACTTGGAGTGTCCTAACCCATTAAACCACCAGATATTCGTTTTGCCGAATGCATACTGACCAACACAATGAATAGGTTCCTGGGCTATAAAAAGCCATTTGGCTTGTCCCTCAGTGTTAGTCGCTTGAAAGCAACACGACAGAAAGGAACTGGATGATGGCTGTCCCCACTATCATGTATCTAATACTGAAAGTTGCTAATGAAAAATATTTTGTAAAAAAAAAAAAAATCTTTTTCCATATTACTGACAGACTGAATGATGCTTCAGTTTCTCTACAGGAAGCACTTTCAAATTTGCTGGTTAATTATAACAACACATAATTACTGACAGGATTGTGGAAAGTGTTAAGAATATATGGAGTAGATGGGAAGTTGTTGAATGCTGTGAAGAGTATGTACGATGATGCAAAGGCTGCAGTGCGTGTGGATGGTGAACTAAGTGAATTTTTCTCTCTGAAGGTTGGGTTGAAACAGGGATGTGTCATGTCTCCATGGTTGTTCAATCTGTACATGGATGGGGTAATAAAAGAGGTACAAGGTAGGGTAGTGGATGTTGGAGTGGTCCTGGTGAGAGAGGATAGTGTTTGGAAACTCCCTGTACTGTTATTTGCAGATGATACTATGTTGTTGAGTGAAGACGAAGGGGAGCTGCAAGGCTTGGTGGATGAATTTAGGAGAGTATGTAAGAAACGGAATCTAAAGGTGAATGTAGGGAAGAGTAAAGTGATGGTCTTTGAGAGAGGTCAAGTCAGTGAATGGACAGCGAGGTTGGATGGTGAGGAATTGGAAAATGTGAATACGTTTAAGTACTTGGGTAGTGTGATGAGTAAGGATGGAGGTTTTGAGGGTGAAGTGCTTGAAAGGGTACAGCAGGGAAGAAAGGTTGCTGGTTCTTTGGAAGCAGTGATAAGAAACAGGGAAGTGAGCATGGAAGTGAAAAAGTTACTACATGACAGTATTGTGATACCATCTCTAACTTATGGAAGTGAAGCTTGGACGTTGTTGGAAGGACACAAGTCAGGAGTGAAAGCAGTGGAAATGAGTTATTTAAGAGGAGCCTGTGGAGTCACATGGAGAGACAGGCTGACGAATGAGAATATAAAGCAGCGTTCTGGTGTGGATGTGGATGTGATAGGAAGCGTTATGAGGAACACACTGAGGTGGATTGGCCATGTGGAGAGGATGGAGGGTGAAAGACTGACGAAGAGAGTGTATGTGAGTGAGGTGGAGAGGGGAAGAGGGAGGGGGAGGCCGAGGATGAGATGGAGGGATGGGGTGGAGAGGTATATGAGAGAGGGGGGTGTTAGTTGGGAGCAGGGCAGTGAAATGGAGGGGGAAAGGGTGACTTGGAGGCGATTTGTTTGTGGCCACCCCAAACGGGATTGAGGCGTCTGGGAATAGATAGATAGATAGATAGATATTTACCCCCAGTGGATCTTATGACTCCTCAACAGAAACAAATCCATCACATGGCTGGTACTGTATGGGTATTAGCTCCTATTTCTGATAATTGTCCTGATACATATAATCCATGGATAAGGCTTAAAATTTAGAAACGTCATGCTATCAGAAATATAATCAGGTTGAAAGGAAGTCCTGATATTGAGGAAAGTGTCCGGTACTTAAAAAGTAAGAGAAAATAACTGTTATTGCGTACCTACATCTTGGCATGACCTAATTTAATAAATTTATTGGTATTAAACTGGACTGAGAAGACTTCACAATTCCATTCGCAAGTCCTTGTTATACAACTGACCTCTGTGTATGCTGTGTACGAATATGTACATTAAATCAGCATTTATCTCTTTTCAAGAAGATAAATGAATCAAGGACACAAATGTCGTTAACTACTCTAGTGAGACATATTAAATGACAACTTTCGTACATTTAGGTGAAACTTTTAGGTGTTAAGTTTGTCTTCGTTCACCTCTTGATTACTTGAGGCTCATTCCTTGTTAAATAAATTAGTTATAGTAAAGACCTACAATAGACATCACTGTACTGAACTGGTCAAAGTTTTCTTCAAGATAAATATGAACATAATGAACGCCAATGTTGTCTAAATGAAGAAATGTATCTTGGAATTATGCGGTGCATGAGGCTTTCATATCCTGCATTCCTGATTGGGGGATGGATGCCATGGGAGACATTACAGCTTCGCAACGTGTAACACGGAAAAGGAGCTGGAAATCGTGTAAGTCTTTGTTGAGGGTAAATGTATTGGTCTACCACAGTTGCAGAATTAGTCAATTGTCCTGTAGTATTATCAGTTACAGTTCTGACTTTATTGTTAGATATATATACCGTTGTAGCATTTGAGAGATATCCCCTTGCATTATTAACCAAATGTTTAGCTCCATTATTAGTCAGAGGGCTGGCGAAGTAGCAGGTTTCTCCTGTGGATCGAGGGACCAGGGATCTTCTTTTCTGCCAGTGATGGATCCAACGGTAGACAGTGGAGACGCTAGTGCCAACCTGAATAGCTATATCCATCGTCCCCGTCCCTTCCAGCCACAGCCACACGATCTTGCAGCGAGTTTCTAAGGTCAGCGGTTGTCTCTTGACAGTTCGCCTTGTCATCTTACATCAGATAATGTCTGCAACCCGAGGAAGTATATTTTATTTTTGGGGGTGGCGGGTTACTAAACAGATTTGTTACAGTGGCTGAATGAAATTTTATTTCACTGAACACTTGATAGCATTCCTAAACTGAAGAAAACAGTCTAACAGGACCAAAAATGTAATAAAGTATACATCAACACATGGCTGGAGGTCAGCCCTGAAATCTAAAAGGTCTTCCCAATAGTAGTCAACTCTGATCCCCTGTGGGTTTATCAGACGTTAACTGTATTGCTTGGAATCAGCTGGACTGACCAGACAATGCCTGAAATAAAATAAAAATATTTTCTGTCTTTAGATGAACAAAACAGCTGGAATAAAAATTCTCAACCGTTTCACTGTGATATATCCTTTTTGAGCTTATTAAAATCGTACTGATGCAGCAAGAATGGAGATGACAAACAATCATCATAGTGTAAGGGTTCATGGAGAGGTTTTAATATATTTAAGGTTTTCAGTGAAATTTGTATGTGATGTATTTTGTCATGTCAAAAAGCATGTTGAGAGTTTCCCTCCGTGTCTCCTGCATAAAATTCGTCGTGGGTATAAGGAAATACCGCCGATGACGAATACATTGATTGTAAGTGAAAAAAACGAAAAAAATAAACGAGTCTCGTGGCAACAAGGAATGCAGATGATTAAATGCTTAACCCATTTGTGCCCAGAGTATTAAATCAAGGACGGAACTAGGCATTTTCGAAAATTAATAAAGGGGAAACATGATACGGACCTAAGTGCCTCGCAACTATGAGCCAATAGGCGGGGGTTGGTAAGCTTAGTACCCTTCCAGCCAAATCCCTCACTCAGGAACCTTGGACACAGGTTAAAGGAACTCTTTGGAACTGATGTGGCAGAATCTCTTCCGTATTCTTCTTCTTAATCCTAACATGGCCAAAGATTACCATCTCCAACTTGAACGCGAGCTGTAACAATGGATTAACAAGATAATCTCATATTAGCTTCGAAGAAGTGCAATGGAAAGCATGTTTGATCATAGCATTGTCTCTTTCTGACAATTAGCTATGTGAAAAGACTATAATCTGGAACAACTTATGGTGAAAGATTTATAGCATCTCGATGGGTTGCCCCGACAGTTTAAGGTGAAAGATTTATAGCATCTCGATGGGTTGCCCCGACAGTAGGGTTCGAACTAAAACCGTGGTGGACATTTAAAGTGGGCGTCGGGAGCATGCCCTTTCATATACTTGCATGTGTTTTCATCCTGTCCTTTCTCCCAGTGGTATACAGTATTTGGGTTCAGTCATACACAGGCACAGCCATTGCAACATTTTGACATTCACATACATCACGTTCTACAGACGCCCCTTCCCCATCCATCCTTCGTAGGGAGGTGTTAATTTTTTGCTAACACTCACTGAGGAGAGAGAGTCCGTTCAGTCAGTAAGCCTCATAATAATATGTTCATTATATGAACTGATAAAAATATACAGAACCCTCTAAATAGATCGTGATACAAATCAATTGCATGTTTACTGACAGAAAATCTTTGTTTTTCACTATTTTCCTGACATTTTTAAGCCAAGATTGCCCTTCCCTTGGCGATGTTTTCCCTAGGATAAATCCACTGGCTTCATGGTAGTAGGAATAAGATACAGAGGTAAGTGTACAGGAGAGATTGTTGTTATTGCGTTGGCTAAGGACGGTGAGATCACCGTGTGAACTCTGGCGGTGGCAAGCAAATTAAACATGACACGGGCAGATGAAGAGATTGATGCCTCACCCAAAAGCAAATCATAATTATAATTGGCCTTCATTTCACCGTGGGTTGCATTTATATGAATATAATTATCTGTTTTTAACCAGCACAAAATACTGTATCAGTAATCGTGGTAGCGATTACTACACAGGGATGGCGCAAGTTAAAATGTCGTCCCGTACATAAGATATGACGGTGCACGCACCGTAACGCTCACGGAGCCCAGCGATAAGTACAGACGAAATGACCTTCGCTGTTTAAATGCAAAGACACTTGGAAACCTACGCCAACCTTAAAGATTTGTGAAATCGGGACGCAAAAATAATAATTATTTTTTCTTCCTTCTTTAGTAAAAACTCCAATACGAAGAGGCGTGCAGTGATATGAATCAGAACGCTTTTAAAGAACCAAGAATTTTTTGTACACTTCAAGCATCATTGGAGCTATAGATCGTGAGTTTCAGCCTAAAATCATTCTCTAGCATCAGAACTCTACTCAGAATAGTTAAAACATAACCATTTGTGATGCCCCATTCAACGTTAACATATTATTAGTACGTGCCGTACGTGTGTATCAGTAATTGATGGAGATATTATTACATAGCTGTAAGTAGTGTTATAATACTGGCATTGTGCATTTGGTACCTAGCTTCGATAAGATCATAAACCATAAACAAACAGTTTAAAATGATTGTTAAGATGTACTGAAGAAAAAAAAAAGGAATGCAGAGACGAGAAACGAGAAGAGACTGATGGGAGAAGGTTCTGATTTCTGTGCTTGTTACTACATTCCGCACTGTACTCACAAAATGTTTATAGCTGGTGGAATGTAGGAATCTCCTAAGTAATTGTCTTATTTGTGTGTGTGTGTGTGTGTGTGTGTGTGTGTGTGTGTGTGTGTGTGTGTGTGTGTGTGTGTGTGTGTGTGTGTGTGTGTTTGTGAGTGTGTGTGTGTGTGTGATCTCTTTTTTTCTAGACTGTTCCATACCAACATCATAACAATCATTTTATGATAAAATATTTGTTTTTAGTCAAGTTACCAGTAGCGTCTTAGTGCCTCACATTGTCTGGTAGTAACAATAATACAATACAAATGACGACATCGTACAGGTGTTAATCACCAGACAGTTTTCTCAGCTTAGGGGATACTTTTCGACTGAATGGGTCAGATATTGTCTTCATTAACGCCTACACTGGAAGTTGTCTCCCAGAAGCCTGATAAAATTACCTCTAGCCGTAGCAAGAACACGGTATAATATACAGACGTCATCATACGGACCGGATTAAACGAAAATTGTTTCTAAACCTTTCAATACGAGGCTCTCTTAAATATAAACATCTGATGGCAGTAAGAATTAAAACTATATGCGATATAAGGAGGTTAACCTCTTTTAAATTATGATGACAAAATATTTTAGAGTATTCACTGTAATCTCCGGACGACTTATATTTAAGGAAAGTCACACACACTGAAAACATTAATGAACGCTTCATCTCAAACTTCCACCTCGAAAACTGCTCTCTAAACCGAATATAATTATATGGAAATAGGATGATTAAAATGAAAATGACATCCTTGGGCAAACTGGGTTAATTGAAGAATATCTTTAACCCTTTCCGTCCAACAGTCTGTCTGAAACTAAAATGGCGGTAGGATTTAGTAGTCGTTGCAATCCCAGGCTTATCTGAACTTGAACCCGGTGGACTGCAGACTTAAATTGTCCTTCCTTTGCAGGCCACCATCATACTTTCGGGGAATAGGGAGGGGACTGAGGGACGTTCGTGTAACCAGACAATTCCACCGTCCGCTCACATCGATGTCACCACATGAAGGCGTCCCTGTCCGTTACCTTCACAGCAGCATAAACAATATATAATGTACAGGAAGGTTAAAATATAGCTGCTTTTACCCTTATCAGTAAAGTGAGTGCTGAAGCTGAAAAGATCGTGTGAAGGCAGCCTGATTAAAGTGAAAAACTTGGCATCAAAGTCAATGGGTTACTAACATTTAGCGAAATTTAAATTCCCGAACTGTACTTTGCCACAAGCGAGGATCGATCTTGCGTCCTTTCGATCACTGGTCTACTAATCAACCACGGCTCTCTTGATATAAACCCATCTTCTTTTTCTTTGATGATGGTAATGAGGATGATAGTGTTGGTGATGGTGGCAAATATGGTGAAAATGATATCGATCATGGATGGTGATAACTGTGGTGGTGGCGAAAATAATGAGGATGATGATCATGATGGGTGATGCTGGATAATGGTGATGATGATAACGATGATAATGATGATGGTGATAATGGGCGTTGATGACAATAATGATGGGTGATAATGGATAATGATGGTGATGTTAATGTGGGCATAGATCTTCCTCCTTAAATCAGAGTAGCCCCACAACAACAACAACAAAAATCGTGTAAATGTAGATAGAATACACTAACGAGAGTACTGAAGGAGTGATTGAACATAAGTTAAACATCTGAAGTAAAAGAGGATTGTGGGCGTTATTTTTAAAACCTCATGAACGGATTGCCTCGCAGATCTTGAGCAAACATTTTTTTTTCCTTTAGCTTTGCAGAGACTTTCTGAAGTGGGGGAGTTTGATACAGGCTGCATATTAACCTCGTTCATCATGATAAGTCTCTCCTCAGCCAGATCTAATCATTTGCATAGCCTATACCAAGAATATGACAAGAGATCATCAAAATGATAAAATTTATTAACTTCATGTGTGTCATTGATGTATAATGTGCATATAAAGATAGTACTCGCTATATTCTAGATGGTATAAAGGTAGAATATTTTCTTATGCAGAAAAGAAAGATCCCAAGTTTCAGGAAAACATGCCTTTCCCAAATAAAGCTGGGAATCCAAATTCAGAACTCATAAAATTTTAAACGCATATGCATATTGCATTAAATGACTGAAAATTACTGGCACGGGGAAAACAGACCGAAGAAGACAGTTGCGTACATGAAATACCTGGTGTGCTGGTTAACTCTTCGAAACAGAGTTGGATATATATGGGGTAAGTGTGGAACTAGATGGGTGGTGCGTTCCTGCCGTAATGGTGAGGCATGGATGTACAGAGATGAACAGATCAGTAGGCTATATGCCCAATATACCGGTATGAGAACCTCCGGAGTCAACGAGAACTCTGTCAGTGTGAACCTGTTTCGCTAAGACAGAAGTGGGAGAAAGCTCCTAAGCCGACGAGAATACTTAATATAAGATGAACCCCCCCTTTTTAATTATTCTTGTTATCATCATATTATTTTGCCTAGGAGAAACTATTCGAACTTGAGGGCTTATATATAAAATTTATTCAGTAAATCATCAGAATTAGAGATTACAACACCAGATAGAGGTGGTATGAAGTCTCTTACACCATTCTGCGTCATGGTTCTCTTTAAAAATATATGTTCACTATCTGCTGCTGCGGAGTGGCAGTCGGAAACAAGACAAATATATCCCATTCACTAACAGTCAGTCTTTCGCTTGTCATATGTGATGGTCGATACCAAAACAATTTCTACCGATCATCAATCTTGCCTGCTAATTACGGTTTATCCGAGTCTCTTCACTTCTGATGTTATAGATCATTGACAGCTAGTTATCCCTTCACAAACCATTTCATTTGGTTTGCTGTACAGTATTCCATCCTCATCAGTCACCCTGTGAATGTTCAAACCTGTATTAAATAAACAATATGTCTTGCTCTATCCTTCCACCTTCTCCTAGGCCTCCCTCTTCCTCTCACTCATCGAGGTTTTTTATGTAGATTTTCTCTACCACTCTCTTGTCACACATTTTTCCCACATGACTGTACCTCTTACACGAACCTTAATCTGCTCTTTCCTTTATGCCAAGTCTGCTTTCACATTCTAACTTGCAGTGTCATTTCTCACACTGTCAAACCATCTAACACCTCACTGAAACCTTAAGCACCTCATTCGCAACACTTAAAACCTTTTCCGGATCCTAACGATTAGGGTTCACGCCTCTCAGCCATACATCACTGTCGGAATCTCTATGCCTTCATACATTTCCGTCTTTCTACTACAATGCGATTTTATCCAGCTTAGTAAAACCCAGTATTAGTGTCGGGATTAAAGAAGGCTCGCCCTAATCGGTCCCGTTCCATATGTCTCTATCAAGAGAAAAAAAAAAAAATCGTGTTTAGATAGCAGGGATGAAGTGCAAAAGGTGTCAGAGTGAAATCGATGAGAAAACGAACCATGGACTTACGGTATAGAAATGTCCTCAGGAAACGGCTGGTGTCTGTAGAGTGACTGGCCACTACACGCATTAATATATATATACATAGCTAGGGCGAGAGAGCCGCCCCCTTCATTACGTCACGCACACTGCAACTCTGATTGGACAGTGTCCTAGTTCGATAGTGCGAGTTTGTTTGCAAGGAGAGAGAGAGAGAGAGAGAGAGAGAGAGAGAGAGAGAGACAGAGAGAGAGACAGAGAGACAGAGAAATTGTACATTCATCTTAACGAACAATACATGTACAAATTAAATCATATATGTATTTGCTTATCTGAACATACCACAGAACACTATACATGTGTTCTAGAGTAAATTTGTTCACGGATAAATATTTAATTATTTATTTAGCCTATATATTTACTAATTTTTATTTATGTTTCAGTCTCATGGTGATACACCCTGTAACAAGGCTTAGGAGAGATGGCTTACACCGAAGGAGCTGTGATTCTTAACCAACGTAGGCTAAAGGCATCTCCTATACAGTATATTATACTAGCTGCCTCCAAGAGATGAGAAGAAGCTTAAGACAATTTTTCTCTTAACTTGAGCACTTTGATATTTTCCTGGTGAACTTCTTGAGCACGAAACGATCGTTCAGGAATAGAATAAAATCGTCAGTAGGTGATAATAATAAAAGATAAGAGATAATCGTAGCAAGGGGTAAACCTTGGGGAGTTACCGTCAAAAGGGGGCGGAAAAATTTGCATAAAGGAGCGAGAAGACGGTAATAGGATATATTTTACCAGTATCAGGGCCCACACGTTTCAAGAGTGGATCCTTGAGGCTTTACAGCTCTCGCATCACTACTCCTATTCTACTCGTAGCTCCCAAAAGTTAAAGAGTTATTAATTAAACTATCCCCTATGTGGAGTAGTAACATACTTAGTACTTACTTAGAAAATGTTATGAAAAAAAAAAATCAAAGATTCACTTCATGATTATAGGCTTATTTGTTGATGGCCAGACAGTAAAAATTGATGTTGTACCACCTTAGTACATCACAAACAACTTTTGTTTTTTCTCTGATCACACAAAAGATGGTTAAACGATTGATTCGTATCAATAAAGATGATGGCCACTGTCGGAACATTTGCATTTGACACAACCTCTCGACGTCCATTTTTCGCTATAGGCAATCTTAACATTATTATGACCTTTTTTTGAACTTGAATGTCAAATCTAATGTCATTCATCACACAATTCTGGGAGGCAAGGAACATTTTTTGTGTTATACCTTGTCCTCGAATTTTGACTTTCATGACTTTTAAGAAAATCAAGTTTTGAATAAACCTTTTTTTTTTTTTCCCTTGTTGACCTTCAAGGCCAAGTAACACAACCACTGATAAGATTGGTTGTACACTGGGGGAGGGGGAGTTTATGACGTGACTATTTTACCTAGAATGCCTCCTTCTATGGTTTAACAGCGTGCCTCCAATTATTTTATTTTTTTCAAGGGGAGATTACATACGTGTGTGTGTGTGTGTGTGTGTGTGTGTGTGTGTGTGTGTGTGTGTGTGTGTGTGTGTGTGTGTGTGTGTGTGTGTGTCTGTCTGTCTGTCTGTCTGTGTGTGGTGATGAAATCCTTTAGGAGTTGATTAACCCGTGCCGTCCCGAGGACGTACTTCCACGTCCTCACGTTTTGTCACAGCTAATCCCGAGGACGTACTTCAACGTCCTGCAATTGCAAGGTTCATAATTTCCACAATTTTCAATTTTCGCGAGTCATTTTTGGTACGTATACACGGGACACCTGCCTCAACAAGATGCCAGGCAGAGACAATGCCTTACCCAGCATGACCTCCTCCCCCCCCCTGCATGCCCTTTTCTCAGCAATTCACCTGTTATCAGTGACCTGGCCAGTATAGCCATGTCATGCCACGGTACGAAATTCAGGGCCAGAGTGATTCCCCAATCAATGACAATGTGGAGGACAAACTTTACATAGCTTTAGAGGAAGAAACAGTTAGAAATGATGATCAGGTAATGTGGCAAAAAAAGGTCAGGTATTAGCGAGTGAAACAATGCTTATAATGCCTATATTACTGCTTGAAAACCAATATACTTTTGTACTACATATAAATTCGTAACAGTAGATAAATAAATACCGTTTATGAGTGGTGTGAAATAGTTATCCTCCCATAGAACTCGTTTTCTTTGGCGCCAGCCTGATAGAAAACCCAGTAAAGTAAGGAGGCTCTCCTACCTGTAATGAGTATTTTAAACCTCAGGTGAGCGATTTCTCTATGAATTTTCGATGTTTCTCACCAAAAGCGAAAGTTTTAGCAAAAAAAAAAAAGGTCAAAAATTGCCCGGGATTGGGGGGTACCAGTGGTCAAAAAGTGGCCGGGACTGGGCGGGTTAAAATCGTATGGACGTAGCAAAGATTATAACAAATTATGACGTCCTCGTACTGAAAGATTTAACTGGTTTTGAAAATAAAAGAAACTGAGTCTCTACACATATATTTATTTGTTATCAGGTTCATCACAGTTCATTCCTAAATTACGTACTGTGAAGATAATACCCAAGCAAGTTATGTATGGAGGTCACAGTCTTCTCATCATATCCTCGTAGCTGTGAAAGTTGTTTTTGAGAGATACTTTCGAGCGTTGGATGAATATTACTCCTGTTCAAAGTCTGGCCTAAAATACTCATCTTGTTGGTTTGACCCTAGGCTCATCTGAAACGTGAACTCGGTGGGCTGTAGGCTTAATATACCTTCATCTTGAAGTCCACCATCCCCCATTCTGAGGTTAGGAATGTATTTGAGGGACGTTGGTGTAATTAGGTAGTTTAGCCACCTGGCGATATCGGTGTCACCACGTGAAGGCGTCCCTCGACAGCATCTCCATCTCTTCATAACAGAATAAGGCAAGTATATAAGAGCAATTCTGTCTTTTGAACAACTGACAGAACTATGAAATCAACACACAGTTCTCGTCATCTCTGTTATAATTCGCATATTGTCACGAAAAAGAAACTGGTCAAGTTATAAGCTAACTTTTTTTTTATGACATGATACACCGATGAGTGACGAAGGCTTAGAATAATGCCCATCATCTGCACGAGAGTCATTACAGCAGCCTTCCCCACGAATATAACCAGCAACAATCAGCTTTACATCCAGGTCCCCAGTTGTATGGCACTGCTAGCTGAACCCGGACAAAGGTTTAAGTGACAAATTGTAAGTGAATTCATAGTTTTCCAGTTGATCCGTGGCAGTTAGCGAACACTTCCATGAGCAACAGCAGCAGCCCACCAGCAATGCCCAGCAAGAGGTTGTTGTTGTTTACAGATTTCCTGCACCTATAGTGCAGGCCGGGCCATACATTAGCCCGGTCAGTGAGGTATGGGCTGATTAAAAAATAGTAACGGGGGCAGAACAGGGCCTGGGGATTGCCCAGCACACACGCCCTGTCTCCTGGCTGGCTTTGGTGTGTGTGTGTGTGTGTGTGTGTGTGTGTGTGTGTGTGTGTGTGTGTGTGTGTGTGTGTGTGTCCAGCAAGAGGAAGAAGAAACTCCTTATGGGTGATTTAGACTGAGAACAGTCTGGCAAGAAAGAGAGAGTGTATAAGTAAATCCTAGTTATGAACGTATTTTAATGGTATTTTTCTTTCCTATTTTTCCCTGTCAATACCACAGTGAACTGAAGAAAAATGCCTCTCAAATTTCATTGTTACATTAACTGCTGGTTTGTCATACCCTTGCAGTTTTACAGAAACAGTTAGGAGGAACATGTTTCAAATATGACTGAAACATCTCTGTCTTTGAATGAGGTCTCCTTATCTCAGATATGAAGACATTAGAATTTTCGTTACATTTCTGATGAATTTGGTAACGTATACATAAATTGTAGTCATAAAAAGAAATATTATCTATTTTTCCTCCCACAAAGTCGACACAGTGATAGCTGCCTTCCTATGTGTGTCTGTTGTGCATCTGTCCTCAAACTCCCCGTAAATGATTAGTTAGATTTTACTGAAACCTGGTATGTAGATGAAACTGAATACTGATTTATAACCATCAGTTTTGAAATTCAGTTGGGAGCACACCCACCCACACACACATTATATATATATATATATATATATATATATATATATATATATATATATATATATATATATATATATGGTAATTGGGGGCGCTCACCATCCACTCCCTCGATGTAGAACTGCTTTGGGTGTCTGCCCTTTCCTTTCTTCCATCCATCCTCTTCTGTCTTTCTTTCCTTCATTATTTCCTTTTTCCTCTGCCAATGGGTGACTTTACACTCCCTCTTCTGTCTTTCTTTCTTTCTTTCTTTCCTCTTCCTTCTGCCTATGGGTCATTACACTGAGTGACAAGACAAATGGTTTCCTGTACACTAGGAAACCATTTACTGTGCTGGGTGGTAACCATATAACCAAATTTTGGCGCATGGTGGTTTAGTGGGTAATTAAGGTGCTACAATCGGATTGAGCTTGTGTAGGATTATATCCAAGGGATGGCTGAGGTTTATTGCTCACATAATGCCACTCAGGGATGAATGAGGCTGGTCACTCTCATCTTAAATATCAGGACCAACCTGCCTAGCCCCTGGTTCCTACGCTCCTCTATTGGGCGATATAAGATTGGATGATGAATGGTTGGGTGCATATATATATATATATATATATATATATATATATATATATATATATATATATATATATATATATATATATATATATATATATATATATATATATATATATATATATATATTTATATATATATATATATATATATATATATATATATATATTTATATATATATATATATATATATATGTATATATATATATATATATGTATATATATATATATATATATATATATATATATATATATATATATATATATATATATATATATATGTATATATATATTTATGTATATATATATGTATATATATATATATGTATATATATATATATATATATATATATATATATATATATATATATATATATATATATATATATATATATATATATATACATATATATATATATATATATATATATATGTATATATATATATATACATATATATATATATATATATATATATATATATATATATATATATATATATATATATATATATATATATATATATATATATATATATATATATATATATATATATATATATATATATATATATATATATATACATATATATATATATATATATATATATATATATATATATATATATATATATATATATATATATATATATATCTCATCAGCCATTTGAGTGTCCACTGCAGGACCGGCCTATCCTGACCGAAGTGGGGACGATACAGCCAGTGTATCTCTACCAAGTGGCTTTGGCTTTCTAGTAGAGATTGTATGTAGGGTGAGAAGTGCTTGTAAGTGTAATTGAAGCGTTGGAGTGGCTTTGGATGTGTGTGTAGTCTGTGAACCAAGTGTTATTGGCCCGCGCAAGCCAACAGGGTGGAAACATACTTTATAGTATGCGCCACTGGTTCAACCACAGCACCCCTTGTGTCCGCCAATGCAGTACGTGGCCTGAAGAACGCTTCCAAAGTTTATTACCCTGGCGGGGCACGAACCTTCGTTCTTCAGTGTATGAAAACACGCACTTTACCACTGTACCACAGTGGCTTCATATACTGTATATATATATATATATATATATATATATATATATATATATATATATATATATAGTAATCCCTGTACTATCCAGACGCCCACTTTCCGGACATCCCCACATACCGGACATAATCGTCCCGGGATCCAATATTCCGAAAATGGTCTGAAAACTGCAAAAAAAAATTTAAAAATCCGACTTCTTCCTGCCCATAATTTGAACTTGGCTCGCGCGGTTCCGGACAGCTTTATTTTGGTGTGTCATTCCTCTGACGTCTGCCAGAGTGCCCCTGCATCCTCCCTACTTTCCACCCGTCTCTTGTCATGAGTGTATGCTCGTCATCATGGCTGCCCTCGTGCTCGCTTTTGTGGTGGTGCCTTACTTGCTGCAGGCTCTCCTGCTGCTCTCATGCCTCTCCTTCGTGTGTGTGATGATGGCCCCGCCGCCTATGAAGAGGAAGAGAGTGTTTTTGACTCTGGAGAAGAAGAGGGAGATATTGGAGAAAGTAGATGTGGGATGGTCATCGTCACGCATCCTTCGTGAGTTCAACCTGGCCCAATCTACTTTGTTTGATATCAAGAGATCCCGAGACAAACTCATGCAGTACACGGCTGACTTCTCATCGTAAAGCAAACACAACGTGGAGAGGAAGATGATATTTACTCCCAAGTTTGCTGAAGTCGACCGTTCCACGTTGATTTGGTATCGACAGCAACATGCTGCTGGTGTGATGGTACTTGGTACGGAGCTGAAGGTTGCTGCTGAGAAGTTCGTAAGGCTTCACGACGCCCTAGACTTCAAAGCATCCGAGGGTTGGCTCTTCCCTTTCAAGTTACGACATGACCTTACCAACCGTAAGTCTCATGGCGAAGCTTTGGACACTAACGAGGATGGAGTAGAGGAGTTTTGGCACAAGGTGAAGGGCTAGATCGACAAGGAGGGCCTCACTCTCGGTCAAGTCTACAATGCTGATGAAACTGGTTTATTCTATAGCTCTTTGCCTACGAACACTCTAGCCAAGGAGATGGAGAAGCGTGTACCTGGCCGCAAGCTCTCCAAGCAAAGGATATCTGCTTTGTGTTGTGCTAATGCTAACGGCATGCATCGGCTTAAGCCCGTTATTGTTGGCCGTGCAAAGCAGCCTTGGTCTCTTCATGGAGTGATGGATGTCCTTCCTGTCGTCTGGTACCATTCCTTGAAGGCATGATTCACAGGCCACATCTTCAAAGACTGGTTCCACCGCCATTTCGTCAAGGTCATACATTACCAGACAGAGAAACTGGGAATCCCACACGACCAGGTAAAGGCCATCCTTCTCAACAATGCACCTGCCCACCCATGCGACAAGGACTTGGTGGCTGAGAATGGCCACATTAGGTGCATGTTTCTGCCACCTAATACTACTGCTCTCATGGAACCAATGGACCAAGGAGTGATCATGGCAACGAAGCGGCTATACCGACGGAAGTTCCTGGACGAGGTGATGGTTGTTCTCAAGGACGAGGACGAGCGCAGGGAGGGACGGGACACGCGAGGTCACTGGACTTTGGAAAACCTTCGCCGCTGCAACATCGAGTCTGCCATTTACAACTGGGCCAGTGCATGGAAGGAAGTCCCTGTCAAGACTCTAGAAAATGGTTGGTCTCGTCTGCTTCTTGGAACATATGTGGAGCACGATTTCCTAGGTTTCGACGAGGATGACTTCCATGCACGTCTACGTGTGCATGAGGACGATGTTGATGTGGACGAAGTGCATGAGTGGTTGAATGATGACGACGGCGATCCTGGGTATCAGACCCTGTCTGATATCGAGATCGCATCTTCAGTTGCAGGTGTCAGTATCCAGCTTGAAGATTCTGACGAGGATGGCGACGATGATGTGGACTCCTCTCCGCATGATACTACCCCAGCCATCCCCAAGATGAGCGCACTCCAGGAACTCCTAGAGTTCGTTCTGGACTACCTGGAACACCCTGACTGCGACAGGGAGATGGGTCCCTTGGGACTTGTGGAGGAAGTGCTTGCTTTCAGGCAGTGCATCATTAATCGTCAGAATCATTGTTCCTTGCGTCAATCAATGATTGACAGATTTTTCAGGCCCGTGACCCCCGCTGTGCCCAGTCCTGCTCCACTCCGTTGCCTCCCCAAGACAGGCCCTCATGCTCCGAGCCACAGCCCAGCACATCAGCCACGGTGGAGTCACAGCTGGACGTGAGTTTGCGCCTATCTTCAGAGGGCGTCTGCAGTGGGTACGCCATCACCACGACCCAGCGATGCACCCCTAGGTCACCTCCCTGTGCTACTTTCAGACTCTGACAGTTATTAAATGGCAAGAACTTCTCCACTAGACCACACGGGAATTCAATGTTGTGCAGTGAAAGAAAAACAGTGCATACAGTATTGTTAATAAATTAAAAATCTGAGTGAAAAGACAAATAATTTTTGGACTGTAAATTTTATGTAAATTAACTTGAGTGTGTTTTGTTTAGAAAATGGTTTTATGAGTGGAAAGACTTAAAGTGCAGAGTGCAACACTTATTACGTTACAATGGAGCATAAGTAAGACAAGAGTGTGCAGTGTAAAGAGAATGGACTTCTGAGTGTGAATGACTGAGTTAAGTGCAAGACTTCATCAACAGTGTACTGCAAGTGCTTCAGGAAATCCTTCTTACTGTCAGAGTCTGAGAGGAGTCGGTTATTCATCGAGATGGCCAGGGACTTGCTGTAAGTATGTAGAATGTTTCATACTGTACTGTACTGTATTTTTCATCCTGTACTTACCTCTAACACCTCATTTCACGCTTTTATGTCCCTTATTGGTGTGAGTATGTAGTGTCTTAGGTGATATGCATGTGCAGTAGGGAGGTGTTTTTCTGAGTAAGGCTGTTAGGGTCCATAACTACCAGTCCAGGAGCCAGGGACTTGTAAGTACCCAGAATGTTTAATATTGTATAAACCTACCTCAAAACCTCATTTTATGGTTCTTTTGCGTTTATTTCAGTCTTTTATGTTCCTTATTGGTGTGATTTGGGTCTTAAATAGGCACTATGCAAGTCCAGATTGAGTTGTATAGGTGTTTTTCTGAGTTAGGGTCCATAAGTACAAGTTCAGGAGGCTGGTGCCCACTATCTGGACAGGACCACTTTCCGGACATGCCTTTGGCTCTACTACGTCGGATAGTGGAGTGATTATGTGTGTATATATATATATATATATATATATATATATATATATATATATATATATATATCCATGGCAGTATCCCACTGCTGCCTGACATAGGGGAAGGCCTTACAGATATACAAGGTACTGTTTTTGACCGCACAGACCATGTGACTCCCTGCACATAGATATAGGGTTCCACCAAATATTTTGAATAGGGTGGCACAAAAAATTACATCTCACCAGAAACTACAGTATGTGGCAGGGAGGTGAGACAATTTGCCACAATCCTCCCAAGCAAACATTAATACTACTGTTAATGATTTGACAGGGGTTCCATTTGGGTCATTGTCTAGTAATAGTCCACCCACACTGCCTCCTGTGCATATAGGCAGTATGCCACCGAAAGTGAGTAGGCACTGTCTCGGCTGATAAGGGACCTAGATGTTAAGCAAACTGAATCCATGGAGATATGTACATACAACATAAGTAACCTCGCAGAAGATTACAAACTTGATAATTACATGGCTGAAACAGAAAACATTACGTGGGATAATGTAACTTTCAGAGAGATCCACTGAAAAGAAGAAAAGTTAATTCAACTACAACATGTCAACCACCTATTTGACTATGGAGGAATAAAAATAGAAGAGCTAGTGGTGTAGGATTTCTAATGAGCAGAAATCTTGAAGAAAACATTGTTAGATTTAGCAGTGTATCTGATAAAGTAGCATGGATTGCACTTAGCCTGTGCAAAAAATACACCCTGAAAGTAATACAAGTATTGTATTGACACTAAATTCTCTAAGCTCAGTTGAAGAAATAGAAACACGCTATAACAACATTGCCCAGATTAAGGAAGAAATAAATTCACATACACTATTCTCATGGGAGATTTCAATGCAAAAGTTGAGAAACCGGAATATGGAGAAGCACGTATGGGAGAATTCAGAGTGGGAGAAAGGAAAAAAAGAGGGGAATGGTGGTAAATTTTGCTGAAATGTATAACATGAGAATGGTGAACATATTCATTCACAAAAGAACAGGGAGAAAATGAACCTGGAGAAGACCAAACTGAGGAACAAAGAATGAAATTGACTTAGTTATTGCGGATAAGAATAACATGATCATAAATGTCACAGTCATCAACAAAATAAATATAGGAAGTGGCCATAGAATAGTGGGTTGCACAGCCAGATTAAATTTTAGAAGTGAAAGGAAGAAGATGATTAAAAATAAATAGATGTGTCCAACAAAAGTAAGCGAAAACAATGAAGCCATTCACTTAGAAATAAGGAACAGATTTCAGGCACCAAGTTATGCTGCATGTGACATCGATGAATTGAATTATTTGAATGATAGACTAACAAATGTGCTAAGAGAATCAGCGGAGGTTGAGAACAAGCTAATACAACTGAAGCCAACAAATACTCCTAATAACATTCGTGCTCATGAAAAGAATAAAGGAGATGAAAGAAATAAAAACTAAAATAGAACGAACAGAATTAAGTACGCTTATTAACAAGAGACAGACAGAATAAAATAGAAAGACAGATATGGATCATATCAAAAGGCTGAAACAGGTCCGACGTAAAATGGTACTAGGAATGCAAGCAATTATGTCACCGAAATACAGAAAAACACTGAAGTAATTAAATTCAGAGATAGAATGGTGAAGAACGTTGAAGAATTTTACAAACAACTGTATGCATCAAAGGCAATAGTACCAATAGCTAACTTTTCAGCTGACAAAAGTGAAATACATGAGGTAACACAAGACGAAGTAAACATTGCTCTTTAAAGTACAGTATGACTGATGTGGGTGAAAACGAAATTTGAACGTGAGTTGTGGGTGTTTGTGAGTGCATATGGGCCTGGTAGTGAAAGGGATGAAGAAGAGAGGGAGTCTTTCTGGAATGATGTTGATGAGTGTCTGCAGAGTTTTGGAGCGAATGTGAATGTGGTAATGATGGGAGATCTGAATGCTAGAGTGGGAAATGTAGCAGTTGAAGGCGCAGTTGGTATGCATGGTGTGCCTGGAAGAAATGAAAATGGGGAACGAATGATAGCCATGTGTGTTGAGCGAGAGATGGTGATTGGGAATACGCTGTTTGAGAAGAAAGATATTTATAAGTATACATGGGTGAGACAGGAGGGTGGAAGGGTTGTTGATAGAGCCTTGATGGACTATGTGGTTGTGTCTAGGAATGTAATAGGAAGATTGTTGGATGTGAGAGTTCTGAGAGGGGAGGGTGGAGGTATGTCTGACCACTACCTGGTGGAGGGAAAGTTAAGAGTAGGTAAGAGATGGGTGAGAGCTAGGAGGGTTAGGTGTGGCAGGGAGGTTTTGAAAGTCAGTGAGCTGGATAAAAGAGAGAAAAAGATAGAGTATCAGGAGTAATTGAAAGATGAGTGGAACGCAGTGAAAGATCGGGAAAATGGCAGCGTGGAGGAGGAATGGCAGTTGTTTAAGAGTGCTGTGGTGGGGCATGCAGAAGAGGTGTGTGGTGTGAGACGTGTGGGTGGTGGTGTAAGAAAAGGAAGTGAATGGTGGTGCGAGGAAGTAAGTATGACTGTGGCTGAGAAGAGACGTGCATATGAAGTGTGGCTGCAGAGGAAGGATGAGATGTCATATGAAAAGTATAAGGAAAAGAGGAATAGAGCGAGAAGGGCTGTGTGTGATGCTAAAGTGGCAGCAGATGAGAGGTGGGGTAGGCGGCTGACAGAGAATTTTCAACAGAATAAGAAAATGTTTTGGAAGGAGGTGAAAAGGGTGTGAAAGGGAGAGTCTGGGAAGGAAGAACGAGTAAAAGCAGAGGATGGAAGGATGTTAACTGAGATGGATGCAGTAAGGAAGAGATGGGCAGAGTATTTTGAAAGATTGTTAAATGTAGAGGAGGAAAGGGTGGCTGAGATTGTGGCGGATGGAAGGGTGCAAGGAATAAATGTGTTGGGAGAGTTGAATGATTCTTTGATCACGAACGAGGAAGTGGAGAAAGCAGTAACGGAGATGAAAACAGGGAAAGCTGCAGGTATGGATGGGTGTGCTGTGGAATGCCTGAAGGGTGGTGGAGTGGCTATTGTTGACTGGTTAGTAAGATTGTTGAATGTGTGCTTTGAGAAAGGTATGGTGCCAATTGACTGGGCAAGTGCTTGTGTGGTCCCGTTGTATAAAGGCAAGGGTGATAAGTATGAATGTACTAGCTTTAGGGGTATAAGTCTGTTGAGTGTTGTAGGTAAGGTGTATGGTAGAGTGTTAATTTTGAGAGTTAGAGAGGGTACAGAGGGAGTGATTAGTGATGAGCAGTTTGGCTTTAGGAGAGGGAGGGGATGCGTTGATCAGGTGTTTGCTGTGAGACAAGTGTGTGAAAAGAATTTAGCGAAAGGCAAGGATGTGTTTTGGGCATTTATGGATTTAGAGAAAGCGTATGATAGAATTGATAGGGAGGCTTTGTGGACTGTTTTAAGACTGTATGGACTTGATGGTAGGTTACTAAAAGGGGTGAAAAGTTTTTATGTAAATAGTAGAGCGTGTGTAAGAGTGGGAAATGCTGTGAGTGATTGGTTTCCCGTGAGAGTGGGGCTGCGACAGGGATGTGTGATGTCGCCTTGGTTGTTTAATATTTACATGGATGGTGTTGTAAGGAAGGTGAATGCAAGAGTTTTAGGTGGTCTGAGTCTGGTAAATGTTGATGGAGGAGAGTGGAATCTGAAGCAGCTGCTGTTTGCTGATGATACAGCACTGGTGACTGATTCAGAGGAGAGATTGAGACAGTTGGTAGAGGAGTTTGGAAGGGTGTGTGAAAGGAGGAAATTGAAAGTAAATGAGAATAAGAGTAAAGTGATGAAGTGTACGAGGTTGATAGATGGTAGGGGGATGAATATAGTTTTGAATGGGCGAGTTGCTTGAGGAGGTAGATTGTTTTAAATATCTAGGGTCACATGTTGCTGTGGATGGAAGAATAGATGCAGAAGTGAAGTTTAGAATAAATGAAGTAGGAAAGGTGCTGGGAGGAATGAAAAAAGTGTTTAAATGTCGTTTGCTTAGAATGGATGTAAAGAGAAGGCTGTATGAGGGTGTTGTGGTACCGACTGCATTATATGGGGCTGAAACATGGAATATGGGTGTAGCAGAGAGGAAAAGTTTGAATGTAATGGAGATGAGGTGTCTGAGGAGTATGTGTGGAGTGACGCGTATGGATCGAGTGCGAAATGATGAAGTGCGAAGGAGAACTGGAGTTGTTTGGGAGATGGCTGGTAGAGTTGAGCAGAGGGTGTTGCAATGGTTTGGGCATATGGAGAGAATGGATAATGAGTGATTGGTGAAAAAGATAACTAGATCTGATGTGAGAGGTGTAAGGCTGAGAGGAAGACCACGAATAGGATGGATGGACAGTGTGAAGAGAGCGCTGGATGCGAGAGGGATGTCTGTTGAGCAAGGAAGAGTGGCTGTGCGTGACAGAAATAAATGGAGAGAAATTGTGAATGAATAAGTGATGACGCAGCCCTGAGGGGATATTCTCCCGCATTTGGTCTGATCAGCTAGTCAGGTCAGGTGCGGGTAAGGGGATGGGTGTATTATGATGTGGCAGGGGTAAACCAGTTATGCTGTCGGGCCCTGCTGCGGATGTCACTGATTGCATTGTGCAGTTGACCCTTGTGCGGTGGGGTGCGGTGAGGATCTGTCCGTTCTCCCCTTTGGGGCCAAGATGCGAATAAATGTGTTTGAATGGATGAGTAAATGGAGAGTGAGTCGTCCTGTCTCGGCTACCTCCCTTTCCTTGGGGGAAGCAGCCTAGGTATATAGATAGATAGATAGATGAAAAGAGGGAAGACCGAGGGAGAGGGTGGAATTGTAGCAGATTTCCTGTCGGATGCATGAGTAGAAGTATATAACCGGCCTGCTCAATTACAGTATGTATTCAAAGTATAAATGTAGAAAATAATTACAAAAAAATATGGTGTTATGCAATAGTTATTGTGGTTTAGAGTAAAGGCGACTCAAATGACCTTAGGAACTATTTAGCCATTCGCTTATTATCAATTATTTACAAATCTTCACTAATGTCCTTCCGAACAGAATAACAACGAATGCGGAAGGAAAACAACATCGGAACAGGTAGGATTTCAACATACAATGAATCTGCGAATTGACAAAAGTAAAGAATGTAGTAAGCCACAATGTTTGGGTTTTGTTGATAACGAAAAGGTTTTCGATTAAGTGGAGCACATAGCAATTGAACATTCACTGCGAGAACAATGCGTAAACAAGAACGGTATAAAACTGCTTGAAAACATAATTATAGGAAGATGGAACTGCCCTTCTCAATCATAATTTTCCGGAGTCTTTATGTAATTTACATAAACACTCGGAAAAAATACGATTGAGAAGGGCTTGAGTAAGGTAAATACATTTTCACAAGGTTTATTTACAGCTTGCCTAGAAAGTATTTTGAGAAGACTAGACTAGGAGAAGAAAGACGTAAACATAGGTGGACAACAACTACACCAAATATACAGTAATTTGCAGATGACATCGTCCGAATCTCAGAAACAGCAGAAACATTTCAAGAAATGTTTAATAACCCGAACAGAGAAAGTCTCATTGTAAGGCCAAAGATTAACCGTGATTTAACTAGTGTTTAATCCAAATACACCGAAGAACATAATCAGAATAAGCGAAGAGAGTTTTGACGATGTCGAGGAGTACAATTACTTTTTTTTTTTTTTAATAACAGAACAGAGGAAGGAAGAATAAATGAATAAAAAAATATATATATCCATGCACCAGATTACTGGTGTCCTCTGTTCATAAAATATCTGTAACAGTTAGACTTGAACAGCAGTAGGTTGAAGTTTGGAGGGAAACAACTCTGGGGAAGCAAGTTCCAGAGAGATGCAATTCGGGGAATGAAAGAATTCTGATAGGCAGAAGTTCGGCAGTATGGCTGAGTGACATTCCAGTCATGAGCGCTGCCAGCTGCCCATGTAGCACGAGGGAAGGCATGGAGAGGTGGCACCATGGACGCAACGTCGTCTGAGCATTTGCTATAGAAATAACTGTAAAATAACGCAAGGGAGGCAACAATCCTTCTTAATTGTAGGGGAGGTAGTTTATTAGTAATAGCAGGGTTATTAATAATTCTAACAGTTTAGTTTTGAATTTTATCTACTTGTTTTAATGCAACCTCTCCACATCCACTCCACAAGGGTGAGCAGTATTCAAGCTGACAGTGCACATGACTCATAAATTATAACTGACTGTTTGTCAGTGAAGAAGTTACGGACTCTGTACAATAATCCAAATTTCTTTGAGGCAGTTTTAGCAAGTGATCTAACATGAGAGGTCCAGCTGAGGACATTGTTAAGCAAGATGCAGAGAATTTCAATGCTTTTGGAAATGGGAATACTTGTAGCATTGAAGGTAATATACGATTCTGGCAATAGCTGTCTATTAGTAAATTGTATATATTTAGTTTTACTAGCATTAAATGAGACAAGGTTATTTTGTCTCCATTCACTGATCGTAGATAAGTCTTGATTTAAAAGATGGCTGTACTGAGTTGAGAATTAGAGATATCGGACTTTGTAAATGGATGTCTGAGTGTGAATGAACTATGAAGTGTTGAGTCATCTACATATGAATGGATGGGATTGTGGGTGACAGATAAGAGATCATTAATATGAACGAGGAACAGGGTTGGGGCCAGAACTGATCCCTGTGGCATGCCGGCGTTAACTGAGTGGAAAGTGGAATATACATAATCTAAAAAGAGTTTAGTCCATAGCAAGGGAGTTTGGACAACAGGGAACGGTGCCACACTCTGTCGAAAGCTTTAGAAATATCCAGGGCTACTGCATGAGTTTCACCATGAATGACAACTGATTGATGGATGGTATGAGTCAGGAGATTGAGTATGTCAATGGTGGATCTTTCTTGGCGAAAACCATATTGTCTATCACTAATTAAGTTGTTGGACTCAAGATGTTTAGCTATGTGGTTATTAATTACAGTTTAAAAAAACCTTACCAAGAGATGTGACAGCTATTGGTCTGTAATCAGAGGGGTCAGAGGAACTTCCTTTCTTTGTAATTGGATGGATATTGGTTTCTTTCCATGAATTAGAGAATGAAGAAGTACGCATGCATAGTCTGAATAAATTAGCTAGAACAGAGGCAAGTTCTGGGGAACATTTTTCAAAACAATTGGCGGAATTCCATCTGGGCTTGGAGCTTTGTTGGTAGGTAATTTGTCTGGGATGGAATTCACGTACCTTGTCTGTATTTTAAGTGGAACAATGTCGGGAGAGTCAAGTTCTAGTGCTGGTTCATTCTGGCTGGCTTCCTCAAAGGTAGAATTTCTGGCAAATGTACTGGCAAAGATATCTGCTTTCCCACGCGGGTCATTTGTAAAGTTGCCATCTGGAGATTTTAGTGGGGGAGTGGATGATGACTTGTTAAAGTTATTAGTGAAAGAATTGAGAGTTGACCAGAATATTCTATTGTCATTAGGGTTGTTAAGTAGTTTTGATGCTTGGTTCTGAAGAAAATTTTATTTAGTAAGATTTATTACAGCTTTTGCATGGTTTCTAGCAATTTTAAATTGAGAGAGTGATTCAGATGTTTTTTATTTCAAGTAATAGTTATATGCTGATGACTTTTGGGCTGTTGCGCTGGCACAGTTGCTATCAAACCATTTTGGAGAGTTCGATCTTTTAGTGAATTGTTGACTTAGTATGAATAAATCCATACGGTACCAGCTAGTATTAAATCACAAATGTGGGACTGGGTAGAATTGACATCACTAGAGTGAAAGACTGCCATGGAATGCCAGCAAGATAATTTCTATTTTCATCCCAGTTTGCCCTGTCAAAGTGCCATCGGGTCATCCCGACAGGTTCCAAATGTGGAGGTTTGGGGGACTAACTAATGAGGCTTTGATGAGATTGTGGTCAGAGGATCCAAGTGGAGACAATACTTCTATCCTGTACTTATCTGGATTATTTGTCAGGAACAGACCAAGATGGGCATTATGGTCAGGATTACCTGTATTCTGGTTGGTTGGTTTACCAGTTGCATGATATTAAATGATTCTTCAAACAGCTCGCACTCTAGACCAGCATCGTCCGTCCTGGCAGAGTGCAATAACCATTCAACATTATGCACGTTAAAATCACCCAAGATGGTAATTTCGGTGTTTAGGGCAAGATTAAGGTTACTCAACTGTGTGGAAATGGAATAAAATACACTGGGTTCAGAAGATATATTTGGTAATATTTTGAGTTTAGTTTATACAACGAGTAATCAAAACTGTGAAGTGAAGTTTAAAATGGTGTCAACTGCATATTGAGATTTGATAAAACAACAGGTGCCACACTTATTACGGAAGTTTGTGGGGAGATGGTAACCAGGAAAACAATATGGGGATATTTCAGTAGACAGTGAGATTTGTGGTTCTGTGAGGAATAGGGCCAGAGGGGATATGGACTGTAGGAAAAAAAAATGGACTGAATTTAAGTTGGTATTAAGCCCACGGATGTTGGTGAAGAATAAGGCAGCATTTTCACTTCTCTCCTGACGAGCATGGCCGGAAATCGCACTAGTCGCTGCTGCCACAGTCGCATGATGGCGACCGGGAGGACCCTGTGCCGCCAGCCCTGCTCAGCCAGTGGTGGCAATCCGAGGTACCACCTCTTTTGAAAGTAAAATTGCAGCGACCACTGCTAAGAGAGTGGAATAGAAGGTGTGATATGTTATACACATGTAGTGTGGTGTAGACAGTTGAAGGTAGAGGTACCGTATTAAGAGAGTATGCTGGCCTACTCTCTGTGTAAATGAAAGCACTGAAAATGTTCAGCAAAGGGGGATGGTCAGGATCAAGTCCTGAGGGCTGGTGAAACTGGAGCTCCAGCTCTCCCTATCACCAGCTTGCCATCCACCTCGGGAGTACTGCCCTGTTCGACTGGTGCTACAGGTTACTCCCGACTTACTTTGGGTAAACACTAAAACTAACGAAAGCCCATGATTGTGAAATGAAGAGACGCATTACAGTTGGACAGAAGGCTTTCGGTAAACATAGAGACATCAGGAAAAGTTGCTTGCCAGTATGTATGAAACGAAAACTATACCGATATCTATAATTCCAGCTATGACGTATGGGTTTGAGACCTGGAAACTGACAAAATCGATGAAAAATGAACTTGTCCGTTTGCAAAGACCAATGGAAAGGTCAATGTTGGGAATATCTCTAAGAGACAGGAAAAGATCAACTTGGGTGAGAGAGCAGACTAAAATCAAAGAAATTATAGAAGTTATAACAGAACAGAAATGGAGGTGGGCAGGCCACGTATCAAGAATAACTGGTGCAGAAGGAAGCTGACTGACTAGACTCAGAGAGAGTATAAGCATAGCAGAAAAAGACCAAACAGGAGGTGGAGAGACGAGATAGAGCAGTTTGCAGGCAAAACGTGATAGAGATTGGCTCAGTCAAGGAATTCGTGGAAAAGTTGGGTGAGGCTTTTGTTCAGCAGTGGAACTGCAATGGAGGGTGAAAGACTGACGAAGAGAGTGTATGTGAGTGAGGTGGAGGGTGGAAGAGGGAGGGGGAGACCGAGGATGAGATGGAGGGATGGGGTGGAGAGGTATATGAGAGAGGGGGGTGTGAGTTGGGAGCAGGGTAGTGAAATGGCGGGGGACAGGGCGACTTGGAGGCGATTTGTTTGTGGCCACCCCAAACGGGATTGAGGCGTCTGGCAATAGATAGATAGATAGATATATATATATATATATATATATATATATATATATATATATATATATATATATATATATATATATATAGAAAGAGAGAGAGAGAGAGAGAGTGATGGATATAGATAGATAGATAGGTAGATAGACAAATGGACTTCCGTGTTTGTGTGTGTGTGTGTGTGTAAAAGAAGGCTGTGTGCTAGGTATATTTCATAAATCTGGCTGATATAATATTTTGGGCCAGCTCCATGCTGCCCTAATTGTTGGTCGCATTTTCTTTCTTGTATTAACATATTCTTTATTCTTGTTTATTTTTGGCAGGCACTTCTATCCCTCAGAATTAACAGATTCCAACTAAATTTGTACACACTGACCTAGTTGTGTCCACAAGGTTTTGTTTGCAGGGCAACTGCTTGTTGTCTAGCAACGGCTGAAAATCCGCCTGTTTTGTACCTTTCACGATGTGAGCTGTAGAAGCATTATTGAGTGGGCGCAGAGAGCTCTCACTTCCTTAGGCGTAATCTTGATGTCATTCCTTATCAGAAGTCAGCCATCCATTTTTCCCCTCTGTCCTCTAGTTTTCGATTGACAACCCTACTAAGACTGGCCTCAGTGACCCTGGCAACCAGTACCGGTTTTCAAAAATCCCCCCCCCCTCTAATTCCCCAGCGGCTGGATGAAACTGAATGAAATTTTGCATGTTTATAGACACTGACTAGCACTACAACTTTCTGGAGTACAACTATGTGCACAGTCAGCGAAATACATCATGCCATCATTGAAAACTGTGCACAGTTTGTTTATTCTTTATTTGGCAAATGGAATAGTTTTTTAAGTTAAGGAATCAGTTGTAGATAAAGACAGCAGTGATAGATATTGGTGCATAATCAGGGAAATACTTCATGCTGTAATAAGTAAGAAGAATTTTGTATTTATTAGTTTGATCCTCTTGTCCCACCAGCATACATCTCAGGAAGCAAGAGCAGCACACCACCTCCACAGCCTAAAAGTAGAACCAAGAAGGGGCCCTGGAGGTGGATGAGGCTGAACACCACCTGTAGAGGTAAGAGAAGGGAAATATCAGTTCCAGGCTAGGGCAGAGAGAGAGAGAGAGAGAGAGAAACTGCATTTCATTAAAACAATATTAGTTTACCACAATACCCAGCGACATATCATACACATACTCCATGAACTGTAATTAATTATTCTGACCTATTCAGGAATAAATTTATCTTGGCATCTATCCCTAGTCGAGAGTGAACGAATAAGTGGAGTTGGCTGGTAAGGGAATGGATGGCTTTTGTGAATGTTGGATTAGACAGAAAGTCGCTCATCTAATAAATTCCGTGATTAGACGGTTGTTTGTTAACGTTTTCAGTTTCCCACCTTCAGCTATTATATAACACGATAACTGAACAGCGGTGTGCGATGGCACAAAAAATTGGAAGAGTAAAAAATATTGAGTTCTTACAATGAAATAAGAGAGTTAAAACTTTGATCAGTTAAAGGATACTGAGAGGACAGTTAGAGGCTACTGAGTGAAGGTCAAGATATACTGAACAGCCGTAACATGGAAAATATATTAAGGCAAATTAGCGGAGATTGTGTGTTCGAGGGAGTAGTTATGGCGCCAAGATAAAGTGATTCCTGTGTACCTTTTAACAGATCATAAACAATTGTCATACATGTCTGGTGCCACTGTCCAGCGTCTCCTCCTGCCCCTGATACTTCTCCTTGGCCGCGTCCTTATGCTTTGAGTCCCTGATGTAATATGCAATGAGGTCGTTGTACCACTTGTTTACCAGACCCACCTGCACACATCGCCACATCACTCTGTCGAAGCTTCGCAGGTATGTTGCACCCTAAACCACACATCAAGGAGGCTATGAGTGATGGCTTGTCAACAACCATGAAAGAGTCACAGTATGAGATGGCATCAAACTTACTTTGACATACCGATATGTGTCCGACTCTGGGCATAGGCTTCACAGCCTGCTCTCAAGGCCCAGTAGTCCTCCTACATACCATACACCTCTCTACATGTCACCACTTCGGCGCTAACACCCACCGTCCATATTGAATACATGCTAGGGCTGTCTCATACAGGACTTGTGTATTGGTATTAGCGGGGGTACTTTTATGACATGTCGGCGGGTCATCTGGTAGATCAGGAAAGTCTGCTTTTATGAAATTCAAATCCTTAAACTGTTCCCTGCCCCAGCCGGGATTCGAACCTGGGTCCATCAGGACTGTAGGCCGCCTCTCTACCGATTCAGCCACCGCCTCCCCCAATCTGTTTTACCTCCCTAAATAACTAGTGTTATTTACCCCACCCTACCCTGCTGAACACCCAGGTGCAAACATTGTCAGATTTTTGAGGTTAGTCATATCGATATTTGACATATATAACAGATTTTGGCATGCCCAACACATATGTTTTACCAGTATTCCTTTGAAAATATTGTTGGGTAAATTACCTGATAAGCTTTTGTCTTGGATTATACAGTCCGTATGCAGAGCGACAATCATCATCACGGACTTGTGGGAATGACAACTGTGTGATCTATATATATATAGCTCTGTCTATCGGAACATAAATATCTATATATACAGTACATATACTCCGATATACACACACACACACACACACACACACACACACACATATATATATATATATATATATATATATAATAATTTGATTTTACGCCAGGTATCCCCGAAGGGCTAAGGCGTTGCCTCCTGGGTAGAGGACTTTGGATTGGAGCGTGTAGCATTTTATGACCGGATGCCCTTCCTGATGTCTGCCAATGACCCTTGGGTGGATTCGATCTTCCGACCCTTCGGTCAGAGCGGAGCGCTCTAACCCACTGAGCCACGTCTGCTCTCTCTCTCTCTCTCTCTCTCTCTCTCTCTCTCTCTCTCTTTATATATATATATATATATATATATATATATATATATATATATATATATATATATATATATATATAGAGTGTTTCAATAACAGTGTTCATAAATTTCAGTATGAAATAGAGTAGGAAAATATAAATATGCTTTACTATGTGATACTTTTGGTAATTCGTTATATTTACTGTGATATTACACATTTTATGTTTAATAGGAAACTCTAGGGACTGAAAAAGATCAGTAGCTTACCATCACCTCAATACCTTTATTTTTTCATAATCTTGTATACACCGGTGTAATGTACACTATTAACGAAACCTACATAAATGTGAACCTAAAGCAGCAAATCATGTTTGCCTCATGGATTTCAACGAAGCTTCGTGAATTGAAGGTACTGTGAGAAGGCGAGAGAAAGAAGGATGTACCGGCAGTCTTAAGTCAGCACCAGACATGGAGCCATACACGTCTGCAGAGTGCACAGACATGTTACTTACGTTGGGTGCAGCAGGAGGAAATACAGCTGAAGCAGTAAGGATGTATGGTGAGCGATATCCTAACCGGAAGCAACCATCTCGGCCTACTTTCCTCCGTGTAGAACGACAACTACAGGAATATGGCACACTGAATCCACGTGCAGTAAACAGAGGAAGGCCTCATACTGAGCACCAACTCGATGTAGAAGAGGATATTCTCAACGCCATCGGAGATGAACCATCTACAAGTACACGTCGACTTTGTGCACGATTCAGTGTGGCTCATGCATCTGTATGAAGGATTGTAAAAGACAAGGCCTGTACCTGTATCATCACTAGCCCATCCATGATCTAACTGAACATGATTACCCCTAGCGAGTGGATTTCTGTAGGTGGCTTCTTACTCATGAGAGGAAGAACAACGATTTTCTTTGCACATATTTTGTTGAGTGATGAGGCTGTGTTCACAAGAGGTGGCATGCTAAACAAACATAATACGTACACATGGGCGCCAGAAAACCCACATGTAACAACAACAAGGGAACATCAAGAACGCTTTGCGATCAGTGTGTGGGCCAGTATTCTTGGTGATCATCTAATCGGATCATTTTTGCTACCACAACGACTTACAGGCAATGTGGACACCAGATTTCTTCAGGATGACATCCCCATACTACTTGAAGATGTGCCCCTCAGAACACGTACGCGAATGTGGTTCCAGCATGATGGTGCTCCACCTCACTTTCACAAGGTATGAGGGATTTCCTTATGCTATGTACCCTGACAAGCAGATAGGCCGCGGAGGTCCCATTGACTGGCCACCTATATCATCCGACCTAACTCCACTTGACTTTTATCTTTGGGGACACCTGAAGAGCAGGGTGTCTGGTACACCAGTCAACACCCGTCAGGAACTGTGGCAAAGAGTTCAGGAGGTGTGCAGAGAAGTATGGAACACACCAGGGGTATTTGAACGTACACGCCAGTCACTTCTGCGCCGAGCCCAAGCCTGAATCAACGAGAGGGGGAGAAATTTCGAGCACGTATTGTAATTCTGTAGTGAACAACACATCGGTGTACACAAATGTATGATAATATAAAGGTATTGAGATCATGGCAAGCTACTGATCGTTTTCATCCCCTAGAGTTTCCGATTGAACATAAAATGTGTAATATCACGTAAATATGACAAATTTCCAAAAAAGTCACATAGCAAAGTACATTTATATTTTCCTAATCTATTCATTCTGCAGTTTACGAACACTATTTCTGAAACACCCTGAATATATATATATATATATATATATATATATATATATATATATATATATATATATATATATATATATATATATATATATATAATATCTATCTATCCATCAATCTATCTATTGCCAGACGCCTCAATCAAGTTTGGGGTGGCCAAAAACAAATCGTCTCCAGGTCGTCCTGTCCCCCGCCATTTCACCGCCTTGCTCCCAACTCACATCCCCCTCTCTCATATACCTCTCCACCCCATCCCTCCATAATAATATATATATATATATATATATATATATATATATATATATATATATATATATATATATATATATATATATATATATATATATATATATATATATATATATATATATATATATATATATATATATATATATTATATACATAATATATATAAAACATATTATATAATCCCTATTTTATATATTGTTACGGAACAGAAAAAGATAATGTACACTTTAAGTGAGAATACGAAGAGTCACTACTGTCCCGTAAAGTTCCAGGTTCAAAACAAAAGAGTTAGGTAAAATTACAAGTTAAAGTTTAATGCTCAAACTAACAACAAAACATTCAGGACTCATAAGGATAACGTAATGGCAAATAAACAGGTTAAATATATGGTTAACTGCAATAGCCTCTATTAACACGAAATTAGCAAGAGTAAATTTATCTAAGTTAGCCCTGATAAAATGAGATACCAGATAATACTCAGTGAATGCCAGATAAATAATTACAGATACAAACTATTATCAAAAATGACTGACATAAAGAACCCTACATGAATTACAAAAACTTCACCAGGCCTACAAATTAAACATGCTATACAGTACAAGAAAAAATACAACAGTTATACTCAAATTACACACAGCTGCTAGATGGTTGGAGACTTCTTGAGCACTCACAATAATAATATCTGTACAGGGGAGGACAGAGATGTGAACAAAATGAGGAGCAGATCTAAGTGGCAATGATGCAGAGACTGAGCTCATTATCTAGGAGCCAGGAGAGCTTGATACAACTTGTAATAAGGACGCACAAATGAAGCCATGGGGACATAGAGTTGACAATCCCGCTCTGGACAACAGAGAGAACGACTTACTCTACTATAACGGTAGAAGGGAGGGACTGAGGCAGAACACGCTCGTGATCAAACATGCAGCATACTGTGCGTTAAAATTACACAAAGGATGATGAAATCATAGGCTATGTAACACCTCCCCACAAAGAAAAAAGAAATTTACAAAGGAAATTTCTTATTACTCTAAAACAATCTGTATATGGCATTACAGACCATGCAAAAGCCTTTCCTAGTGTTACAAAACATGAGATCTCCCTAGCACGTTCAGTCATAGGTACTTGCCAGTATCCCTTTAACAAATCAAACTTACTTATGTACCTAGCCTTTCCGATCTTGTCTATGCAATCTTCCACGCGAGGGAGAGGGTAAGTGTCTGTTTTGGTTATCTGATTAACACGTCTGTAGTCAATGCAAAGCAGCTGTGACCCATCTGGCTTAGGGACCAGAGTGACAGGAGAACTCCACTCGCTCTGACAGGGCTCAATCATCTTGTGGTCCAACAGGTAGCCAAGCTCCTTCTGGATGAGAGGAACTTTCACTGGGTTCACACGGTAAGGAGGCAGTTTAATTGGCTTTGCGTCTCCAACCTCGACATCATGCATCAACACAGTAGTTCTTCCTGGAGTGGCACGGAACACTTGCGGGTACTCCTGCAGTAATGCCGAAAACTCCTGCCTTTCCTTGGGAGGTAGATGAGAAAGCTTAGTCTGGAGATCATTCATGATATCAGGATTCTTCCCCAAACTATCACTCAGGCTCATACTGCATGGGAGAGCTTCACTTGCAGACTCGGGTGGAACAGCTACAGTGCAGACTGGATTATTTTCGTCCCGCCTGTGATATAACTTTAGCATGTTGATGTGACATAGTTGCTTGCTCTTTCTACGATCTGGCGTGGCGATGACATAGTTGACATCACTGAGTTTCTTCTCCACGAAATAAGGGCCACTAAACTTGGCTTGAAGAGGTTGCCCATGAACTGGTAGCAGAATCAAAACCTGATCTCCTGGCTGAAAGTGGCGTAACCTGTACTTCTTGTCATACCAAGTCTTCATCTTCTCCTGAGCAGCTCCTAAATTCTCTCTCGCCAGCTGTAAAGCAGTGGACAGCCGTTCTTTGAACTTCATCACATACTCCAGCAGGTTGACGTCATCTTCCTCCGACAGCCAGCATTCCTTGAGTAACTTAAGGGGTCCTCTTACTTCATGGCCAAACTGTAGTTCAAAAGGTGAGAAGCCCAATGATTCATTTGGAGATTCTCTTGCGGCAAACACAACGAATGGAAGACCTTTATCCCAGTCTTTCTGATGTTCCAAACAGTATTTCTTGAGCATCGATTTGAGTGTTTGATGATATCTCTCCAACGCTCCTTGGGTCTGGGGATGGTAAGCTGAAGACGTGAACTGGGTGATGCCCAACTCTTTCAGAGACTGCTTGAAAACGTTTGACATGAAATTACTTCCCCGGTCTGACTGTACCTCCTTAGGCAGACCAAACTTTGTGAAGAACCCCAGCATTTCCTTAACCACGTTCTTTGCTGAGATGTTTCTAAGTGGAATGGCTTCAGGATAACGAGTAGCCATGTCAATCATTGTCAACACATAAGAAAATCCTGAAGAAGTCTTAGGAAGAGGGCCCACAATATCCACCAACACACGGGTGAAAGGCGCCTCAAAAGGAGGAATGGGAACTAGAGGTGCAACCTTTTCGGTCTGATTACACTTCCCCACAACTTGACAGGTGTGACAAGACTTACAATACCAGGAAACATCCCTGAAGATACCTGGCCAGTAGAAGTGTTTCAAAATGCGTGCCACAGTCTTCCTCACTCCAAGGTGTCCTGCCAAACTGGAATCATGAGCCACTCTAATGATATCCTGCCTACAAACACGAGGGATGACAACTTGATGTACAACCTCCCATTCACAGTCGGCTGATGCTGTTGGGGGTCTCCACTTCCTCATAAGTACTCCTGACTTTACATAATAACAAGTAGAAGCACCGGCTGACTCTTCTTCACTGTAAGCAGAGTTAGCTAGACCTTTCAACTCAGGGTCAGCAACCTGCAACTCAACCAACTCTTGACGAGACAAATTATCAACACTACGGGGTACTGCCTCATCTGGTGAGTGGTCCAAATTAGCAAGAAAAGTGTCAGCTAGGATAACATCATCATCATCATTATCCTCTAAATCACCAGTAACTTTAGACTTAGCCCTAGTGACAGCACATGCAGGGAACACATCAGGGACATCACAATCCTGGGACGCAGCCACTGGCTCACCAGACAACTGAGGAGCTGGACACACTTGACTTCCACCAATATCATTTCCAAGTAAGAAAGTTACACCTGACATTGGGAGTGTCTCAACCAACCCAACCATAACAGAACCATTAACAAAACCAGACTCTAAATTCACTCTGCACAGAGGGACAGAGAAGTAATTATTCCCTACACCTTGTAAGATTACAGTTTCATCAGAGGAATTAACATTAGAGCCTAGAACACTGGTCAGCATAAGGGATTGGCAAGCACCTGTATCACGATATATTTGAACTGATTTCCTGTCATTACTGTCCAGAGGACTGACAAAACCATCAGACAGGAAATTAGCACATGAACTCTTGAGAGTGTCACCCACGGTACTGCTCAAAAGAGGAGCTCCATCATGAGAATTTAAGTTACCCCTCAAAGCAGGTTCAGTTAACTCAGTTAAAGAATTCTGGGAACTCTCAAGAGTGGACACTAGACCAATTGACTGAATATTTAAAGACTCCTTTTTGTTCACATCACGCTGTCTCCTGAAACATCTCTCCGTAGTATGACCAAGCTTACTACAATAAGTACATTTACTTTTCTGAAATCTAGAGGTGAAGCTGGTATTTACTTCCTGAGAAACATCATCTTTATTTTCTTTCCTGTTACCTGTACTCTGAGTAGAGGCAACGTACTTACTCTCAGCTTTCCCTTTCTCTCTAGAATATCTCTTGTGAGTGAGAACATACTCATCAGCTAAAACTGCAGCATCAGACAAATTATCTATTCTTTTCTCATCAAGATATAGGCTTACATCTTTATAAATACACCTTTTGAAGTCCTCCAGCAAAATCATCTGCTTAAATTTGTCAAAATCAGAATCCACATTCTTAGAATTTAACCACTGCTCTAACAGATCTTCTTTGATTTTTGCATACTCAACATGGGATTGCTTATCTTGCTTGTAAGTTGTCCTAAATTTTACTCTATAAGCTTCAGGAACAAGCTCATAGGCCTTAAGAATCAAGCTCTTAACTACATCATAATTATCAGATTGATCCTGAGGCAAAGATGCATAAGTTACTTGAGCTTTACCGGTGAGAACAGTTTGAAGGAGTACTGGCCAATACTTTTTTGGCCAATTAAAACCTGTAGCTACCCTCTCAAACAACTGAAAATACTTTGTTAAATCAGATTCATTAAAAGGAGGGACAAGTTTAACATTTTTAGCCACATCAAAATCATCAGAGCTAGATGATCCAGTTCCACCTTGTTTCATGCGATACTCATGGTCTGCCTGAATCCTGGCAAGTTCAATTTGTGCCTGAGCCTGTACCTGTGCCTCTTCAATACGAGCATTTGCCTCATTAACACGAGCCTCCTGCAGGGCTAGCTGTAACTTAGCTAATTCAATCTGTGTTTGCTCATTTGGAGGAGTTACATTAAACAAGCTTTCATTAATCATGGCAACAATTTGATCTTTAGACTGATGAGAGCGAACAACAAATCCCAATTGTTGAGCAACAATCTTAAGTTCATTCTTTGTTCTGTTTTCTATATCACACACTGTTTGCACATTTGACAAAAAGTCCTTGGCTTCATCAAGTGTAGTAATAGTAGACATAATTAATAAGAAACAGTCAGAAAATATCAAGCAATATCCTTATGATAATATCCTGAATATCCTGATATGAGGTCGCCAAATTTATGTTACGGAACAGAGAAAGATAATGTACACTTTAAGTGAGAATACGAAGAGTCACTACTGTCCCGTAAAGTTCCAGGTTCAAAACAAAAGAGTTAGGTAAAATTACAAGTTAAAGTTTAATGCTCAAACTAACAACAAAACATTCAGGACTCATAAGGATAACGTAATGGCAAATAAACAGGTTAAATATATGGTTAACTGCAATAGCCTCTATTAACACGAAATTAGCAAGAGTAAATTTATCTAAGTTAGCCCTGATAAAATGAGATACCAGATAATACTCAGTGAATGCCAGATAAATAATTACAGATACAAACTATTATCAATAATGACTGACATAAAGAACCCTACATGAATTACAAAAACTTCACCAGGCCTACAAATTAAACATGCTATACAGTACAAGAAAAAATACAACAGTTATACTCAAATTACACACAGCTGCTAGATGGTTGGAGACTTCTTGAGCACTCACAATAATAATATCTGTACAGGGGAGGACAGAGATGTGAACAAAATGAGGAGCAGATCTAAGTGGCAATGATGCAGAGACTGAGCTCATTATCTAGGAGCCAGGAGAGCTTGATACAACTTGTAATAAGGATGCGCAAATGAAGCCATGGGGACATAGAGTTGACAATCCCGCTCTGGACAACAGAGAGAACGACTTACTCTACTATAACGGTAGAAGGGGGGGACTGAGGCAGAACACGCTCGTGATCAAACATGCAGCATACTGTGCGTTAAAATTACACAAAGGATCATGAAATCATAGGCTTTGTAACAATATATATATATATAATTTATATATAATACATATAACATTCATATATATATATATATATATATATATATATATATATATATATATATATATATATATATATATATATATATATATATATACATATGTATAATATATCTAATATATATATACATATGTATAATATATATATATACATATATATATATATATATATATATATATATATATATAATATATACTATATATATAATATATATAATATAATATAATATCTACCTATCTATCTATTGCCAGACGCCTCAATCCCGTTTGGGGTGGCCACAAACAAATCGCCTCCAAGTCGCCCTGTCCCCCGCCATTTCACTACCCTGCTCCCAACTCACACCCCCCTCTCTCATATACCTCTCCACCCCATCCCTCCATCTCATCCTCGGTCTCCCCCTCCCTCTTCCACCCTCCACCTCGCTCACATACACTCTCTTCGTCAGTCTTTCACCCTCCATCCTCTCCACATGGCCAAACCACCTCAGTGTGTTCCTCACAACGCTTCCTATCACATCCACATCAACACCACAACGCTCCTTTATATCCTCATTCGTCAGCCTGTCTCTCCACGTGACTCCACAAGCTCCTCTTAAATAACTCATTTCCACTGCTCTCACTCTTGACTTGTGTCCTTCCAACAACGTCCAAGCTTCACTTCCGTACGTTAGAGTTGGTATCACAATACTGTCATGTAGTAACTTTTTTACTTCCATGCTCACTTCCCTGTTTCTTATCACTGCTTTCAAGGAACCAGCAACCTTTCTTCCCTGCTGTACCCTTTCAAGCACTTCACCCTCCAAACCTCCATCCTTACTCATCACACTACCCAAATACTTAAACGTACTCACATTTTCCAATTCCTCACCATCCAACCTCGCTATACATTCACTGACTTCACCTCTCTCAAAGACCATCACTTTACTCTTCCCTACATTCACCTTTAGGTTCCGTTTCTTACACACTCTCTCAAACTCATCCACCAAGCCTTGCAGCTCCCTTTCATCTTCACTCAACAACACAGTATCATCTGCAAACAACAGTACAGGGAGTTTCCAAACACTATCCTCTCTCACCAGGGCCACTCCAACATCCACTACCCTACCTTGTACCTCTTTTATTACCCCATCCATGTACAGATTGAACAACCATGGAGACATGACACATCCGTTTCAAACCAACTTTCAAAGAGAAAAATTCACTTAGTTCACCATCCACACGCACTGCAGCCTTAGCACCATCATACATACTCTTCACAGCATTCAACAACTTCCCATCTACTCCATATATTCTTAACACTTTCCACAATCCTTGTCTATCCACCCTGTCATATGCTTTCTCCAAATCCATGAAAGCCGCATACAACTTCTTTCCCTTCTCTAGAAACTTTTCCACTAAAGATCTAAGAATGAATATCTGATCTACACAACCTCTTCCCTTCCTAAAGCCTCCCTGTTCTTCTCCAACTAATTTCTCTGTTCTTTCTCTAACTCTGTCTATAAGTATCCTACCATACACTTTTCCTATTATACTAAGAAGACAAATGCCCCTATGATTACCACACACTTCTTTTTCCCCTTTTCCTTTGTACAAGGGAATAATTATACCTGACTTCCAATCCTCCGGGACTCTACCTTCCTCCCAGGCCAATCTGCACATCTTCCACATCCATTCTACTACTATCTCTCCCCCATGCTTCAGCATCTCACCACACACTCCATCAATTCCTGGGGCTTTCCCCGATTTAACTTTCTTCATTGCTTCCACAACCTCTATCCTACTGATTTCTACCTGTCTTCTCACCTCCCTCCTTCTCCCAGCCATTCCCCAGCCACTTATACTCGCATTACTTCCATCCTCTACGTTCAACAATTCCTTAAAGTGTTCTCTCCATCTGCTCACTTTTTCTCCCTTCTCCACTAGTAATCTACCATGTTTATCTTTCACTCCCCTGCTAACTTCACTTCCACCCTGTCTTACTCTTTTCACTTCTCTCCAGAACATTTTCTTACAGTCCCTCCACTTTACACTCAAATTCCTTCCAAATTCCTGATCCACTCTCTTCTTACTCTCTCTTACTAATCTTTTCACCTCTCTCTTCCTTTCCACATATAACTCTCTCTTCTGCCTCTCAACTTCTTCCACGCCCCTATTTCTCATCCATTCATTGTATGCTTTCTTCTTTTGTGCCACAGCCTGTTTCACCTCTTCAGTCCACCACGCTGTTCCTTGCACCCCCCTCCGTCTTCTCTTCCTTCCACACACCACATCACATGCTGCACATATTTCTTCTGTAAATATCTTACACACACCTTCCACGTCTCCCATCTGCTCCAATTCATATTTGCCCAATCGTTCCTCCACTTCTCTCTTATACTCTGCCTTTTTCTCATCCTCTTGTAACCTTTCCACTCTCCTTGCAACTACTCCTTCCTCTCGTCTTTCCCTTCTTCTATTCCTCCATCTTACTTGCATCCTAATTCTGGCCACCACCAAGTAGTGGTCAGAAAGGCCACTCCCCCAACCTCTATAAACTCTTGCATCCAATATACATCTTCGCATCCTTTCATCCACACACACATAATCAATCATTGCCTTCCTTTCATTCAGTTCACCACCCACCCTTCTCATCACTCGCCATGTATACCTGTGGACCATTTTATGCCTGAAGAGGGTATTGGCTATTACCAACCCCCTCCCAGCACAGATGTCCACTAACGCACTCCCATTCTCATCTATCTCAGCAGGCACACCCCACTCACCAACTATTCCATCCACCTTCACATTACCAACTTTACCATTCATATCACCGATCAAAAACACTCTCTCATTCCTTCCAAACTTTTCCATGCACACTTCCACATTTGTCCAGAACTCTTCTCTCACTCTTCTAGCACGATCTTGCGTTGGCGCATACACACACACAATCGCCCACATTTGTATTCCAACTTTCAACTTTACCCACACAATCCTTGACCCAACTGATCCATACTGTCTTATGCTCTTCTTCCATCTTTTACTCACAACTATACACACTCCTTCCTTTGCCCTCTCAATCTCATCTACTCCTGCACATATACCCCATCCATACTCCCATTCTCTCACACTTTCTCCTCTCCATTTTGTTTCAGTTATTCCACATACATCCACTTTCGCATCCTCAAGCACCTGGACAATCTCTCTCTCTTTCACCTCATCATTCGCTCCAGTTACATTCCATGTACACATTACCAAGTCCTTTGTCCGGTCCTGGGTCGTCAACGTTTGGTCAGTCCTTGTCCGAGGCTTCTTGTTTGTTTTTTTAGTTAGTTGTTTTCCGGGGAGGGGCACTAACCCTCCGCCAACCCTTTTAGTCGCCTTTTACGACAAGCAGGGATATATGTACATATATATATAATATATATATATAATATATATATATATATATATATATATATATATATATATATATATATATATATATATATATTTATTATAATATATATAATATCTATATATAATATAATATATACAATATATATATATATATATTATATATATACTGTATATAGATACATACATATATATATATATATATATATATATATATATAAAATTATATATATATAATATATTTATTATATATATATAAAATCTATCTATCTCTATATCTATTGCTAAACGCTTCAATCCCGTTCGGGGTGGCCACAAACAAATCGCGTCCAAGTCGCCTTGTCCCCCGCCATTTCACTGCCCTGCTCCCAACCCACACACCCCTCTCTCATATACCTCTCCACCCCATCCCTCCATCTCATCCTCGGCCTCCTCCTCCCTCATCCCCGCTCCACTTCACTAACATACACTCTCCTCGTCAGTCCCTCACCCTCCATCCTCTCTACATGGCCAAACCACCTCAGAGTATTCCTCCTAACGCTTCCTATCACTTCCACATCCACACCACAACGCTCCTTTATATCCTCATTTGTCAGCTTGTCTCTCCATGTGACTCCAAAGGCCTCCGCTCTCACTCTTGACTTGTGTCCTTCAAACAACGTCCAAGCTTCACTTTCGTACGTTAGAGTTGGTATCACAATATTGTCATGTAGTAACTTTTTCACTTCCATCCTCACTTCCCTGTTTCTTATTACTGCTTTCAAGGAACCAGCAACCTTTCTTCCCTGCTGTACCCTTTCAAGCACTTCACCCTCCAAACCTCCATCCTTACTTATCATACTACCCAAGTACTTAAACGTACTCATTTTTTCCAGTTCCTTACCATCCAACCTCGCTGTACATTCACTAACTTCACCTCTCTCAAAGACCATCACTTTACTCTTCCCTACATTCACCTTTAGATTCCGTTTCTTACACACTCTCCCAAACTCATCCACCAAGTCTTGCAGCTCCCATTTGTCTTCACTCAACAACACAGTATCATCTTCAAACAACAATACAGGGAGTTTCCAAACACTATCCTCTCTCACAAGGGCCACTCCAACATCCACTACCCTACCTTGTACCTCTTTTATTACCCCATCCATGTACAGATTGAATAACCATGGAGACATGACACATCCCTGTTTCAACCCAACCTTTAAAGAGAAAAATTCACTCAGTTCACCTCCCATACTCACTGCAGCTTTAGCACCATCATACATACTCGTCACAGCATTCAATAATTTCCCATCTACTCCACATGTTCTTAATACCCTCCACAATCCTTGTCTATCTACCCTGTGATATGCTTTCTCCAAATCCATGAAAGCCGCATACAACTTCTTTCCTTTCTCTAGAAACTTTTCCACTAAAGATCTATGAATGAATATCTGATCTACACAACCTCTTCCCTTCCTAAAGCCTCCCTGTTCTTCTCCAACTAATTGCTCTGTTCTTTCTCTAACTCTGTCAATAAGTATCCTACCATACACTTTTCCTATTATACTAAGAAGACAAATGCCCCTATGATTACCACACACTTCTTTTTCACCTTTTCCTTTGCACAAGGGAATAATTATACCTGACTTCCAATCCTCCGGGACTCTACCTTCCTCCCAGGCCAATCTGCACATTTTCCACATCCATTCTTCTACTATCTCTCCCCCATGCTTCAGCATTTCACCACACACTCCTTCAATTCCTGGGGCTTTCCCCGATTTAACTTTCTTCATTGCTTCCACAACTACTATCCTACTGATTTTTTCCTGTCTTCTTACCTCCCTCCTTCTCCCAGCCATTCTCCAGGCACTTATACTCTCATGACTTCCATCCTCTATGTTCAACAATTCCTTAAAGTGTTCTATATATCTGCTCACTTTTTCTCCCTTCTCCACTAGTAATCTACCATTTTTATCTTTCACTCCCCTACTAACTTCACTTCCACCCTGTCTTACTCTCTTCACCACTTTCCAGAAATTTTTCTTACAGTCCCTCCACTTTACACTCAAATTCCTTCCAAATTCTTCATCCACTCTCTTCTTACTCTCTCTTACTAATCTTTTCACCACTCTCTTTCTTTCTACATATAACTCTCTCTTCCACCTCTCTTCTTCTTCCAAGCCCCTATTTCTCATCCATTCATTGTATGCTTTCTTCTTTTGTGCCGCAACCTGTCTCACCTCTTCATTCCACCACGCTGTTCCTTACACCCCTCTCCATCTTCTCTTCATCCCACAGAGCACATCACACGCTGCACATATTTCTTCTGTGAATATCCTGCACACAACCTTCCACGTCCCCCATCTGCTCCAATTCATATTTACCCAATCGTTCCTCCACTTCTCTCTTATATTCTGCCTTTTTCTCATCCTCTTGTAACCATTCCACTCTCCTTGGAAATACTCCTTCTTCCTATCCTTCCCTTCTTCTATTTCTCCATCTTAGTTTGATCTTGATTCTGGCCACCACCAAGTAGTGGTCAGAAAGTCCACTCCCCCAACCTCTATAAGTTCTTGCATCCATTACACATCTTCGCATCCTTTCATATTCACACACATAATCAATCATTGCCTTCCTTTCATTCAGTTCATCACCCACCATTCTCATCACTCGCCTTGTATACCTGTGGATCATTTTATGTCTGAAGAGGGTATTGGTTATCACCAACCCCTTCCCAATACAAATGTCCACTAACGAACTGACATTCTCATCTATCTCAGCAGGTACACCCCACTCACCAACTATTCCATCCACCTTCACATTCCTTATTTTAAAATTCATATCACCGATCAAAAACACTATTATATATATATATATATATATATATATATATATATATATATATATATATATATATATATATATATATATATATATATATTGTATGAGGCTTTCGTGGATTTCGAGAAAGCATATGACAGGGTGGATAGACAAGGATTGTGGAAAGTGTTAAGAATATATGGAGTTGATGGGAAGTTGTTGAATGCTGTGAAGAGTATGTACGATGGTGCAAAGGCTGCTGTGCGTGTGGATTGTGAACTAAGTGAATTTTCCTCTTTGAAAGTTGGGTTGAAACAGGGATGTGTCATGTCTCTATGGTTGTTCAATCTGTACATGGATGGGGTAATAAAATAGGTACAATGTAGGGTAGTGGATGTTGGAGTGGCCCTGGTGAGAGAGGATAGTGTTTGGAAACTCCCTGTACTGTTGATTGCAGATGATACTGTGTTGTTGAGTGAAGACGAAGGGGAGCTGCAAGGCTTCGTGGATGAGTTTGGGAGAGTGTGTAAGAAACGGAATCTAAAGGTGAATGTAGGGAAGAGTAAAGTGATGGTCTTTGAGAGAGGTGAAGTTAGTGAATGTACAGCGAGGTTGGATGGTGAGGAATTGGAAAATGTGAGTACGTTTAAGTACTTGGGTAGTGTGATGAGTAAGGATGGAGGTTTGGAGGGTGAAATGCTTGAAAAGGTACAGCAGGGAAGAAAGGTTGCTGGTTCTTTGAAAACAGTAATAAGAAACAGGGAAGTGAGCATGGAAGTGAAAAAGTTGCTACATGACAGTATTGTGATACCAACTCTAACGTACAGAAGTGAAGCTTGGACGTTGTTGGAAGGACACAAGTCAAGAGTGAGAGCAGTGGAAATGAGTTATTTAAGAGGAGCCTGTGGAGTCACATGGAGAGACAGGCTGACGAATGAGGATATATAGAAGCGTTCTGGTGTGGATGTGGATGTGATAGGAAGCGTTATGAGGGATACACTGAGGTGCTTTGGCCATGTGGAGAGGATGGAGGGTGAAAGACTGACGAAGAGAGTGTAAGTGAGGTGGAGGGGGGAAGAGGGAGGGGGAGGCCGAGGATGAAATGGAGGGATGGGGTGGAGAGGTATATGAGAGAGGGGGGTGTGGGTTGGGAGCAGGGCAGTGAAATAGCGGGGGAAAGGTCGACTTGGAGGCGATTTGTTTGTTGCCACTCCAAACGGGATTGAGGAGTCTGGCAATATATATATATATATATATATATATATATATATATATATATATATATATATATATATATATATATATATATATATATATATATATATATATATATATAAAAGTTTGAATGTAATGGAGATGAGGTGTCTGAGGAGTATGTGTGGAGTGACACGTATGGATCGGGTGCGAAATGATGAAGTGCGAAGGAGAACTGTAGTTGTTCAGGAGATGGCTGGTAGAATTGAGCAGAGGGTGTTACGATGGTTTGGGTATATGGAGAGAATGGATAATGAGCGATTGGTGAAAAAGATAACTAGATCTGATGTAAGAGGTGTAAGACTGAGAGGAAGACCACGAATAGGATGGATGGACAGTGTGAAGAGAGCATTGGATGCGAGAGGGATGTCTGTCGAGCAAGGAAGAGTGGCTGTGCGTGACAGAAATAAAGAGAGAGAAATTGTGAATGAATAAGTGATGACGCAGCCCTGAGGGGATATTCTCCCGCATTTGGTCTGATCAGCTAGTCAGGTCAGGTGCGGGTAAGGGGATGGGTCTGTTATGATGTGGCAGGGGTAAACCAGTTATGCTGTTGGGCCCTGCTGCGGATGTCACTGATTGCATTGCGCAGTTGACCCTTGTGCGGTGTGGTGCGGTGAGGATCTGTCCGTTCTCCCCTTTGGGGCTAAGGTGCGAATGAATGTGTTTGAATGGGTGAGTAAATGGGGAGTGTGTCGTCCTGTCTCGGCTACCTCCCTCTCCTTGGGGGAAGCAGCCTATGTATATATATATATATATATATATATATATATATATATATATATATATATAATATTTGTATATATATATATATATATATATATATATATATATATATATATATATATATATATATATATATATATATATATATTTGTATATATATACTGTACAAATATAATTATATATATATATATATATATATATATATATATATATATATATATATATTGTTACATAGCCTATGATTTCATCATCCTTTGTGTAATTCTAACGTACAGTGTGCTGCCTGTTTGATCACGAGCGTGTTCTGCCTCAGTCCCCCCCTTCTACCGTTATAGTAGAGTAAGTCGTCCTTTCTGTTGTTCAGAGCGGGATTGTCAACTCTTTGTCCCCATGGCTTCATTTGCACGTCCTTCTTACAAGTTGTATCAAGCTCAGCTGGCCCCTATATAATGAGCTCAGTCTCTGCATCATGGCCACTTAGATCTACTCCTCATTTTGTTCATATCTCTGTCCTCCCCTGTACAGTTATTGTTGTGAGTGCTCAGGAAGTCTCCAACCATCTAGCAGCTGTGTAATTTGAGTGTAACTGTTGTTGCATTTTTTCTTGTGCTGTGTAGCATAGGGTTAATTCTTAGGCCTAGTGAGGTTTTTTTTGTAATTTGTGTAGGATTCATTTTGTCAGCCAGTTTTAATATTATTTTGTATCTGTAATAATTTATCTTGCATTAACTGAGCATTACCCAGTGTATTTTCATTTTATCAGGGCTGACTTAGGTAAATTTACTCTTGCTAATTTCGTGTTAATAGAGGCTATTGCAGTCAACCATATATTTAACCTGGTTTTTGCCATTACATTATCCTTATGAGTCCTGAATGTTTTGTTGTTAGTTTGAGAATTAAACTTTAACTTGTAATTTTACCTAACTCTTTTGTTTTGAACCTGGAACGTTACGGGACAGTAGTGATTTTTAGTATTCTCACTTAAAGTGTACATTACCTTTCTCTGTTCCGTAACATAAATTTGGCGACCTCTTATCAGGATATTCAGGATATTATCATAAGGATATTGTTTGATATTTTGTGACTGTGATTTATTCATGATGTCTACTATTACTACACTTGATGAAGCCAAAGGTTTTTTGTCAAATGTGGAAACAGTGTGTGATGTAGAAAACAGAACAAAGAATGAACTTAAGCTTGTTGCTCAACAATTGGGAATTGCTGTTCGCTCTCATCATTCTAAAGATCAAATTGTTGACATGATTAATGAAAGCTTGTTTAATGAAACTCCTCCAAATGAGCAAATGCAGATTGAATTAGCTAAGTTACAGCTAGCCCTGCAGGAGTCTCGTGCTAAGGAGGCGGAGGCTCGTATTCAGGAGGCACAGATACACGCACAAGTTGAACTTGCCAGGATTCAGGCAGACCATGAGTATCGCATGAAACAAGGTGGAACTGGATCATCTAGCTCTGATGATTTTGATGTGGCTAAAAATGTTAAACTTGTCCCTCCTTTTAACGAATCTGATTTAACAAAGTATTTTCAGTTGTTTGAGAGGCTAGCTACAGGTTTTAATTGGCCCAAAAGGTATTGGCCAGTACTCCTTCAAACTGTTCTCACCGGTAAAGCTCAAGTAACTTATGCATCTTTGCCTCAGGATCAATCTGATAATTATGATGTAATTAAGAGTTTGATTCTTAAAGCCTATGAGCTTGTTCCTGAAGCCTATAGAGTAAAATTTAGGACAACTTATAAGCAAGATAAGCAATCCCATGTTGAGTATGCAAAAATCAAAGAAGATCTGTTAGAGCAGTGGTTAAATTCTAAGAATGTGGATTCTGATTTTGGTAAATTTAAGCAGATGATTTTGCTGGAGGATTTCAAGAGGTGTATTTATAAAGATGTAAGCCTATATCTTGATGAGAGAAGAATAGATAATTTGTCTGATGCTGCAGTGTTAGCTGATGAATATGTTCTCACTCACAAGAGATATTCTAAAGAAAAAGGGAAAGCTGAGAGTAAGTACGTTGCCTCCACTCAGAGTACAGGTAACAGGAAAGAGAATAAAGATGATGTTTCTCAGGAAGTAAATACCAGCTTCACCTCTAGATTTCAGAAAAGTAAATGTACTTATTGTAGTAAGCTTGGTCATAATACGGAGAAATGTTTCAGGAGACGGCGTGATGTGAACAAAAAGGAGTCTTTATATATTCAGTCAATTGGTCTAGTGTCCACTCTTGAGAGTTCCCAGAATTCTTTAACTGAGTTAACTGAACCTGCTTTGAGGGGTAACTTAAATTCTCATGATGGAGCTCCTCTTTTGAGCAGTAACGTGGGTGACACTCTCAAGAGTTCATGTGCTAATTTCCTGTCTGATGGTTTTGTCAGTCCTCCGGACAGTAATGACAGGAAATCAGTTAAAATATATCGTGATACAGGTGCTTGCCAATCCCTTATGCTGACCAGTGTTCTAGGCTCTAATGTTAATTCCTCTGATGAAACTGTAATCTTACAAGGTGTAGGGAATAATTACTTCTCTGTCCCTCTGTGCAGAGTGAATTTAGAGTCTGGTTTTGTTAATGGTTCAGTTATGGTTGGGTTGGTTGAGACACTCCCAATGTCAGGTGTAACTTTCTTACTTGGAAATGATATTGGTGGAAGTCAAGTGTGTCCAGCTCCTCAGTTGTCTAGTGAGCCAGTGGCTGCGACCCAGGATTGTGATGTCCCTGATGTGTTCCCTGCATGTGCTGTCACTAGGGCTAAGTCTAAAGTTACTGGTGATTTAGAGGATAATGATGATGATGATGTTATCCTAGCTGACACTTTTCTTGCTAATATGGACCACTCACCAGATGAGGCAGTACCCCGTAGTGTTGATAATTTGTCTCGTCAAGAGTTGGTTGAGTTGCAGGTTGCTGACCCTGAGTTGAAAGGTCTAGCTAACTCTGGTTGCAGTGAGGAAGAGTCAGCTGGTGCTTCTACTTGTTATTATATAAAGTCAGGAGTGCTTATGAGGAAGTGGAGACCCGCAACAGCATCAGCCGACTGTGAATGGGAGGTTGTACATCAAGTTGTCATCCCTCGTGTTTGTAGGCAGGATATCATTAGAGTGGCTCATGATTCCAGTTTGGCAGGACACCTTGGAGTGAGGAAGACTGTGGCACGCATTTTGAAACACTTCTACTGGCCAGGTATCTTCAGGGATGTTTCCTGCTATTGTAAGTCTTGTCACACCTGTCAAGTTGTGGGGAAGTGTAATCAGACCGAAAAGGTTGCACCTCTGGTTCCCATTCCTCCTTTTGAGGCACCTTTCACCCGTGTGTTGGTGGATATTGTGGGCCCTCTTCCTAAGACTTCTTCAGGATTTTCTTATGTGTTGACCCTGATTGATATGGCTACTTGTTATCCTGAAGCCATTCCACTTAGAAATATCTCAGCAAAG